>NC_140170.1:51596308-51643808 GCF_963971535.1 Notolepis coatsorum | reverse complement strand
ACAGCGCCCACTGGTGGCTGTCAGCCCCCACAGCCACAAGAGTTCCTGGTCCCCAGACCACAACTGCCTATAGCTGCGTAGAGTTCGAGGGCAAACAGAGGCCGGATGAAGGGCTTCTGACTTGAGCCAGTTAACCTTATATCCTGAAATATTATAGAACATTGAAGGCAGGAGGGCGGCTGGGTGGCGCAGCGGACATTGCGCTCGTCGCCAACGCAAGAGACACCGGGTTTGACTCCGGCTGTCTGCGTTTGACTCCGGCTTGGGCCGGCCGTCATACTAACTCATTGGCAGAGTTAGCGGGTGGAAGTCGATGGGTGGTAATCTGGACGTTGTGGACAGCGACTCCTACAGGTCGATTGGGAGACGCCTGCACAGCAGAGACAGGAAGTAGCGGGGGTAGTGTGAGCCTCCCACACGTTACACCTCGCCAATGAGAGTCCGCGCTGGCGGGTGAAAAGATGTGACAGGCTGCCTCCACATGTCAAAGGATCAAATGATTCGCCTGTTAAATTGGGGTGAAACTATGGTATTGGTCAAGATTGCCGTACTAATATTTGTGTATAGCAGTCATGTTCAGCTAAGAAACCTTTTGCCTAATCCATATGCTTCTAAAAGGTAGTGCCACTCTAATAGACCTCAGGATGTTTATAAGGTGTCTTGGTTATTGTCGGCATAACTTCTGGCAGTGTTAATGTCTGTTAATGTCTCTAACAGGTACAGTATATACGGAGGAGCAATCTTCACTTTGATTTAATGTTGGTCAATCTATGTGTGTGTGTGTGTGTGTGTGTGTGCGTGCGTGCGTGCGTGCGTGTGTGTGTGTGTGTGTGTGCGTGCGTGTGTGTGCGTGTGTGTGTGTGTGTGTGTGTGTGTGTGTGTGTGTGTGTGTGTGTGTGTGTGTGTGTGTGTGTGTGTGTGTGTGTGTGTGTGTGTGTGTGTGTGTGTGTGTGTGTGTGTGTGTGTGTGTGTGTGTGTGTGTGTGTGTGTGTGTGTGTGTGTGTGTGTGTGTGCGTGTGAGAGGTGTGATTAATCACCCTTGTCAGCGTGATCTGATTGGTGATGTTATTAGCCAATGATTGATGTCCTTACTGCAGGTCCAATAGTAATAAAGCATCTTGGTGTGGCCCACAGTGATTTCAGGAAGTGCTGCCAATAGGAGGAAAATGCTCCATTGATTAATGGGTATTGTCAGGTGTAGAATCAGAATGCAAGGCAAGTCATAGTTTAACATGATGTGTGATGATGGGAGGTCAATGTTTTGGACAGCCAAAATGTATTTGCAATTGTAAAGTCAATCCACATCACTTGAATTGAAGTATGAATGTGCACAAGAAAGTACTCAACTGTCTTTGAACTCTGAAAACGTTGTTCCTCTGAAAACCTAAAACAGAGTTATATGGGTCTTGAATGAATGAATGAATGAATGAAAAGTTTATTTTTGAACATGTTATTCTCCATATTTCTCCAAACAACTCACGGTATCTTGTTCCGTCAAACCAAACAATCATAACAACAAATTAAAAAACATATAAAAAAAAACATTAAAAAAAAAAAGAAAAAAAATGAATTATAAACAATAAAACAAACAACAAATAGTCTTCGTCTGAGGTACTCTATTGATGATGATTGGTGATGATGCTAGTAGATAAACATATGGTCAGCTATACTGTACAGCCATAGGTTCTACCAAAGTTCAATATCCCTTGAATGTGTATTCCCTGTGTCATTTAGTTACACTTGTCTTGTACTGTGTAATGACAATAAAGTGAATCTAATCTAAAACAAGGCTTTCTAGAGGTACACCTGCATTTGAACTGTTCTTGTTCTTAGTTCACATTGCTGTGGATTATGCAGCACTAGTAATGCTAGAAGTTCCAGTAATATATGAGATTCTGCAGAGTGGGCCTGTCCCACTTAAGTGCTTCTTACACATGCTCACTGTTCTGCTTAGTACAGCAGCAGCGTTTCTGCACGTCTCCTGCAAAACGTCCCACCATCTGCTCTGTTCATTGTGTGTGTGTGTTTGTATGGGGGGGGGGGGGGGGGGAACTTTCCTATATCTGGGAGTTGAGTGGCTGAGAAAGATGTGGAGAAGAAATATTCAAACCCCAAAATATATCATCTAAAATATATATCTCCTCTATAGAAGCTTTTCTGACTGGCCTCTATGGAAGCTTTCTGACAGGCCTCTATAGAAGCTTTCTGACTGGCCTCTATAGACGCTTTCTGACTGGCCTCTATAGACGCTTTCTGACTGGCCTCTATAGAAGCTTTCTGACTGGCCTCTATAGAAGATTTCTGACTGGCCTCTATAGAAGCTTTCTGACTGGCCTCCAGAAGCTTTCTGACTGGCCTCTATAGAAGCTTTCTGACAGGCTTCTATAGAAGCTTTCTGACTGGCCTCTATAGAAGCTTTCTGACTGGCCTCTATAGAAGCTTTCTGACTGGCCTCCAGAAGCTTTCTGACTGGCCTCTATAGAAGCTTTCTGACTGGCCTCTATAGAAGCTTTCTGACTGGCCTCTATAGAAGCTTTCTGACTGGCCTCTATGGAAGCTTTCTGACTGGCCTCTATAGAAGCTTTCTGACTGGCCTCTATGGAAGCTTTCTGACTGGCCTCTATAGAAGCTTTCTGACTGGCCTCTATAGAAGCTTTCTGACAGGCCTCTATGGAAGCTTTCTGACTGGCCTCTATAGAAGATTTCTGACTGGCCTCTATAGAAGCTTTCTGACTGGCCTCTATGGAAGCTTTCTGACTGGCCTCTATAGACGCTTTCTGACTGGCCTCTATAGAAGCTTTCTGACTGGCCTCTATAGACGCTTTCTGACTGGCCTCTATAGACGCTTTCTGACTGGCCTCTATAGAAGCTTTCTGACTGGCCTCTATAGAAGCTTTCTGACTGGCCTCTATAGAAGCTTTCTGACTAGCCTCCAGAAGCTTTCTGACTGGCTTCTATGGAAGCTTTCTGACTGGCCTCTATGGAAGCTTTCTGACTGGCCTCTATAGAAGCTTTCTGACTGGCCTCTATAGAAGCTTTCTGACTGGCCTCTATGGAAGCTTTCTGACTGGCTTCTATAGAAGCTTTCTGACTGGCCTCTATAGAAGCTTTCTGACTGGCCTCTATAGAAGCTTTCTGACTGGCCTCTATAAAAGCTTTCTGACTGGCCTCTATGGAAGCTTTCTGACTGGCCTCTATAGAAGCTTTCTGACTGGCCTCTATGGAAGCTTTCTGACTGGCCTCTATGGAAGCTTTCTGACTGGCTTCTATAGAAGCTTTCTGACTGGCCTCTATGGAAGCTTTCTGACTGGCCTCTATAGAAGCTTTCTGACTGGCCTCTATGGAAGCTTTCTGACTGGCCTCTATAGAAGCTTTCTGACAGGCCTCTATGGAAGCTTTCTGACTGGCCTCTATAGAAGCTTTCTGACTGGCCTCTATAGAAGCTTTCTGACAGGCCTCTATGGAAGCTTTCTGACTGGCCTCTATAGAAGCTTTCTGACAGGCCTCTATAGAAGCTTTCTGACTGGCCTCTATAGAAGCTTTCTGACTGGCCTCTATAGAAGCTTTCTGACTGGCCACTATAGAAGCTTTCTGACTGGCCTCTATGGAAGCTTTCTGACTGGCCTCCAGAAGCTTTCTGACTGGCCTCTATAGAAGCTTTCTGACTGGCCTCTATAGACGCTTTCTGACTGGCCTCTATGGAAGCTTTCTGACTGGCCTCTATAGAAGCTTTCTGACTGGCCTCTATAGAAGCTTTCTGACAGGCCTCTATAGAAGCTTTCTGACTGGCCTCTATAGAAGCTTTCTGACTGGCCTCTATAGAAGCTTTCTGACTGGCCTCTATAGAAGCTTTCTGACAGGCCTCTATAAAAGCTTTCTGACTGGCCTCTATAGAAGCTTTCTGACTGGCCTCTATGGAAGCTTTCTGACTGGCCTCTATAGGGAGGTGTAGTGGTTACGTCATTCGTTTTGTCCTGTTCCACCCTCTGTGGAATGCAATGTATTTCCCCATTGACCATTTCTAAATCGGCTCATTTTAGATAAATAAAGCATTAACGTTGGCATGGTGTACCTTTCTGTGCGTATTTATCCACAATCTATAGTTCAACATGAAAATATTCACAATTAATCGTAAAGGTAGCAAAATAACAATGTTTATGTTTTCGTTCGCTGGGAAACTACACTGCTATTTGGCGCTGCTGACTGACGTCACCACAGCGTAGCCTCCTAGTAGTCACAGACCTAGGATCAGATTTCCCTTACATTCCATAAGCTTAACAATTCGTACAATGGGAAAATAACTGACCCTGAATCTGTGGCTAGCATCTGTAGTACCCAAGACTAGTGCTCCGTGATCATAGCCATTTATCTCTAAAGCTAACCACTATTTGTAAAAGCCACAACCACGTTACCATATTTGTATTTATAATTGAAATCGTATAACGTTATTTCGCTGCATATTAAATAACTGTAAATACTAATGTAAATCATTGTGTCGTTGTACATATTGTGTATAGTTTATAACATTACTAGCTAGCTAGCTTGCTAGCCAGCATTCCCGAAACTCCTAACATGCCTCGATTTAAAATGGTTCTCTCCTCTTTGTATACCTTTGTCCTCACAAACAAAGTATTCTGCCAGGGACCTTATGGACACGACAGTAGTAGTAGTTATAAGGTGTTTGAGCTTGTAATGTTAACGTTAGACGGGGAAAAGGCGACAGCCTAACAGACCAATAGCGGCTGTGTACTGAAGTGAAGTTTTTTTTTACGACAAATTAAAAACCTTATAACTACCTTTGTTTCAACCAAAAATGCTTAAACAATCATGTTAGTGGTAGAAGGGAACTCATTTTGTTCAAAAAGGGAAAGCTTGCCAATGTTCATGCGGCAGAATTGTTACAATAGCCGATAATCCATTTTCCCAATGATAAATCCCTATACGGGTGGAACAACCAGTGACGTCAGACTACACCTCCCTATATAAGCTTTCTGACTGGCCTCTGCATTAGCTTAATGTGTTGAGTATCTATACATTGGCTTAATGTGTTGAGTATTTATCCATACATTAGCTTTAACATTATGAATATAAAATGGGAGACCCTGATGTAAACAAGACGAAAGTCTTTCTGTGGTCTGCATCCCCTTAAAGGTCCCATGTCTTATGAATGGCATTTTCCAGTGTTTAGCATTGTTTTCTAACAATGCGGGGTTGTATCAATGGGGTCTGTGTCTCTAATTCTCATTTTGGCTCATCAGTCCAGTCTCGAGTTCACGAGATCCTTCCTCACTGAACTAAGCCATTCTGATTCGACTGTTTTGCTGACGTGAATAAGGCACTGGTCGTAGTCACCGCCCACAATCAACAATTCGCTCAACAACAGAGCGAGTGGAAATACTGACACTTCCTCAAACGGGTTGACGTGGCGCAGGTGCTGACAGAAAGAGCAGAGAACGAGCAAGCGAGAGAGAGGGAGAGAGAGAGAGACAGAGAGGGAGAGAGAAAGAGGGACAGCACCCCACACACACTCGCGACCGTGTGCGGGGAAACACACACACGCAGTCGGGAGCACTCGCATATCACTGTCAACCTGCTGCAAAATATCATTGCGCATGCTCCCACGCGCGCGCCCGTATTCCGATCCGTGCAATAATATTCACAGGGGTATATATTGTCATTTTAAACAAGTTACCAATGCATTGTCCCGTGGGATTATGCTCCCCCACAGCGAAATTAATTAGTATTCCCCTCAATCTCTCTATGTCTCTCTCTGTCTGCCAGTGCAAACTGTGGGTCAAAGTGCTTTGCGAGTATTGGCGGAGCCCATTCAAAAAACAGCTTGAAATCTTGAAGTGAAAAAATGCTGCTTTAGAGTACTTGATTAGAAATACAAAACAATGATTTTTTTTAAAAAGAAACAGGTGTGTTCCATAGACTCACAGGAATTGTGTAACATTGCCCAAATAGTGAAAGGAATAGCAACACATGGGACCTTTAACAATTGTGTGTATTGAGCTGTACTGTACTGTACCCATTCTGCAATCTGTTGATACAAATGTTCAATCAATCAATCAATCAATCAATCAATCAATCAATCAATCAATCAGCTTAATGTGTTGAGTGTATGTTCATTAGCTTCAATGTTGAATACCCCCATTGAATAGCTTCAATGCCCCTTCCTGACAAAAGAAGCCACCCAACTCCTCGTCCAATCAACAGTCATCTCCCGCCTCGACTACTGCAACGCACTGCTTGCTGGCCTTCCGGCCACTGCCACCAAGCATCTTCAACTCATTCAGAACGCAGCGGCCCGCCTGATCTCAAACCTACCGAAGTCGGCCCATGTCACCCCACTCCTTAGGGACCTGCACTGGCTCCCCATTGCTGCACGAATACGCTTTAAGGCCCTCGACCTGGCATACCGTGCGGCAAAGGGAACCGCTCCCGCCTACCTCCGGTCAATGGTCTCTAACTACACACCCTCAAGACCCTACGCTCTGCATCTTCTGGCCGTCTCAGACCCACTCTCATCCGAGCTCCGGGAGGGTCATCAAGGAGAACCTGCCTTTTCTCAGTCCTTGCCCCACAATGGTGGAATGAACTACCCACCCCAGTTAGGACAGCCAAAACCCATCCAATCCTTCACTGTCGACTAAAGACGCACTTCTTCAACCCACTATCTGAAATAAAATTTTAAAAGATTAAAAAAATCTAACCCTTTCCCCGGGACCGAAGATGGTGAAAATAAAAATAAAAAATCTAACCATAACTAACCTTACTCTCATGCACTTGTCCTAATATACTAACCTACACTGTAGCACTCAACACTTTGATGAACATTGTTACTCAGCTGATAGAGTTGTGCCCTTCCTGATGACTTGTCGTACAGAACTTGTAAGTCACTTTGGATAAAAGCGTCAGCTAAATGACTAAATGTAAATGTAATGTTGAATATCTATACATTAGCTTCATGTGTTATGCACATGACAGTGATTATATTTGTTTTATTGTGGGTACATATATGTGGATGGGGGTTCATATGTGCTCATGTTTTGTGTGTGTGTGTGTTAGTGTGTGTGTGTGTGTGTGTGTGTGTGTGTGTGTGTGTGTGTGTGTGTGTGTGTGTGTGCGTGCGTGCGTGCGTGTGTGTGTTTGTCCAACATGGTGAAAACATCTATCACTTTTTCTGTTCCTGAAGATGGAGTGGAGTGATGTGAAACAGAGCGTTCTCATTGGTCGAGAGGCAGTGAATGATTTATAATCTGTTTCTCCACACCGCGTGGCTGCTGCAGCCTCATTTGCATATATGGTTGTCATGGCAGCCAGGCTTAGCACGGGATTGGTCGGTTGGTCCCTCTAACATGCTAGAACTACTCTGCCTAGAGGCCACGAGCTGGTCTACCGTGTGTGTGTGTGTGTGTGTGTGTGTGTGTGTGTGTGTGTGTGTGTGTGTGTGTGTGTGTGTGTGTGTGTGTGTGTGTGTGTGTGTGTGTGTGTGTGTGTGTGTGTGTGCGTGTGCGTGTGCGTGTGCGTCTGTCTGTGTCTGTGTCTGTGTCTGTGTCTGAGTGTGAGTGTGTGCGTGTGCGTGTGTGTGTGCGTGCGTGCGTTTTAGTGGACGCTTTTTACATTTTCCAAAACAGAGGCAGTACCAGTCACCTTGGCATGTTTATGTTCAGTGACTGACATACTTCATCCTTATTCTATTCTATTGTGTTATGTACCATTCTATTGTGTTTTGTTCTATTGTATTCTATTGTATTTTGTTCTATGGATACTACAGTATATACAGATATAGATCAGATAGATATTGTATACAGATATATATCATATATATACTGCATACAGATATAGATCAGATAGATACTGTACATATATCAGATAGATACTGCATACACATTAGATCAGATATATACTGTATATAGATATATATCAGATAGCTACTATATACCGATATAGATACGATAGATACTATATACAGATATAGATCAAATAGATGCTATATACAGATATAGACCAGATAGATATTGCATACAGATATAGATATTGCTAGAGAGGAGGAAACTAGAGAGAGACACACAGAGATAAATAGAGAGAGACAAAAAAATATAGATAGACATGAAAACAGAGAGAGAGAAACTGTTATGGTTTGACACCGACCCCAAACGCAACGACACAAGAGAGTTGGATTCAGAGTTGCCAAATACAAGGGCTTGTTTATTTGGTGACTAGAATAAGTGAAACAGGGAAAGCAGGTCAACAAGAACAGGTACAATGAACAAGGGGCAAAGTTCTGCTGCTCTGCAGCTTCTCCCGGAGGGGTAGTCTTGGGAAGCAGGAGCAGACCTCTGTACCGCTCTGCAGACTCTCACGGCGGACCTCTCAGATGTTGTGCAAGACCGAGAGAGGGAGAGAGGGAACGGGTCAGTGACAGAGCAGACTTGAAACGAGCTGGAGGACAGGGTGTTATATTCTTCGTGTTAAACAACACAGTGATGTGCAATCTTCCAAAAACAGCCCAAGTGAAATATCTTCATGTAAACACACAGTGAGCAAAAATCCAACACCGTCCAAATGTGAAATACTATCTTCGTGTAAACACACAGTGAGCAAAAATCCAAACACAGTCCAAATGTGAAACAATATCTTCGTGTAAATACACAGTGAGCAAAAATCCAACACAGTCCAAATGTGAAATAATATCTTCGTGTAAATACACAGTGGGAGGTGGAAGATCCCGAAATATTATTCCATAAAGGAAAGGGCAAAAACGATAATGGCTGGGTGAGTGACTGTCTGACAAAAAGGTGGTAGACTTCAGTGTAAAGGTTACACACGAAAATAGGAAATAGGTCAAGACAGTCAATCTAGAAAAACTCACCCAGACGAGCTGCGTAAAGGAACAGGAACAAACAGTGGAGGCGAGCGCGCGCCACGGAGCAGGTATCCAAGCGAAGGCTTCTAGGAATTTCCTGGAGAATAGCACAGTGAAACAGAAGCAACGGGGAAAAACATCCAGCGACAAATCAAGACGAACCAACAACTTAGGGTGGGGAAAACGGGGTATAAATAATGAGGGATCGATTGATTGAAAGGCAGTGACAGCTGGGGAATGTGATTGAAAAGCGTGGGGAAGTGAGGGAACCAATCAGCGACGTCTCAGATGACGTCAGCGGGGAGAAACGTGTGAACGAGGGAATTGAAATACTTGACAGAAAAAATGAATGAAAACAAAGCGAGGGTGGTTAAAGGAACAGAACGAGTGAGAAGGCAAGGACAGAAACCTCACAGTACCCCCCCCTCAACGGGAGCCGCCCGGCGACCAGGCCGACCCGGCTCGTCAGGATGGGCCCGATGGAAGTCGGTGATCAAGCCGGGATCCACGATGAGCTGCCGGGAGACCCAGCTACGCTCCTCAGGGCCGTAACCCTCCCAGTCCACCAGGTATTGGAATCCCCGGCCCCGCCGACGAACGCCCATCAACCGGCGGACCTGCCACTGGGGGTGACCATCCACTAGCACAGGAGGCGGTGGATCAGGAGCCGGAGGCATAAGGGGACTGAGGGAGACGGGCTTAACCCGGGAGACATGGAACACGGGGTGGATGTGCATGGATGCAGGAAGCTTCAGGCGCAGGGCCGCCGGACTGAGTACCTTCAGGACCTCGAAAGGCCCGACGAAGCGAGGGTTGAGCTTCTTGGCCGAGGACCGTAGCGGGAGGTCCTTCGCGGAGAGCCACACCCTCTGCCCAGGGCGGTAAGTCGGCGCGGGAACCCGGCGCCGGTCGGCACCACGACAGGCGCGCTCAGATGTCCGGAGCAGCGCGGTCCTGGTGATCTCCCAAACGCGACGGCAGCGGTCGAGGTGGACCTGCACGGAGGGAACTGCCACCTCCGTCTCCAGTGCGGGAAAAAGAGGGGGCTGGTAGCCTAGGGAGGCCTCAAAGGGGGAGAGGCCGGTGGCGGAACTGACCATTGAGTTGATCGAGTATTCAACCCAGGGAAGGAAACGACTCCAGGATGCCGGCCTCTCGGCTGCCACACACCGAAGAGCAGACTCCACGCTCTGGTTCATCCTCTCCGTCTGCCCGTTTGTCTGGGGATGGTAGCCGGAGGAGAGACTGACCGTTGCCCCCAATCCCTTGCAGAAAGCCCGCCAAACCTGGGAGGTGAACTGGGGCCCCCGGTCAGAGACGATGTCCTGGGGGAAACCGTGAAGGCGGAACACGTGGTGCGTCAGGAGGTCCGCCGTCTCGGCTGCTGAGGGAAGCTTGGAGAGGGCCACGAGGTGGACCCCCTTGCTGAATCGATCCACCACGGTCAGAAGGCAGGTGTTCCCCTGGGAGGAGGGTAGTCCAGTGACGAAGTCGAGCGCCACATGTGACCACGGACGGCTTGGAACGGGAAGTGGCTGCAAGAGCCCGGAGGGTGCCTGGTGAGAGGCCTTGCTGCGGGCACAGACCGCGCAGGCCAATACGAACTCCTTGACGTCGTTTCGCATGGTGGGCCACCAGAAACGACGAGCCAGGAAGGAGAACGTGCGATGGACGCCTGGGTGGCAGGCGAACCGGCTGGTATGGCCCCACAGCAGTACCTGGGACCGGACAGAGTCAGGGACGAAGAGACGGCTCCTAGGGACGTTGCTTGGAGCACGTTGGAAGCGTAGGGCACGCCTCACCACACCCTCGATGCCCAAGGTGATGGCTCCAACCACTCGGGCCTCCGGGATGATGGGAGATGGGTCCTCAGAGGGTGGAGCCCCCTTGGAGTGCATCCGGGACAGGGAGTCGGCCTTCGTGTTGCGGGAACCGGGGCGGAAGGTCAGCGAGAAGTCGAACCGACTGAGGAAACTGGCCCATCTCGCCTGCCGACCGTTGAGGCGCCTGGAAGCGCGGATGAACGTTAGGTTCTTGTGGTCCGTCCAGATGGTAAAAGGCTCCTCGGCACCCTCTAGCCAATGACGCCACTCCTCCAGAGCCGCCACGACCGCCAGTAGCTCCCGATTGCCGGTGTCGTAGTTCCTCTCGGCGGGGAGGAAGCGACGCGAGTAGAAGGCGCAAGGATGTACCTTCTGGTCGGAAGGAGAACGCTGGGATAGGACAGCGCCCAGGCCAGAATCCGAGGCGTCCACCTCCACGATGAACTGTCTCTTGGGGTCAGGGTGGAGCAGGATAGGAGCGGAAGTGAACCTTCTCTTGAGGGAGCGGAACGCAGCGCATGCCGCTGGGGACCAGTCGAACGGCAGAGCGGGGGAGGTCAGCTTGGTAAGAGGCTCCGCCACTTGGCTGTAGTTCCGGATGAACCTTCGGTAGAAGTTTGCGAACCCGAGGAAACTCTGTAGCTCCTTCCGAGTGGTGGGTTCCGGCCAATCCTCCACAGCCTGGATCTTGCGAGGATCCGCTCGGGTCAAGCCCTTCTCCACGATGAAGCCCAGGTAGTCGACGGAGTTGGAGTGGAAACGGCACTTCTCCGCCTTGACGAAGAGCCGATTGTGGAGGAGGCGCTCCAGCACCCGGCGGACATGCAGGATGTGTTCCTCGAGGGTCCTGGAAAAGATAAGAATGTCGTCCAGGTACACCACCACGAACACCTCCAGCATGTCACGGAGGACATCGTTCATGAGTGCCTGGAATACCGCCGGGGCGTTGGTGAGACCGAACGGCATCACAAGGTACTCATAGTGGCCCCTGGGGGTCTTGAAGGCGGTCTTCCATTCATCGCCCTCACGGATACGGACAAGATGATAGGCACTTCGGAGATCCAGCTTGGTGAAGAACGAGGCCTGGGTCAGTGGCTCGAAGGTGGAGCTCATGAGAGGTAGGGGGTATTTGTTCTTGATGGTGATCTCGTTGAGCTGACGATAGTCGATGCAGGGTCGCAGGTCCCCATCCTTCTTTCCAACAAAGAAGAACCCGGCCGCCACCGGGGAGGAGGAAGGCCGAATGAGTCCTGCTTCCAATGACTCAGAGATGTAGAGATCCATCGCCTTCTTCTCCGGGGCAGTCAGACTGTAGAGGCGGCTGCCGGGAAGGGGAGCCCCTTGGCGGAGGTTGATGGCGCAGTCATAGGGGCGGTGAGGTGGAAGGGACTGAGCCCTGGTCTTACTGAATACCTCCATGAGGTCGTGGTACTCGGGAGGAACGGACGAGGGATCCGGGGGCAACTCACCAGCCGGTCTCCGGGGCGGGGGACAAGACGCCGCCTGTAGACAGCGGGCGTGACAGGAGGAGCTCCAGCCCCTGATGGTACCGGAGGCCCAGGCGATGTGGGGCTCGTGCAGCGCGAGCCAGGGCCTACCCAGGACCACCGGGACAAGGGGGGATTGGGTAATGAGGAACTGGATCCTCTCTACGTGGTTCCCAGCAATGGTCAGCAAGACTGGGCCGGTCCGTTGAGAGATGTCGGCCAGGCGGTGTTGGTCCAACGAAAAGATCTCCAAGGGCCTCACAAGGGCCTCAAGAGGTATGTTGGCTTGGGTGGCAAACTCGAAGTCAAGGAAGTTCTCGTCTGCCCCAGAGTCGATGAGGGCCTCCACCGTGGCACGTTGGTCCCCCCAGGCCAGGGTGACGCTCAACAGATGGTCAGGTGGTGCGCGGCGCTGGGAATGGGAAAAACGGCTCACCAGGATCTCCCGGGGTCTTGGTGAGCCCGATCTTTTGGCCGGGTAGGGCAGTCGGCGATACGGTGTCCCGCACCTCCGCAGTAGAGGCAGAGACCGGACCTGAGCCTTGCCTGACGCTCCGCCTGGCTCAGATGAGAGCGTCCCAGCTGCATGGGTTCCTCCTCGCGCACCGGACGGGGAAGCCTGTTACCCACAGTAGTGTTGGGGACGGGGCGTCCAGGAGTCCGGGGTGCTTCAGGAGGTGACAGTCGGGCCCTCTCGCGCCTTCTCTCCAGGAGGCGTCCGTCAATACGGATGACAAGGCTAAACAGCTCCTCGAGGGAGTTGGGCACCTCCCTGGTAGCGAGCTGGTCCCGGACTGCGTCACTGAGCCCCCTTATGAAGGTTAGGCGAAGAGCAGGTTCGTTCCATCCGCTCTCCACCGCCGCCAGTCGAAACTCCATGACATAGTCCGTCACCCTGCTGCTCCCTTGCCGGAAGGTCCCCAACCGGGCTCCAGGGTCCAGACCTCGGGCTGGATGGTGGAACACTCTGCGGAGCTCCGCCACGAAGTCTGGGTAGGAGAACAAAAAATCTGCTTCCATTGCCCAGGAGGATGTGACCCACTGGGCAGCATGGCCTGAAAGTAGGTTGGTTATATAAGCCACTCGGGACCCATGAGCTGAAAAACGGCTTGGCTGATGACGGAAAACCAACTCACATTGCATGATGAATGTGGCACACTCCTCGGGATTACCGTCAAACAGCCGTGGGACGGAGAGAAGGGGTTCCCGAGGTGCGAGATCTGCTGGGGCTGCGGGGAATGTTCCTGGAGGGTGTGAGAGATGAAAAGTATTAACGGCGTCGCCCAGCGAGTTAAGCTGGGCGAGAATCTCGGACTGTTGTCCCGCCATAGCGGCCATTGAACCCTGCATAGGCAGGACCTGGTCCCTGAGGTTCTGCACCGCAGCCGCAGCCCGCTCTAGTTGGAGACCGTGATCCCTGGTCAACTCGACTTGAAATGCAAGTGCGGTTCTGACCCCCTCTGTGTCGGCTGGGGTCGTCATGGTTGGTTCGTAATGTTATGGTTTGACACCGACCCCAAACGCAACGACACAAGAGAGTTGGATTCAGAGTTGCCAAATACAAGGGCTTGTTTATTTGGTGACTAGAATAAGTGAAACAGGGAAAGCAGGTCAACAAGAACAGGTACAATGAACAAGGGGCAAAGTTCTGCTGCTCTGCAGCTTCTCCCGGAGGGGTAGTCTTGGGAAGCAGGAGCAGACCTCTGTACCGCTCTGCAGACTCTCACGGCGGACCTCTCAGATGTTGTGCAAGACCGAGAGAGGGAGAGAGGGAACGGGTCAGTGACAGAGCAGACTTGAAACGAGCTGGAGGACAGGGTGTTATATTCTTCGTGTTAAACAACACAGTGATGTGCAATCTTCCAAAAACAGCCCAAGTGAAATATCTTCATGTAAACACACAGTGAGCAAAAATCCAACACCGTCCAAATGTGAAATACTATCTTCGTGTAAACACACAGTGAGCAAAAATCCAAACACAGTCCAAATGTGAAACAATATCTTCGTGTAAATACACAGTGAGCAAAAATCCAACACAGTCCAAATGTGAAATAATATCTTCGTGTAAATACACAGTGGGAGGTGGAAGATCCCGAAATATTATTCCATAAAGGAAAGGGCAAAAACGATAATGGCTGGGTGAGTGACTGTCTGACAAAAAGGTGGTAGACTTCAGTGTAAAGGTTACACACGAAAATAGGAAATAGGTCAAGACAGTCAATCTAGAAAAACTCACCCAGACGAGCTGCGTAAAGGAACAGGAACAAACAGTGGAGGCGAGCGCGCGCCACGGAGCAGGTATCCAAGCGAAGGCTTCTAGGAATTTCCTGGAGAATAGCACAGTGAAACAGAAGCAACGGGGAAAAACATCCAGCGACAAATCAAGACGAACCAACAACTTAGAGTGGGGAAAACGGGGTATAAATAATGAGGGATCGATTGATTGAAAGGCAGTGACAGCTGGGGAATGTGATTGAAAAGCGTGGGGAAGTGAGGGAACCAATCAGCGACGTCTCAGATGACGTCAGCGGGGAGAAACGTGTGAACGAGGGAATTGAAATACTTGACAGAAAAAATGAATGAAAACAAAGCGAGGGTGGTTAAAGGAACAGAACGAGTGAGAAGGCAAGGACAGAAACCTCACAGAAACAGAGCAGGGTGTGTCAGAGAGGTATAATTAAATTGTGGAGGTGCTCAGGGGTTGCTGGGTAATATCTCCTCATGGGACTGGAGACAGATGTGACTAGGTATATATAATAATATGACTAGGTACACACTGTCTGTGTGTGAATATGAACGTCCCATCTTTACTCCTATCCCACTCATGCAAGTTTACTCCTGTGACTGTCCTGCACTCCGCAAGATTACCACTAGAAGCTGCCCAGTACAACTACAGTCTGACACTATTGACTATAGGAGCTGCCCAGTACAACCACAGTCTGACACTGTTGACCACTAGGAGCTGCCCAGTACAACTACAGTCTGACACTATTGACTATAGGAGCTGCCCAGTACAACCACAGTCTGACACTGTTGACTATAGGAGCTGCCCAGTACAACCACAGTCTGACACTGTTGACCACTAGGAGCTGCCCAGTACAACCACAGTCTGACACTGTTGACTATAGGAGCTGCCCAGTACAACCACAGTCTGACACTATTGACTATAGGAGCTGCCCAGTACAACTACAGTCTGACACTATTGACTATAGGAGCTGCCCAGTACAACTACAGTCTGACACTATTGACTATAGGAGCTGCCCAGTACAACCACAGTCTGACACTGTTGACCACTAGGAGCTGCCCAGTACAACCACAGTCTGACACTGTTGACCACTAGGAGCTGCCCAGTACAACCAGTCTGACACTGTTGACCACTAGGAGCTGCCCAGTACAACCAGTCTGACACTGTTGATCACTAGGAGCTGCCCAGTACAACCAGTCTGACACTATTGACCACTAGGAGCTGCCCAGTACAACCACAGTCTGACACTGTTTACCACTAGGAGCTGCCCAGTACAACCAGTCTGACACTGTTGACCACTAGGAGCTGCCCAGTACAACCACAGTCTGACACTGTTGACCACTAGGAGCTGCCCAGTACAACCACAGTCTGACCCTGTTGACCACTAGAAGCTGCCCAGTACAACCAGTCTGACACTGTTGACCACTAGGAGCTGCCCAGTACAACCACAGTCTGACACTGTTGACCACTATGACACTGTTGACCACTAAGAGCTGCCCAGTACAACCACAGTCTGACACTGTTGACCACTAGGAGCTGCCCAGTACAACCTCAGTCTGACACTGTAGACCACTAGGAGCTGCCCAGTACAACCACAGTCTGACACTGTTGACCACTAGGAGCTGCCCAGTACAACCAGTCTGACACTGTTGTCCACTATAGGAGCTGCCCAGTACAACCACAGTCTGACACTGTTGACCACTAGGAGCTGCCCAGTACAACCACAGTCTGACACTGTTGACCACTAGGAGCTGCCCAGTACAACCACAGTCTGACACTGTTGACCACTAGGAGCTGCCCAGTACAACCACAGTCTGACTCTGTTGACCACTAGGAGATGCCCAGTACAACCACAGTCTGACACTGTTGACCACTAGGAGCTGCCCAGTACAACCACAGTCTGACTCTGTTGACCACTAGGAGCTGCCCAGTACAACCACAGTCTGACACTGTTGACCACTAGGAGCTGCCCAGTACAACCACAGTCTGACACTGTTGTCCACTATAGGAGCTGCCCAGTACAACCACAGTCTGACACTGTTGACTACTAGGAGCTGCCCAGTACAACCACAGTCTGACACTGTTGACCACTAGGAGCTGCCCAGTACAACCACAGTCTGACACTGTTGACCACTAGGAGCTGCCCAGTACAACCACAGTCTGACACTGTTGACCACTAGGAGCTGCCCAGTACAACCAGTCTGACACTGTTGACCACTAGGAGCTGCCCAGTACAACCACAGTCTGACACTGTTGACCACTAGGAGCTGCCCAGTACAACCACAGTCTGACTCTGTTGACCACTAGGAGATGCCCAGTACAACCACAGTCTGACACTGTTGACCACTAGGAGCTGCCCAGTACAACCACAGTCTGACTCTGTTGACCACTAGGAGCTGCCCAGTACAACCAGTCTGACACTGTTGACCACTAGGAGCTGCCCAGTACTACCACAGTCTGACACTGTTGACCACTAGGAGCTGCCCAGTACAACCACAGTCTGACACTGTTGACCATTGAGCACGAACACTGGAATGTTAATGAGAATAGAATATTGATAATGACAGCTGCTGAAAATCAACCACAGAGGAAGAAAAAACATCGTGTTGATATTTCTGGTGCAGCTGAGAGCTGCAGAAATGACTGTGGATCTCCT
The DNA here is from genome assembly GCF_963971535.1 of Notolepis coatsorum. NCBI lineage: Eukaryota > Metazoa > Chordata > Actinopteri > Aulopiformes > Paralepididae > Notolepis > Notolepis coatsorum. The sequence continues at coordinate 51,626,725 of NC_140170.1, read as the reverse complement.
TTTGAATTCAAAAGCATGTGGGCGTGCACACACACACACACACACACACACGCACGCACGCACGCACGCAATTTTGTGTTCAGAGTCTGTATGGCCTGTAGCATAAGGCTGCATTGTGTTTAGAAAGCTTTTTATAGACACACACACACACACACACACACACACACACACACGCACACGCACACGCACACGCACACGCACACGCACACGCACACGCACACGCACACACACACACACACACACACTCGCACATACACAAACACACTGACAGATACACAAACACACTGACACAATCACATACACGCACAGTCGCACATTCACAAACACACTCACACGTACACAAACACACTGACACACTGACACATACACAAACACACTGACACATACACAAACACACTGACACATACACAAACACACTGACACAAACACACTGACACATACACAAACACACTGACACATACACTGACACATACACAAACACACTCACACATACATGCACGTACACATGCACCATCCAATGGTTTCTGCCACAGAGTCCTTAGTTACCATGGCAACCACCACTTCAGTGATCATTATTAATTGTAAACATCTTTAAAACTCACATTTCATCTCCAAATGCAATAGTTTATCATTTTACTCAACATAAAATATCATCACATTTAATTATCTTCTTTGAATATGTTTGTTTTGTAGCAAGTATAGTTTTGTTGTTTCCGCCATCTTTAGTGTTATGGATTTCTCCATTCAGAACTTCCGGAGTGCTCTGTCTCCTCGTTATATAGACTGTCTCTGATTTCTCCATTCAGAACCTCCGGAGTGCTCTGTCTCCTCGTTATATAGACTGTCTCTGATTTCTCCATTCAGAACTTCCGGAGTGCTCTGTCTCCTCGTTATATAGACTGTCTCTGATTTCTCCATTCAGAACTTCCGGAGTGCGCTGTCTCCTCATTATATAGACTGTCTCTGATTTCTCCATTCAGAACCTTGGAAACAGAATGAGACATACAAACATACATAGTAGGGATGTCCGATATTATCGGCCGATATTGGCATTAAAATGTGATATTGGAAATGATCGGTATCACTTTAAAAAAAGAAGAAGAAAAAATTTTATTTTACAAACATTTCATTTATTTAACCTTTATTCACCCAGGTAAGCAAGTAAGAACAAATTCAGATTTTATTTATTGTCAAAAGTATGCATAATGTTGTGTTAATTCCACAACAAGATATATGTAATGTTAATTACCTGAAATTATATATATATATATATCGGTATCGGTTGATATCGGTTGATATCGGTATCAGAAATTAAGAGTTGGACAATATCGGTATATCGGTATCAGTAAAAAAGCCAATATCTCTCTCTCTCTGTCTCTCTCTCTCTCTCTCTGTCTCTCTCTCTCTCTCTCTCTCTCTCTCTCTCTCTCTCTCTCTCTCTCTCTCTCTCTCTCTCTCTCTCTCCTCTCTCTCTCTCTCTCTCTCTCTCTCTCTCTCTGCAGGATCTGGTGCTGGAGACAGAGAATGAGGAAGACGAGGGTATGGGTCGAGTAGACGAAGGAGTGGAGGAATTCTTCACCAAGAAGATAATCCCTGATGACCCTCTGTGAGTTTACACACACACACACACACACACGCGCGCGCGCGCACGCACACACACACACACACACACACACACACACACACACACACACACACACACACACACACACACACACACACACACACACACACACACACACACACACACACCACACACACACACACACACACACACACACACACATTCACAATAACACACACATGATCACACACACACACATTCACAATAACACACACATGATCACACACACACTTTCTCTGACCCCTCCTCTCTTCCAGCACAGTGATACACTAACAGGTATAAACATGTCCATACACACTGTGTTATCTTATCTTATGTAATCTTATTTGATCTTATTGTACCTTATCTTATCTTATTGTACCTTATCTTACCTTACCTTATCTTCTTTTATAAGATAAGATATTCCTTTATTGATCGACCATATCTTATCATATCGTACCTTATCTTCTTTTTTATCTTATCGTACCTTATCTTATCTTATACTTTACTTCCAAATAAAACATCAAATCAATTAGACGCCAAGTCCCAGTGTGACATTACAAAGTTTTAAATGTTTATAGTTTAAAACTCTTGTAATACACTGATCCACACCGATCTGTGCTCCCGCTAAAACCCTGCCTGGTGCTTTCTCCAGTGTATTCCTTTGACCAATTAACAAATACCTCCATGACCAAAACCTGTGTCACTTCTCATGTGTGTTTCTGTGACAAAACGTAGATCGGACACCAGACAAACTGGTCAGGGATTCCTCCCTGGTGAAAGATATTGTAATGTGTAAACCCCCTGTCACTGATCAGTCATGTAGTGTGAAACCATGACGACATAGACTATCCCAGATGTTGTGTAAACAGCACAGCGCTCTTGATACATTTGAAAGTTGTGTAGTGTGTGTATAGGTGTCATAAAGTGTTCAGACCATTTGCAACTGGTAGCTAATGCTTGCTAACTAGCTAATGTTACTATACGCCACATATCAACAACAATCAAACTCACTAAGCCTACACAGACAAGAAATAACTTGCATGGTCAAGTCTAAGACTAGACAATGCTAGCCAGAGTCTTTGACCTGTTCATCTTTCTACCGTCATGGTTTTGTTGTAGTCAGGTTACATTAGCTCAGGGGAATTACTCCTGGGGAGTCCATGCCTATAGCTAACATAGCAATTCCTAATGCTACAGTTAGCTTAGTTAGCTGAACTTAATCTTGTATTCTGCTGCCCAGTTCTGTGGGAAAGATGGACTGTGAAGACAGCTGTAGTCCTCATCATGATAGGCTGGAGACAGCTGTAGTCCTCATCATGATAGGCTGGAGACAGCTGTAGTCCTCATCATGATAGGCTGGAGACAGCTGTAGTCCTCATCATGATAGGCTGGAGACAGCTGTAGTCCTCATCATGATAGGCTGGAGACAGCTGTAGTCCTCATCATGATAGGCTGAAGACAGCTGTAGTCCTCATCATAATAGGCTGAAGACACCTGTAGTCCTCATCATGATAGGCTGAAGACAGCTGTAGTCCTCATCATGATAGGCTGGAGACAGCTGTAGTCCTCATCATGATAGGCTGGAGACAGCTGTAGTCCTCATCATGATAGGCTGAAGACAGCTGTAGTCCTCATCATGATAGGCTGGAGACAGCTGTAGTCCTCATCATGATAGGCTGAAGACAGCTGTAGTCCTCATCATGATAGGCTGGAGACAGCTGTAGTCCTCATCATGATAGGCTGGAGACAGCTGTAGTCCTCATCATGATAGGCTGGAGACAGCTGTAGTCCTCAAGGCTCTGGTCCTTGTGAGCATGTGTAGTTCTACTGAGCATGTTTTGTCCTGTAGTTCTACTGAGCATGTTTTGTCCTGTAGTTCTACTGAGCATGTTCCATCCTGTAGTTCTACTGAGCATGTTCCATCCTGTAGTTCTACTGAGCATGTGCGTTCCATCCTGTAGTTCTACTGAGCATGTGCGTTCCATCCTGTAGTTCTACTGAGCATGTGCGTTCCATCCTGTAGTTCTACTGAGCATGTGCATTTTGTCCTGTAGCTCCTAGCTCTACTTAGTGTTTTCTTGTCTTGTTGCTCTTTCTGCCGTCTCTCTGCTGCAGAAAAGCCCGGTGGGAGGAGTCAAACCCTGCCCAAGCCACACCCTCCTCTGAGTCCGACTCCACCCCCTCAGCCCCGCCCCCTCTTAACTCCTCCACGTCTGTCACCTCCGCCACCATCCCCTCCACCTGTATCCCACCTAACGCCACTACCCCCACTAACGTCACCACCTCCTCATCTGTCCCTCCCCTCACCTCCTCCTCCTCTTCAACACCTCCCTCCAAAAATATCAAGAAGAAGTTTGGTGACTTCTTCGCTTTCAAGAAGGCTCGGGCTGGGCGGGCCACCAAAGGAGGAGGAGGGGGTGAGGGAGGAGGAGGAGGAGGAGGAGGAGAAGGGGTGAAGGTCAAAAGGACCTCCATTGCTGACCTCATCCGGCCACTCCGTGAGGCGAAAGAGAGAGAGAGAGAGAGGGAGAGGGAGAAGGAGAGAGAGAAGGAGAGGGGGAGGGCAGCTAACGAGGACGATGCTAACGTTTCTAACGATGCCGCCACCACAGAAGGAGCCGCTGTTGCCACGGACGACCAGCGTCTCCCGGGCGACAGGAAGGACAAGATGGCCCCCGCGATGACAACGGCGATCCCAACCACGCCTCCCAGTGAGGAGGCCACTCCCCCTCCCTCATCCACTATCACCGTGACCTCTGACCTCACCACAACCTCTAACGAGGAAGAGGGAGTGGCGACATCACTTCCTGCTCGACCGGGCCACACCCCCAGCCCTGTGGCCACGCCCCCGGTGATGCCGTCGGAAAAGAGCAGGACGCTGGAGAAGGAGAGGGCCAAGAAAGGGGGAGCGACACCAGATGGAGAGAGGAGGTCAAAGGTCACCAGGAGGTCACTGAGGGAGGGCAAGAGCCAATCACTGATACTGCTGAGTGGACTAGAGGACCAGACCACTGCACACACCAAGGTAACCAACTAACTAACTAACTAACTGCACATACCAAGGTAACTAACTAACCAACTAACTAACTAACTAACTAACTACATAACGTAAGGTTATCCTATAACCCTAGTTATATGAGTATAGCGAGCGCTCTCCTCTTTATGGAACTATCCCTTTATCCACTCTAATAATGCACACACCTATCCGCCTGGCCACACCCACATCCGCTCCTCTATATAAGTGGCGTCGTGGCCACACCATCAGCTCCTTCCCAAGTCTTTCACCACCGAAGGCGAAGACCACGGGGTCCTCAGTGAGTCAGAGCAGAGCGCTCGCTATACTCATATAACTAGGGTTATAGGATAACCTTATGTTATAGATCGTATAGCTTTACGCTCTGCTCTTTATGGAACACAGGAGCTGAGCAGAGCGAAAAGCTCGACAGATGTACCCGCTGAGGCCCCCCACAACCATCAGAACCGGGGAGGACCCGAGCCCCCTGGACCCCCCTAGTGGAGGATGGGAGGGAATCGGATCCGACTGTGCAAAGAGGGTTTAGCACCTCAAACGCACAGGGTGAGCAGACCGTGGGACTTACCTTCATTCAGATAGGACCCGCGACCACTCAGGCGCGCATCCCACATGCCACCAGGGAATGGACGGGAAGCAAAACACCTCCGTCACAGCCCCCAACATCACAGGGTCGAAGGTCAAGAACCCAACCCCGTGGCAAGGCCGTAGCAGCGGAGCGCGGAGGAGGTCCCAGCCCTAGGATAACCTGAGGGCCAGGACCCCCCGAAAAAAGAGGGCCTGGTGAGGCCAACGAGGCCGTAGCATCGGGACCCCACCAGAGGGTCACTGGTGACACCACCCCCCACATCGCCAGCGTATCGGACAGGGCCCAAACCAAGAGCAGGCCAGGACCCCCTTGGAACGCCGCTCTGAAGCACTCTACAAGAGGCTACTCCCCCACAACACTGCGGGGCCAGTCGGCGTGCCGGGGAGACAACCCCCAAGGAGGTTGATCCCTCAATCCAGGCAACAGGCCCCAAGAGCAGAACTCGACCTGTGCCTGGAGCACTGTGGACTAGACAGGCGCCTAAAGGGCCTACTGTGAGAACAGTATCCCGGCGGAAGGGGCGTTCGGTATGCTGTGCACCATGTCGTAACCTCCACAAACCCGACCCCTCCAGCGGGGTCGAGGTTCAAAGAGGAGGCTGACACAATTGGCAGACAGGTGCGGGGGCACACTCTCGGGCAGACGGGGTCAAGCCCGGCCTCAACCCGAGAGTCAACTCTGCTACCAACACACCGGGGAACCAACCACCCCCCTATGTTTAGTTTAACAGGAGGCGGTTGTTCCCTTAACCCACCAAGAAAACTCAGAAACATAACCGCGCGTATACACAGGCTATACAGGCAGTACAAGTGTTTCAGTTTTCAAAGGGTTAACCCAGGCCAACAGGTCGACGAGAACGAGTTCGGACCTGGGCCCGGCGGACCGGGACCTACACAGGGATGCCTAGAGGGGTTAACAGAAAACCTCCTCGACAGCCCCCTCCCATCCCCGCCCAGCAGGTGGAGGGAGGGGTGAAAATAAATGGAGAAGGACCAGGGCCCCTAACACAGCGCAAGGTACAACACAGTATGGACCAAGCACATCACTGTTTAGGGCAACTTGTAGTGGCATACACATGACACACATATCCACGGCATCAATCCCCGCGACGTCCGGGCCGACCCGGCATTTCCCCCCCGGAAAAGCACAAAGTCCTTCGGGGTACCAGAACAGCAGATCTGCACCCCGGCGGACAACGGGTTAACTGACCTGGTCCGGCGCGACCAGAACCAGTCCCGCGTCCTAGTCATGCCACCATCCCCAGTCCTAAGAGGGGGGTAGGTACGCGTGTCGATCCAAAACATCACAGAGGGAGCCACCAAGATGGTCAGCACGTGAATGCACTGCACCTGGTGGCCCACCCCATGGGCGTGAGACCCCTCCGCCAATGTATTGATCTACTGCGTCATCTCCCCCCGGAGATGTACGTGAGCCGTCGAGTCTAACCTAGTACACTGGTGCTCGGTAGAGATAAAAAATCTCCTTCCCAGCCGCCCGCATAAAAAAATGCCGTTTCTATGAATTGGGCAACCAAGGCGCGCCAGCCCATAACATGGTTTCACATTGAAAGCACCCAGGGCCAGCGCTATGTACACATCGAGACTCAAAAAACACATCAATGGTGAATTCTAATAAGAAAACCAGACAACGTTCCCTCAATGCTGTCTGGGACGAGCAGCAGGAAGCCGGTCAATAAGACACAGATATGGGTCTCATACGACGCATCTGAGGGTAAACCCTGTAAATTCTGCTCTTTACACAAGAGGGGAAGACAGAAAATACCCCAGAGAGACCTCTCGGGGCAAAGTATGGCTGCCATCAGGCTATCAAGCCGAGGCACCCCGTCCTTTAGCCCCTGGACCAAACCCACCACCCGCGTGACTGGCACGTAGGCGGGGGTAAGGCCAACGATGCGGGATATTACCTGTCCCTGCGCCACGTAAGCCTCCATTGCTGGGAAGAATGGGCAGACAACGCCTGTCTCTCTCACAGGACGACGTTGCCAGAGATGACCTATCATGTCATCAGGAACAGGTGCCGGCAGTGGCTGCGGCAACACCACGCCATTAGCGGCTGCAGCGGCCGCCATGAGCTCGGGGTACAAGGCAAGCAACTCCCCTTGCATACCTTCTTCCACGTCACTCGCATCCCTCGATGTCGGCCGACTGTCCCCTGGTGGGGGAACCAGGGCCGGAACTCTGCCACCTCACAGCAGATGGGAGCTCAACGGCCCCTCGGCGAAGCACACTCTCCTCCGGGCGCCGCCCAGGCGCACCTGTTTGCCATGACGTGGAACCAGAGACGCCCCACGACGCACGGAGGATGCCGCGATAGTGAAGCACTGGTGGAGGGTAGCGTTGTAATCGTCTACTCTAGACCCTCCGACGGTGAAGACATTATCTCTTTGCTTTTTCGAAAATTTGCGAGAGAGAAAAAACAAAGTCAACGTAGCTCCTCTCCAACAACTATTTTGGCACTAAACTTAAAGTGGTGTGTTACAGACACTTTTCGGTGGTGAAAATAGGGAAGGAGCTGATGGTGTGGCCACGACCCCGCTTATATAGAGGAGCGGATGTGGGTGTGGCCAGGGGGATAGGTGTGTGCATGTGGAGAAAACTATTCATTATTAGACTGGATAAAGGGATAGTTCCATAAAGAGCAGAGCGTAAAGCTATACGATCTATAACTGCACACACCAAGGTAACTAATTAACTAACTAACTGCACACAGCAAGGTAACTAACTAACTAACTAACTAACTAACTAACTAACTAACTGCACACAGGTGTAACGGTACACAAACGGTACGTACCTCGGTTTTGAAGTCAAGGTTCGGTACAGGTTTTCGATACAGTGGGGGAAAGTTTGGCTTTTCCATGTTCCACTCAGGGGTGATGTAGTGTGCAGTAACTAATTGTACTTGTAGGGCTGTCAACGAATATTCTATATTGAAATTAATAATCGACTTGTAAAAAATAATAATAATAATAATAATAATAATTATATTAGATTGTGAAAAAAACAGCCCCCGGTGGGCGGTCGTTAGTGGTTAACATACCATTGTATTCGTTCGGTACACTACACAGCCGTTCGGTGTGGTACGGTACACACTGAAACTTGTTAGGTTCGGTACGGATACGTGGACCTTTACACCCCTAGCACACAGCAAGGTAACTAACTAACTAACTAACTAACTAACTAACTAACTAACTAACTAACTAACTAACTAACTAACTAACTAACTAACTGCACACAGCAAGGTAACTAACTAACTAACTAACTAACTAACTAACTAACTAACTAACTGCACACAGCAAGGTAACTAACTAACTAACTAACTAACTAACTAACTAACTAACTAACTAACTAACTAACTGCACACACCAAGGTAACTAACTAACTAACTAACTAACTAACTAACTAACTAACTAACTAACTAACTAACTAACTAACTAACTAACTGCACACAGCAAGGTAACTAACTAACTAACTGCACACAGCAAGGTAACTAACTAACTGCACACACCAAGGTAACTAACTAACTAACTAACTAACTAACTAACTAACTAACTAACTAACTAAGTAACTAACTAAGTAACTAACTAACTAACTAACTAACTGCACACAGCAAGGTAACTAACTAACTAACTGCACACAGCAAGGTAACTAACTAACTAACTAACTAACTAACTAACTAACTAACTATAGCTATACTAACTAGCTATAGCTATAGCCAGTGACTCCTTTTAACCTGCACATAATCTTGTGAAAGACCAGAACACTCATTATTAACCCTTTCACTGCCACACAGCAGAAGGTTAACCCTTTACTATCACACAACCGACGGCGATGCTCCATCATTAGTGTTACAAAGGGTCAGATTAAACCGAATATATGTATTTATTGATTGATATATATTGCATAATATTTATATATCGTTTGATATCCCTTGTATATTCTTTGTACATATACACGGAATGTCCCTTTAACCTAGTAGTACAGACCATAATATTTCATTCTCCTATTGGATGGCGTGCCATCAGCGCCAGTGTCTTACCCCTAGAGTCAAGTTGAAAGCTACCGTCATGACTTGTCTCAACATGCCCGCTTCTGCCCAGGGCTACGAGAAAGTGAGGAGGCTGGCACTAGATTATTCCCCGTACATATAAATATGGCGCAGGCGAATACCAGAACTTCCTTTTCAGTTCGAGTTGAAGTTCAGTCTTGTTCAATTCAGTTACTCAAGTGACGCCTCACGTGCGGTGAGTAGGTGCGGTGCAGTAGGGCTCGTATTGCCCCAAAATAGAGTTGTGTTTATCCTAATACGTTTGTTCAACGTATCGTTCGCTACTTACTAGTAAAAGCCTTCATTACGAGTCAAAGACCACGTGAAGTGAGTAATTGTGCGTCTACATAGAGCACTTATTGCCGCGTGCTAATAGGATAGTAACGTCAAGTTCAACTGTGAACCACCGCGCACCGGAGGATCTCCCCGGCGCCAGCAGAGCCTTTTCCGGCAGGATTATTATTATTCTTCATTGCTTTGGCCGGGCTGCTGGAGCAGAGAACCGTCTACCCCGCTGCGGTGTGGGACCTGCCGTGAGGACATCACTCGAGCCCGTCTCTGTCGGACCAGAGGCTCCACGGCTTACACCTGTGCTGCCGCACACTGGGATTACAGCGGCTACCTTTCGTCCGCTGACACAGGGAGTAAGATCGCCTGTGGAACCATTGACTTTGCATAGAGCATTGCCTCCCCCTGCTGGCTTACAACCGGTAGTAACCCCCTTCCAGTATCTCCCCTGAGTACCATAGATATAATTGGACATTCATTATTGATTTGCCTATGCATAATTCCTTTGCCTTATAAGCGCAATTAAAGTAAAGTATATTATGTAATACTATTTGATGTAATAAATATTCTAAACGAGTACTTGTGTGGAAACCGTATCATTGTGGAGGAGTTCTCATCATATACTTGTGTACGGTATGGCCAGAATAATGTACATAAGACGGTAGTGGTTTAATGATACCATACTTGATTAATACAGTCAGGGAATTGTACCCCTCAGTTACAATTGGTCCTTCGAGCCGGAGATAATAATTAGCGTAATATTAATATAATATTAATATTGACATGGCCGATGACGAACACTCCACAAACGGTTCTCCTAAGCTAGATCGCCCGCAGCGCAGACGGCAGCCACCTCCCTATCTAGAGGCATACGCTGTCAGTCCAATACCTAGCTTTAAAGGGAAATTAAATACGGATAAAATAACTAAAGCGGATAGTAAAATTATGTCCGACCCTATCAACCAGGCTACCCCGCCAGTAGAGACCCCAGTGGGTTCTAACGTAACTGACCAAGCTCACGGGGGGGACCAGGAGGGACATGACATGACTTCATCCCCAGACAACGTCGACGAGGTAGTCCCCGGAGAGCTCCAGGATAAAGAAAGCCCTCCCGGGATGGAACCCGACCCACCACAAGAAGAGACGCGCACCCAGGAGACGGATCTCCTCGGTACGCAACAGGAGAACGGATCTCCAACAAGTACTGCCGGGAGCCGATCGCCCCGAACGGCGTCTTCCCCCAGCGAGGCGGACAAGATGCTGGCGCAAGCACTCATCGCCACCCTGGCAGCCTCCACCGAACGCGATCGACTTCAAGCGCAACAGACGCTCGAGCGCGAACATTTTGCAGGCGAGCGAGAGCGCTTCCAGGCGCAACAAAGGAGTGAAGACGACCGCATAAGACTGGAGACCAGACGCCTCCAGACAGAAGAGAACATTGAGAGAAGCCGCGCTGATGCACAGCACGCCGCCGCCAATGCACAGCGCGACGTCGCAAATGCACAGCTCCACGCCGCCCATGCCAGCGCCAATGCCCAGCGCGACGCCGCCAACGCACAGCGCGACGCCGCCCAGGCCAGCGCCAATGCGCAGCGCGACGCCGCCAATGCCCAGCGCGAAGCAGCGCGCGACGCAGCCCATGCCCAGCGCGAGGCAGAGCGCGACCGGCTGCAGGCGGAGCTGATGGACAAACTGGTTGCCATGGCGACACCCCCTCACTCCGCACGGAGCTCTCAGAGATCGTCAAGACATGGGTCTAGGACACATTCCCCTACCCGACGAAGCGACCCGGGACCCCGCCAACAGGAGGATCCTGTCCACGTCTCCGAACCCCCTCCCCGGCCGGTCCATACGAGACCCAGCAACCGGGAAGAACCGGACCACGCCGAGAGACTGAACAGAAGACTCCAGGTCCTAGCAGAGGGAGAGGAGGAGGAAGAGGAGGAATGTCAAGCAGACCAGCAGCAACGTACTCTGGCCCAGGAGGCCCAGTACAGCCCCGACCAGCAGCAACGTACTCTGGACCAGGAGGTCCAGTACAGCCCAGAAGTTAGCCCCGAGGCCCTGCGCTACAAACCCCCGACTCCACTCACGGGTGAGTTTGACGCACCGCCAGCTCCGAGGGACAGCACCTGGGTACCTGACCTTCGGTACCCACCAAGTACCAGCCCAAGACGACACGCACGGGGAGACTCGCCTAGGAGGCCTCTTCCCCAACGCTCACCGATGTGCCAGTCATCCATGGCATCGTACCTTGGCACACCGACCATCCCGGACTTCACCCATGAGAACCGAGCACAGTACACGGAGCTACGAATGTGCTTAGAGACAATGTTGTCCGATGTAGCTGACGAACCGTACAAGTATGCTATCCTACTGAAGCACCTCAAGGTGCCCCGAGCGCACAATATAGCGCTGGCCTATGCCAACTCTACTACCCCATACACAGCGGCTCTAGCAGCACTCGACCAACGTTATGGACGCGTATGGGACTATGTGATACAGGAGATAAGAGACATTGACCGTCTCCCCCCAGCCAGAGACAACAGAGCATTAGATGACCTGTCTATCAAGGTACAGTCCCTGGTAGGGATGCTGGGGTCCCAAAAGGAAAAGGGTATCTATGAACTGTACGCTAACTCTAATGTAGAGAGGATATTAGAGAAGCTCCCTCCCGCCCGACAAGAGCGCTTCAGGCGGCAGAGAGACTACCGCGACCCCAACGGTCCAGAGGCATCCCTCCTAGACCTATCTGAGTTCCTCGCCAGGGAGGTCAGTAGCCTACGACTCGACACGTTCGTATGGAGTGGACCAAGCCCAAGACTCGGACCTCGGGGACAAACGGATAACCGCCGGTTGGTGACCGTTATGCACCAAGCCGAATCAGTACCGCAGCACAAGAACCACAACACCCCCTCGACGAAAGAGGACCAGTGGAAGATTGAGTGCCAGTACTGTGAGGGAGAACATCGGCTGTACCAATGCGACACCTTCGGGAAGCTGACCACGGACGAGGTGAGTCAGTGGACCAAGGACCACCGCCGCTGCTTCCGCTGCGCGCGCAGCCACCTAGCAGCTGAGTGCCGCTTGAAGAAGAAGTGCAGCAGGTGCGGTGGCACCCACCTGGAGGTCCTGCATGACATCAACAGGCGTCAGCCAGGACAACAGAGTGGGCCCGTCGCGGTAATGTACCATGCCGAGGCGGTGGCACCAATACCGAAGAGCCACCAGACCGCTCCCTACTGTACCTACTGCGACGGCGGACACTGGCTGGCACAGTGCGCCGAATATAAGACACTGAACCCCGTCCAAGTGGACCAGTGGCGTGAGGCGGCCCAGGCGGGCGCCGCTTACCACGCAGGGGCGGCCCAGGCGGGCACCGCTTACCGTGCAGCACGGTGCGGAGCCCACCAGAAGATCCAAGGCAACCGACCCACAGGAGTGCTCCACATTGACCAGCATAGCGGGACCCCCCGTGTGCTCCTCAAAGTGGTCAGAGTGCTCCTGAGCTACGAGGACAAGGTCCTGGACACTTACGCCGTCCTGGACGACGGGTCTGAAAAGACTCTCCTCCTCGCTTCCGCAGCAGCCCAGTTGGGCCTGCGGGGTGTCAAAGATACCATGACCATACGCACCATCAGAAGGGACCAGAAGACCATAAAAGGTGAAAAGGTCTCCTTCAAGATAGCAGCGGTGGACCAGCCCGAGAAGCAGTATAGTATAACTAACGTCTTCACCAGCCACGACATAGGCCTGTCTCAGTACACCTACCCCATCCCACAGCTGATGGCTAAGTATGTGCACCTACGTCAACTACCTATACCGCTTATCGACGGCGCCACACCGACCCTGCTCATCGGCTCCGACCACGCGGACCTCATTCTCCCAATTGAGGCGGCCCACGTCGGACCCAAAGGATGCCCAGTCGCGGTTCAGACCCGACTGGGATGGACGCTCCAGGGCCCCCTCTACGGACTTGACAGTCAACCCACGTCTACACGCTGCCTACACACAGAGGCGAGCGACACCGGCCTCTCCCCCGTACAGCAGAGGCTATTGACATTAAGCGAGAGGCCCGTGAGAGAACCGTGGGCACCAGAGGGAGTTCGGAACTCCACCCCCCTCAGCTGCGCTTCAGACGTAGCTGACATCGAACCCAGCACCCCAAGCGACTCCTTGACGGGGCGGCCGGGACCGGCCCCTCCTCAGATGGGGTACAGAGCAAACAAGAGAAACAGACGGAGGAGGAGGAGGCACAGCCAAGCACAGATCAAAGCAGTCTCAGGCCCGCTCCCTCCTAAGCCCCCCTTCATCCCGTCCAGTCGTCATGACCATAGACCAGTCACTACCCCGAGCTGCGTGGCCGGCCGGCCGCGTAAGCAAAGTGACCACTGGTGCCGACGGAAAGGTCAGAGTGGCAGAAGTGCTCGGCCAAGGGCGGACCTACAACCGACCCGTGGCGAGGCTGATAGAGTCGCCAAGGCTCCCCGACTCGCTTAATGACGACCATGACCCCTGACTTTGTGACCTGCCTACCCTCACAACGGACATTGAGTAGTGGACAGTGCGGTTAATCTGTCTCTGCTTAGCTAATTAGGTGGGACTAATTAGGGGGCGGCTGTTACAAAGGGTCAGATTAAACCGAATATATGTATTTATTGATTGATATATATTGCATAATATTTATATATCGTTTGATATCCCTTGTATATTCTTTGTACATATACACGGAATGTCCCTTTAACCTAGTAGTACAGACCATAATATTTCATTCTCCTATTGGATGGCGTGCCATCAGCGCCAGTGTCTTACCCCTAGAGTCAAGTTGAAAGCTACCGTCATGACTTGTCTCAACATGCCCGCTTCTGCCCAGGGCTACGAGACAGTGAGGAGGCTGGCACTAGATTATTCCCCGTACATATAAATATGGCGCAGGCGAATACCAGAACTTCCTTTTCAGTTCGAGTTGAAGTTCAGTCTTGTTCAATTCAGTTACTCAAGTGACGCCTCACCCACTATGCAACGTGCGGTGCAGTAGGGCTCGTATTGCCCCAAAATAGAGTCGTGTTTATCCTAATACGTTTGTTCAACGTATCGTTCGCTACTTACTAGTAAAAGCCTTCATTACGAGTCAAAGACCACGTGAAGTGAGTAATTGTGCGTCTACATAGAGCACTTATTGCCGCGTGCTAATAGGATAGTAACGTCAAGTTCAACTGTGAACCACCGCGCACCGGAGGATCTCCCCGGCGCCAGCAGAGCCTTTTCCGGCAGGATTATTATTATTCTTCATTGCTTTGGCCGGGCTGCTGGAGCAGAGAACCGTCTACCCCGCTGCGGTGTGGGACCTGCCGTGAGGACATCACTCGAGCCCGTCTCTGTCGGACCAGAGGCTCCACGGCTTACACCTGTGCTGCCGCACACTGGGATTACAGCGGCTACCTTTCGTCCGCTGACACAGGGAGTAAGATCGCCTGTGGAACCATTGACTTTGCATAGAGCATTGCCTCCCCCTGCTGGCTTACAACCGGTAGTAACCCCCTTCCAGTATCTCCCCTGAGTACCATAGATATAATTGGACATTCATTATTGATTTGCCTATGCATAATTCCTTTGCCTTATAAGCGCAATTAAAGTAAAGTATATTATGTAATACTATTTGATAATAATAATGGATTGGATTTATATAGCGCTCTTCTCTGACTGACTGTTGCTCTGACTCAGAGCGCTTCACAGAGTCCATTATTCGTTCATACACAGTCATACCGGTGGTGGTAAGCTACAATTGCAGCCAGAGCTGCCCTGAGGCAGACTCACGGAAGCATGGCGAATAATCAACGCCTACGGCCCCTCCGACCACCACCAACATTCATTCACATGCATACACATTCATACGAGGCAAGTAGGTTAAGTGTCTTGCCCAAGGACACAACGGCAATGGGATGGACATGGGCTTGAGCGGGATTCAAACCACCAACCCTTCGATCATTGGACGCCCCGCTCTACCCCTGAGCCACGAGTACTTGTGTGGAAACCGTATCATTGTGGAGGAGTTCTCATCATATACTTGTGTACGGTATGGCCAGAATAATGTACATAAGACGGTAGTGGTTTAATGATACCATACTTGATTAATACAGTCAGGGAATTGTACCCCTCAGTTACAATTAGCATCATTAGCTCCGCATCCGCGCATCGCCGTCGGTTGTGCGATAGTAAAGGGCTAACCTTCTGTATTGTCACAGTGAAAGGGTTAACCGGCTGTCGTGTGGCAGTGAAAGGGTTAACCAACTATCAACAGTAGACACACGCGCACGCACGCACGCACAGTAGTCATCCACTCAACACTGCTCCCGAAGATAACACAGTAAGCATGGAGCAGGGAAATGACCTTGGTATTAATCTGAAGGGCTGAATAACTCCCACTTTACTATAAGTGCTGCAATGAACATTTAAATGAGAGTGCTGTTGTGTATTCATTCTTTGTGGATTATTATCTGGAAGATTAAGCACGTTGTAGTAGAATATGATTACGTTGAGTTGAATGTTTGCTTCTGTTTATTTGTGACTGGCTGCACGGGAGCAGTAAGATAACCTAGACTAGAGGTAGAGGGGCTGACTAATATCTGACAGGTTGCTGGTTCAATTCCCAACAACAGGAGAGTGTATTCCATTGGCCATCCTGGACCAGGGTTCCTTCTCCTAGACTATTATGGGCTGTGAAGAGACTTCGACCAATGTCATGTTTTTTTTTTATCCACTTATTTCTCCTCTTTTTCTATTTTTCTCCCATCCCAATTTTAGCCGTGCCAATTCTCCCCTCCCCTGTCTTGAACGTTGCTCGCATATGCCCCCCACTGGCCGGTTGAAGGGAGGATAGAAGCCTTGCATCACGTGTCCCCTCCGATACACGAGGAGGCAGCCTGTCACATCTTTTCACCTGCCAGCGCGGACTCTCATTGGCGAGGTGTAACGTGTGGGAGGCTCACACTACCCCCGCCATTTTCCTGTCTCTGCTGTGCAGCCGTCCCCCAACCGACCTGTAGGAGTCGCTGTCCACAACGTCCAGATTACCACCCATCGACCTTCCCACCCGCTAACTCTGCCAATTGAGTTAGTATGACGGCCGGCCCAAGCCGGAGGCAACGCCGACTCTTGCGTTGGTGACGAGCGCAATGTCCGCTGCGCCACCCAGCCGCCTAGACCAATGTCATGTTTTAAAGTGTGTGTGTGTGTGTGTGTGTGTGTGTGTGTGTGTGTGTGTGTGTGTGTGTGTGTGTGTGTGTGTGTGTGTGTGTGTGTGTGTGTGTGTGTGTGTGTGTGTGTGTGTGTGTGTGTGTGTGTGTGTGTGTTTCCAGAAGCATGCCTCAGAGAGCACGTCCAGTTTTGAACAGAGACTTCAGGTGATGCTGCACAGAATGGGTGTGGCCAAACCCCCCCCTGCCGACAGCAAGACCAATCAGGTAGGAGAACACAGGCCAAACCCCCCCCCTGCCGACATCAAGACCAATCAGGTAGGAGAACACAGGCCAAACCCCCCCCCCCCCCCCTGCCGACATCAAGACCAATCAGGTAGGAGAACACAGGCCAAACCCCCCCCCCCCCCCTGCCGACATCAAGACCAATCAGGTAGGATATCACAGGCCAAACCCCCCCCCCCCCTGCCGACAGCAAGACCAATCAGGTAGGAGAACACAGGCCAACCCCCCCCCCCCCTGCCGACAGCAAGACCAATCAGGTAGGAGAACACAGGCCAAACCCCCCCCCCCTGCCGACAGCAAGACCAATCAGGTAGGAGAACACAGGCCAAACACCCCCCCCCCCCCCCCTGCCGACAGCAAGACCAATCAGGTAGGAGAACACAGGCCAACCCCCCCCCCCCCCCCCCTGCCGACAGCAAGACCAATCAGGTAGGAGAACACAGGCCAACCCCCCCCCCCCCTGCCGACACCAAGACCAATCAGGTAGGAGATCACAGGCCAAACCCCCCCCCCCTTCCCTGCCGACAGCAAGACCAATCAGGTAGGAGAACACAGGCCAACCCCCCCCCCCCCCCCCCCTGCCGACAGCAAGACCAATCAGGTAGGAGAACACAGGCCAAACCCCCCCCCCCCCTGCCGACACCAAGACCAATCAGGTAGGAGATCACAGGCCAAACCACCCCCCCCCCCCCCCCTGCCGACACCAAGACCAATCAGGTAGGAGATCACAGGCCAAACCCCCCCCCCCCCTGCCGACACCAAGACCAATCAGGTAGGAGATCACAGGCCAAACCCCCCCCTGCCGACAGCAAGACCAATCAGGTAGGAGAACACAGGCCAAACCCCCCCCCCTGCCGACAGCAAGACCAATCAGGTAGGAGAACACATACAGCCTGATTTCTTCTAGTTCAGACGAATAACATGAGAGTTGTTAGGGTTGAATTCTGGCCTCGGCATGTTGTAAAGTGTTGCCAGGAGCCGATGACACATCGTTGACTACAATGGTTCCGCAAAAAAACTGGTAAAA
Source organism: Notolepis coatsorum (assembly GCF_963971535.1). Classification (NCBI taxonomy): domain Eukaryota; kingdom Metazoa; phylum Chordata; class Actinopteri; order Aulopiformes; family Paralepididae; genus Notolepis; species Notolepis coatsorum. The sequence continues at coordinate 51,608,638 of NC_140170.1, read as the reverse complement.
ACACAGGCTGGTTCGCTGGACAGCACCAAAATATACAAAATTTAAGGTCAAATGTATCATTACCAAATGAAAATGTGGTATCTAGACATCTTTAGCTTCAGCTACACAGAAAGCTGAGGAGATATTGCCACGTCTTGGAAAGAATACAAGCTGCCAACTTGGAATTCCTGATCAATATCAATGGGAGCGCGTGTTGCAATTTGCATATTCATAGCTCCCTGCGTTTTCAACGAGGGTAAAGTTTATTGAACAATTTGGTGAAAATAAAACACATTTATACAAGTTTTAAAGGTTTAAAATACACCTGGAGAATATCTTTAATACACATACTATATCCCTTGGGAAAAAAGTATCATGGTATTTTCTTCATTATGAAGATGTAGTGACTACTATCACCGACATCTAGGGAGATCCCCCCTTGAACGGCCCTTCTAAGGTTTCTCTCCTCCACATTGCCTGTGGTGCATTTTTTCCTATTGTTAGGTTTTAGTGAGTTTTTCCTTACCTTCGCGTAGGAAGTTGCATTCATTTTGCATTTATTTAAAAAAAAAATTGGACTTTATGGTGTCCTTGTTTTGTTCTTGACTTATTGTGATGTTTCTTCTTGACTTGTTTAGTTAAAGAAGGGGGACATTAACGTGTGCTGTCGGGCCGTACAAATAAATTTGATTTGATTTGACCAAAAGACGATGGAAATACCCTATTACCATTGGTATCATGGTTTATTATTTAAGTAAAATGTGTGTCTCTGCTTTCTGTTTATATTGTACTAATATGATGTTGTCTGCTTTGTTTGTAGAAGAAAGAAGAAGAACTGAGAAAGGCAAACTCAGAGGGTAAGACAGCCCGGCTGTGTGTATGTGTGTGTGTAACCCTGTATCGTGCCCCCAGGCATCACATTGTGTGTGTGTGTGTCTGTGTGTGTATGTGTGTGTGTGTGTGTGTGTGTGTGTGTGTGTGTGTGTGTGTGTGTGTGTGTGTGTGTGTGTGTGTGTGTGTGTGTGTGTGTGTGTGTGTGTGTGTGTGTGTGTGTGTGTGTGTGTGTGTGTGTGTGTGTGTGTGTGGGTGGGTGGGTGGGTGGGTGGGTGGGTGGGTGTATGGGTGTGTGGGTGGCTGGGTGGGTGGGTGTGTGTGTGTGTGGGTGGGTGGGTGGGTGGGTGGGTGGGTGGGTGTGGGTGTGTGTGTGGGTGTGTCTCTCAGTGGTTAACTGTGTAAAGTTTGCCTGCCATGGATCAAACCCGGGGCCCTACGTTGGTAGGCGAGTGCTTTTGCCCTGGACAAATTTGGCCAGATTAAGAGTGTCTCGGGCACTCCCGCCGCTGCCCCTCGCTCTGCTGCATACATGCACACCCGAGTGGAGGTCAGGGGACCTTGGGGGGCTGCACACCCATGTGGAGGTCAGGTTAGGTTGACAGTCACTACCTTAAGAGAGGCATTGTTACTCCAGGAGTGTACCCGCTCTTCATGACAGTGATCTAACCCTAACACTGATTAGGCAGGCCTGCCTGCCTACCCACATAGAGTGGGCCTTACTGGGCTCACGGACAACCCCCATAACCCCCCTAAACTCACCCCAGGAAGAGGCACTCATTCTGGGGGGACATTTTTATCTGTCTCTGTCCGTGGTGCTGAAATGGACAACCCTAACACTGAGTTGCCTGCCTAAATTCAATTAAATTAGAAACTCTTCACGGATCAACTCAGGCCTCACAGCGTGTGTGCTACAGCATCACCCGAACATATTCACCATTGACTTGTTGTGTCAAAAACGTAGGCAAACAGCCACAGATACACACACACACACGGAGGCCCAGCCAAAACAAGGGGGGGGGCTTCAGTGAGAGAGAGGTTGGGCAGGGTCAGTAGTCCCTCTCCCTGTCTCTCCCACTCTCCCTGTCTCTCCCACTCTCCCTGTCTCTCCCACTCTCCCTGTCTCTCCCACTCTCCCTGTCTCTCCCACTCTCCCTGTCTCTCCCACTCTCTCTGTTTCTCCTGCTCTCTCTGTCTCTCTCTCCGTCTCTCCCTTTCTCTCTGTCTCCCCCCCCCCCCCCCACTCTCTCTCTCCAATAATAATAATAATAATAATAATAGATTCCATTTGTAGTGCGCTTTACAGTTGCGGGGCAAATCTCAAAGCGCTACAGTTAAAAGAACTTAAAAACTAGCGAGAATAGGCGGTTAGGTGGCCAAGCGGAGATTGCGTTCGTCACCAGCCCCGGAGCTGAGCTGGATTTGCCTGTTCGAATCCAGCTCACAGCTCCGGGGTTGTCACCAGCTTGGCTGGCCGTCTGCACTGATACAATTGGCTGTATCAGAGGGTGGGAGAAGCTGGCGGGGTGGGTCCGGGTCGTTGTAAACAGCGACTCCTACAGTTCGGTCGGGGCGCCTGCTAAGCGCGGATTGGACGTGAGGGGGATAGTGTGGTCCTCCCACACGCTACGCCCTCTCAATGAGAATCCGCGCTGCCAGGTGAAAAGAAGCGGTGATTGGCTGGACGTGTGTCGGAGGAAGCACGTGGTAGCCTCCACTCTCCCAGATGATCTGACTGTGGGGGGTAAGTGCGCAGCGACCAGGAAGGGACTGGGAATTGGCATACGACTAACATTGGGATGGGAGAAAATCGGAGGAAAAATGGAGGGGGAAAAAGACCAATAAAAAAAAATAAAATAGCGAGAATAAAGGAAAGAAAGAATATAAAAATAGGCAAGACTAAAACATAGAATAACATAGAGAAACATAGAATAAATAAAACTGATAAAAGAAATTGGTAAAAAATCATAAATTGTGTGGAGCATTCCACAGACTGGGAGCGGAAGAGCAAAAAGCCCGATCTCCCATAGTGCAGAGATTGATCCTTGGGCGCTGGAGGAGGTTTGCCTGGCCAGAGCGGAGATGTCGAGAGGAGGAGTGAGGGGTGATGAGTTATTTGAGGTATAGGGGGGCTTTTCCGTAGAGGCATTGGTGGGTGAGCAGGGAGACTTTGAACTCAATCCTGAGTGAGACGGGGAGCCAGTGAAGGGACTTGAGGATGGGAGTGATGTGGTGGTATTTCCGCACTCTCATCAGGATCCTAGCAGCGCTGTTTTGGATACATTGTAGCCTTTGGATGTTCTTGCTAGGGATCCCAATGAGGAGTGCGTTGCAGTAATCCAGCCTGGAGGAAACAAAGGCGTGGACGAGCTTTTCGGCATCTGACAGAGTGAGTGAGGGGCGAAGTTTGACGATGTTTTTTTTTTTTTTTAAACTTAAATTTTTTATTAACAGTTTTTAGACAGACAGCACTTACAAAAAATAAATAATAAAAAATTAAGAAACTAGCATCACAATAAAAACAAAAAGAAAAAACAGTGCACATAAATATTTACATGGGTATCATGGTTAGTTGTCTGGTTCCCCTACTGTTGTTTTCTAGGTATTTGATACAAAGGCTGATTGTGTATCTCCCTTAAACAGGCATAAACAGGTAATTCCTACTCAAAGATGATAAATGCTGACTAAGGCTTGTATGTGTGATCTGGGTCCAGAGACCTTCCTTGAGCTTCTTTCTTCCCTTATCCTTCGTCCTTTCTTTTTTTTTCTCTTGTTTATTAACTTTCACTTTGCCTTTTGGTTCACCCATACACAAACCACATCATCCCTGAATATTTAATATCACACCGTTAAACAGACATAAATAATAAGGTATAAAAGCATTCAGCAATTGTAATATCCCAAAAAACAAAATAGAAAATACTAACTAAAGCACAGGTGTGTGACATGGGTTCATAGACCCTCCTTGAACATCTTTCCTCCTTTACCCTTCGCCCTCTTGTGTTGCATTTGGTTCTTCCTCTGTGATGTCGTTCTCGTTCCTTTTATAATCCTCCCACTTTCCCCATCTTTCCCCAAATTTCTCTTCCTGTAACCTCAGCATGTGTGTTATCCTTTCCATATCCTGTATTTCTTCCACTATTCCTACCCATTTTGCTATTGTCGGTGGGTCTTCCTTGTACCACAGTCTCGGTATTGCTTTTCTGGCCGCTATCAACATTATCTTTATTAAATATTTGTCCCCCCCTTGTATTCCCTCGTGTATCAGGTCTCCTAAGTAAAGCACCAGTCCTGTTTGTGGTAGCCCGTATCCTAATATTCTGATCATTGCTTCCCCTATCTCCTCCCAATACCCCTTCAGCTTCTGACATCCCCAGAATATGTGCGTGTGATTTGCCCCCTCCTTCCCACACATCCTCCAGCATGCTTTTTGTGTTGGTGCATATTTTCCCTTCAGCTCTGGGGTTATAAAGAATCTGATTATGTTTTTCCATCCAAATTCTTTCCATATTCTCGATCCTGTTGTTGAATGTTGTACCTCGCATATGTTCCCCCATTCCTTCCCTGTTATTCCTATCTCTAGTTCTCTCTCCCATTTCTCCCTTATATAATCGGTCGTGTGTCCCTTGCTGGTCATTATAGCCCGGTATATTGCTGATATTACTCTTCCTTGCCCCCCTTCGTATGCCCATACTATCATCTTTATTATTCCATTCTGTTCCTCGTCTTTGGCCCCCCTTATTTCTTTGTTGTAGTAGTCTCTAACCTGTAGATATCTGAAGTGGTCCCTGTTTTCTAGTCCAAATTTCTCCTTTAATTTTTGTAGTGTCTGCATTTCTCCCTTCTCTATCATTTTGCATATCGCTGTTGCCCCCCCCCCTCTCCCACCTTCTGAATCCATGGTCTAACCTCCCTGGTTTGAATCTCTTGTCATGTGCTACCCATCTCAGGACCCCTGACTGCTTCTCCAATTTGTGTGTTTTTACTACTCTGTTCCATATGGTCAAGGTGCATTTGGTTATTGGATCTAATAGTCCCTCTTTTTCTTTAAATAGTTCCCTATCTCCCACCAGAGCTTGTACCTTGTATCCCTCCCCTTCTTTTTCAATGTCTTTCCATCTTGCCTCATATCTGTTGTTACACCAGCACGTCACTGCTCTCAGTTGTGCTGCATAGTAATAATCTTGTAGGCTGGGTACTGCCATCCCTCCCTCTTCCTTTGGTAGTTGTAGTGTTTTATATCTGACCCGTGGTCTTCTCCCCGCCCATATGAACCTCGATATCAGTCTGTCCCACTCCCTGAATTGATTCTGTGGTATTTGTATCGGTAGTGACTGGAATAGGTACAGTAACCTTGATAGTATGTTCATTTTAATGACCTCTATTCTTGAATTGAAGTCCAAGGGCATTACTGTCCATCTCTCTAAGTCTCTCTTGATGTTCTGATTTATCTGTGTATAATTCGCCTCAAACAGTTTCTCCACCCCTCTCGTGATGTTCACCCCTAAGTATTTAATCTTGTCCATGTCCCATCTTATCCCGTACTGTTCTCTAATTTCCGTCGTTGGGGTATAGTTCCATGCTAAGGTCTGTGTCTTTGTCACGTTTAGTTTGTATCCTGAGTAGTGGCCATATTCCTTCAGTAGATTCATCAGTGCCGGGAAGCTCTTTTCTGGTTGCCTCATGTATACTATCACGTCGTCTGCAAATAGGCCTAGTTTATATTCCGTTCCCTTTATCCTTACTCCCTTGATGTCCTCGGTCTGTCTGATCAGTTGTGCCAGTGGTTCTATGAAAACGGCGAAGAGCGTCGGTGAGAGACAACATCCCTGTCTGGTAGCCCTCTCTAATCTGATTCTATCCGTCAAGCTGCCATTCACCTTAACCCTCGCTGTCGGTTCTTGATATAGCGCCTTGATCATCTTCATCGCCCTCCCGTTCAGTCCGAACCTCATCAATGTTTTATATAAAAATGTCCAGCTCACACTGTCGAACGCTTTTTCTGCATCTAGGCTAATCAGTACCGCGCTACCCCCTTGTTTTTGTATCTCCTCTACTATGTGTAATGTCTTTCTCACGTTGTCCTGTGTCTGTCTCCCTTTAATAAATCCAGTTTGATCTTCATCTATAATGTCTGGCATAAACGTCTCAAATCTTTTTGATATTATCGATGTATACATCTTGTAATCTACGTTAAGTATGGACACAGGTCTGAAACTACTACATAATTCCCTATCCTTCCCTTCCTTCGGTATTGTGGTGATTATGGCTTCCTTCCACGAGGGGGGCATTTTCCCCTCTTCCATCGTGTGTCTGAACGCCGCCCCTAACATGGGTGCTAATTCAGTTCTAAATGTCTTGTAGAATTCCGATGGGAATCCGTTGCTCCCCGGAGACTTGTTGTTTTTAGCTCTACTAATTGCCTCTTCCAGTTCTTGTTCCGTAATTATTTTATTTAATTCTTCATTCTGTTCTTTCCCTATCGATGGTAACTCTAGCTTCTCCAGATATGTTTCTATTTCCTCTTCTCCCGCTGCTTTTGGCTGTGTGTATAATTTCTCATAGTATTCTCTAAATGTCCTCTCTATTTCAGCTGGGTCCCTCAATATTTCATTAGTCTTTGTATCCCTTATTGTGTGTATCGTGTTCAACTTCTGTTGCGTTCTAATTCTCCTAGCCAACAGTCTGGTCGCTTTTGGTCCCCCTTCATAGTACGTTTGTTTCATGAACCTCGCTTTCTTTTCTATTTCCGTCAATAATTCCCTATTTATCCTGGCCTTTACTTCTTTGATTTCTCCGAGCGTTTCCTGTTCTTTTGATATCTGGTGTCTCCCCTCTAGCTTCTTCAGCTTCCCTATCAGATTGTGATATGTCTCCGTTCTGGCCTTCTTCAGCATTGCTGTTTTTTCCATCAATTTCCCCCTTATCACCACCTTCAGTGTGTCCCATAGAATGTTCGGGTCTACCGCCCCGTTGTCATTTTCTTCCTTATATCTGGCTATCTCCTCCTTGATCTGACTCACCACCCCCTTGTTATTTAATATTCCTACATTTAGTCTCCAAATCGTGTTCCTCCGTCTCCCTTCTAGATCTACTGTCAGATATATGGCACTGTGATCCGATATGTCCGCCACTCCTATACTGCTCTCCCGTGCCCTGTAACTGTCCCCCGTCGTCATCAAAAAGTAGTCTATTCTCGCATATGTCACGTGTGGGTGTGAGTAATGTGTGTATTCCCTGTCCATGGCGTGCATCCCCCTCCAAACGTCTGTAATTCCCATTTCCGTCATCTGAATATTCATATATCTACTGATGGGTGCCCGTCCTTTTCTAGTACTCGTGGTGTCTAGGTCGTGATTCAGTACTACGTTAAAATCTCCCGTACATATCAATATCCCTTCTAGTTCCATCACTATCATATCAAAAATGGTCTCATATAAATCCCTCTCACTCTCTGGGGGTGCATAAACATTTACTAACGTAACCATTTGGCCCTCCATTTTCCCCTTCACCAGAACAAACCTTCCCTCCTTGTCTCTTACTTCCTTGATCAATTCAAATTTGACTGTGTTTTTGATTAACGTGATTACTCCTCTCCTCGGGTTTTGTTCAAAGGAACTATAGTATGCATTTTCATATCCAAATCTCTTCAGTTTCTCATGACCCTGTGCTACCAAATGTGTCTCCTGCAGAAAAATCACTTCCATCTCACTTTTTTTACATTTCAACATCACTTTGCCCCTTTTTATCGCATTATTCATTCCATTAACGTTTAACGACATCATTTTTATACCTTTAACCCTTGTCATCTTTCTTCTTCTTTCGTCTGTCAGTCCCCCCCATGTCACACTCATTCCCCCCTCCGGTTGGAGCCTCCGCTCTCTTCACCGAATACATATAATGATTAACATAAATAAAAAACATAAACTTTACATAAAGTGCTCCCAAGGCGTTCGGGGGGTCCCTGTGTCCCCCCTTGTCCCCTGCTGGTGGGTGAGGGGTAATTGCCCTCCTAGCGAGGGGCCCCCTCCTGACGGCTTGGGGGTTTGAAACCCTTGCCCCCAATCGCTCGTCATATTTGTCCAGCTTTCTTACTGTTTTTTTTTTTTGCTTTCGAGCTCCTGGTCAAAAGCGCTCTGTCCTTCCTTTTGATCAAAGACCCTCTTTTCTTGGTCCCTCTCAATGTGACTCATATGTTTCATTGTCCCTCCTTCCTCCCATATCCGTGTGCGGTGTCTCCCGTGTACCCCTTTTTACTTTCTTTTCCTCTCCACTATTTTCTATGTGATGTCCATGTATCCCCTTAATTCCTCCCAATCTATGTATCTGTTTCAGTATGTTCTGTGTCTCGCCTATCAAACCTAGTTATATTTCCATTTATTTCCTCCATCAGCTTGTGTATTATGTGTCCATGTATACGTTACGTTCATTTCTATATCCTGCCTCTACCTGGGAATGTGTGCTTATGCATATGTTATTTCAGTTTCTATACTTTGTCTCTATTTGAATAGTTTTTTCAATCTCTTGTGCGTGTACTCATCCGTTCGCCTCCTCCCGCCTCCTCTCCGTCTCTGGCCTCCTCATCCGTCTCCGTCCTCGCTCCGTCACGTTTCACCTCGGCCTTCTCCTCTCTCCTCTCTCCGGTTTCGGTCTCCCGCTCTGATCCATCTGCGGGCTCCCTCCAATCTCTGCTGCAAGCTCCGTTTCTGGTCCTCCCGCCTCCTTCCTTCTCCGTCCTCCGTCATCCGCATCCCTCGTCGTCTCATCTCTTGCTCCGCTTCTCGTGCCGTCGCGTACGTCGCCGCCCCTTCCTCCCAGTGAATCCTTAGCGAGGTCATGGGTGACTGGAATCTCATTCCGTTTTCTTTCAGAGTTTTCTTCAGTCCCGCGTAGGTCCTGCGTGTTATCGCTACCGCTGTCGAGTAATCGTGATCAAATGATAGTCTTTTCCCTTCGATTTCAATCTTCTTGGTCCACGCGGTTCTGAGTACCAATTCCTTAACCTCGAATCTCAGAAAGTTAATAATCACCGCCCTCGGAGGTCTGTCCGGTTGTGGTCTCGGAGCCAACGCCCTGTGGGCCCTCTGTATCTCCATTTTTTCCAGTCCCGTTTCCTTCAGTTGTTCTTTGATAAGCTTTTCCACATATAGGGTCACCGATTCCCCTTCGACTCCTTCTTTCAGTCCCCATATTCTGATGTTATTTCTCCGTGACCTCCGCTCCATGTCTGACATCTTTGTCTCCATCTGTTCTTGTTTCTGAATCACACATGTTAATACCTCGTGTATCTCCGTGTTCCATTCCTCCGCGTGTGCCGTCCTAGTCTGTAACTCGGTCACGTTTCTGTCCTGTTCCGCCATCTTCTCCTCCACCCTTTTGAGTTCTGTATTCATTTCTCCTCTGAAGTCCTCCTGTTCCTTCCTCAATTCCTCCCGTAGCTTCCCAATATCATTCCTTATCGTGTCCGTGTTCAGTTTTATCGCCGCTGTTATGTTCTCCAGTATCCCGGCCTGCATGACCACGGCCCATCCTGGCATTCCCGTGTCTGCCTCAGCGGTACCTCCCCCTTCTTCCGCCTGTCTTTTCTCGGCTTCGCTTCGGGGACTCTGTTTCTTCAGATTCTCTCCTTCTCGTATGTTCTCCATTTCTATTTCCTTCACAATCGTTGTCTCTTCCTTACTTCTCGTGTGCATTTTCATTTTTAATTACTTTTCGGGTCTTTTTTTATCCGTTTTTTCGCTCATTTGACCAGGAGCTCTATCGCACGTGTGTTACCCGTCTGCTCTCATACCGGAAGTCTTGACGATGTTTCTAAGGTGGTAGAAAGAGTTTTTGTATAGTTGATTTATGTGTGCTTCAAAGGTCAGGTGAGGGTCAATTTTTTACCCGTAGGTTGGTGATTGTTGGTGACAGGGTGATGTTTTGGCCGGAAAAGGTGATGGTGGATGAGCGAACCTGGTGTCTATCTATCTAGGTTAATGTGGGACGTCCTCGTGATCGATGCCCGTGTGTTGGTTCCCACAGCACAAGTTTGCTGGTTGGCAGCTCATGGTGTCTCTGGCAGTAACCTGCCAGCCTCATTCTCCTGACCACTTTATCGCTCACCTTTAGCACCCCCCCATACAAGTTTGCATTAGTGACATGCTCATCCCTGTTGATGTTGAGCACCACATGCATCATTCTGGTGTAGCACCCATCCAAGGACTTCTGCAGGGTGGGCTTCAAGGTCCAGCATTCACTGCCATACAAAAGGACAGACTCAACTGTTGCATGAAAGAAGTTGAGCTTGATTTGACGGGGGAGGTTGAATTTCCACACACTGGTCATGCCGTTCCGAGCCCTCCACGCAAGCGCCTTCCTCACTTTAAGGTCTTGCTCGGACAAGTTGACCCACGAGCCCAGGTATTTGAAATCACAGACTTCCTTTAGAGCAGTGCCTCCTGTTGTCCTTAGAGGTGGATGATCCGGGAGGATGTTATACAATATGACCTCGGTTTTCTTGGCATTTAGCCTAAGGCCAACCTTGGCGCACTGCTTCTCCACTCTGCACAGGAGTTCCTGTGCCTGCTCCACATGGTCAGAGAGCAGGCTGATGTCGTCCGCGTAGTCAAGGTCTGTTAGGACTATGGCGGGGTGTCGTCTCGATCTCCTTGGGGTGCCAATAATAATGGCTTCAGTTTTAGAACTGTAAGAAGTTGTGCTTCATCCATGCCTTGGTCTCTTCCAGGCATGTGGTCAGAGTGGAAGATGGCAGAACTGTGGATGGGGTAGGGTTTATTTTTAGGTAGAGTTGGGTGTCATCAGCGTAGCAGTGGAATGATATTCCATCCTGGCTGATGACAGAGCCAAGGGGGAGCATGTGGGTGAATAGGGTGGGGCCGAGGACTGATCCTTGTGGGACACCACAGGTGACATGATGGGTGTCAGACCCTGCCTCTCCCAAGGAGACATACTCCGTTCTTCCGGTGAGGTTGGATCTGAACCAATCAAGGACAGAGTCTGAAAGTCTGATGGTGGACTGGAGCCGGTGAAGGAGGATGTCATGATCGACGGTGTCGAAAGCTGCTGTGAGGTCAAGGAGGATGAGGAGTGAAGGAGAATCTCCACTCTCTCTCTCTCTCTCTCTCTCTCTCTCTCTCTCTCTCTCTCTCTCTCTCTCTCTCTCTCTCTCTCTCTCTCTCTCTCTCTCTCTCTCTCTCTCCCCTTCCCTCTCTCTCTCCCCTTCCCTCTCTCTCTCTCTCTCTCTCTCTCTCTCTCTCGCCTCAGAAAGGCTGTTGTTATCCTTTATCTTTCCTGTATCAGAGCTGTCTGAGTCTGTGTTCAGGGCCATGATGCAGTATTTTGAAGCAGGGAGGATTACTGCCGCCTGCAGGAGGGTGACCTTCATGCTTAGTTCAGCAGCGCACTGACTTACTGCTCATTTTGACAGCTTTTCAATGCTCTGTATTCCTTCTGAGTCTGTGGTGAGTTAGCTATCTGTCTATGTAGTGAGTTAGTCTAGTGAGCTATCTGTCTATGTGGTGAGTTAGCCTAGTGAGCTATCTGTCTATGTGGTGATTTACATTAACAATATATATTTATATAATATATAGCTTTTATCCAAAGCGACTTACAAGTTCTGTACGACAAGTCATCAGGAAGGGCAATCAGCTGAGTAACAATGTTCATCAAAGTGTTGAGTGCTACAGTGTAGGTTAGTTTATTAGGACAAGTGCATGACAGTAAGGTTAGTTAGGGTTAGATTTTTCTTTTAGCCTGCAGTTTAAATCAGTGGCCTTTCTCCCTCCCTAAAACATAACATTCCTTGTCCTATCCTGGCCTACACATATTCCCTGTCCTATCCTAGCCTATAAACGTTCCTGAGAAATATGACAGCATCTGGTGATACCTTTCATTTTTTTTTTTTTTTACTTACATAATGGTCTGTTTCTATGTAACAAGGGACATGGCCTGTTATTGGCCTTTGACCTACTTTACCCTTATAAAGATGAGCAGCCATTTGATGGCTCATTCTTGGTTTCTCAGCAGTGCACAGTGGACCAGCAGAGTATGTCTAGACATGCGTGCATAAGGGAGATGCCCTGTATTTAGCCTGTGACCTACTTTACCCGTATAAAGACGACTGGGCCCTCCTCTGTGGCCCTCTGTGTTTCAGCAGTGTGTATGTAAGTGTAGCTGTGTGTATATCTAGTCAGCCACACAGCAGGGACAACACGCCCTACACCCCCCTACTACTCTGTTCATCTTCTGTCCATCCTTCTCTCCACTAAAGACCTTCAGCAGTTTAGGCCGGCTAGATCTTCATTCTAAAGATAATAATAAACTTTATTTGTATAGCAGAAGATCATCAATAGTTTAATGTTAGATGTTCTTTCTCCACTAAGATCATCACCTATTTAGCATTATGTTCTTTCTCCTATAAGATCAGTTTTGAAGGTGGAGGGGACAATTCCATGTGACAGTGAGGAATTGAAGAGGTTCATGAGGGAGGGGCGTTGTGTCAGGGAGGCGTGGCTTCAG
>NC_140170.1:51413175-51596108 GCF_963971535.1 Notolepis coatsorum | reverse complement strand
CGTGGCTTCAGTAGAGGGGGAGGGGCAGAGGACAGGGAGGCGTGTCTTCAGTAGAGGGGGAGGGGACAGGGAGGCGTGTCTTCAGTAGAGGGGGAGAGGTAGTTGAGGAGCAGGTTGTGGGTTTGTTTGTATGTATGAGTTGTTGTTTCATGTTATAATAAAACATATCCTCCCCAGTCTCAGGGTAGTTTATGATTGATGCGCCCCCTGCTGGTCTGTTAGTGTAGCTGCTGCCACTGTGAGGTAATGACCTGTTGATATAAAAGGTATCGTTAGAAAGAAAAAACCAGATCACACAACGCTTTAAGCTCCAAACCCATCAGTGTCACTATACACCCCTCCCTAACGTGTGCACACACACACACACACACACACACACACACACACACACACACACACACACACACACACACACACACACCACACACACACACACACACACACACACACACACACACACACACACACACACACACACACACACACACACACACACACACACACACACACACACACACACACACACACACAACACACACACACACACACACACACACACACTCACACACACACACACACACACACACACACACACACACACACCACACACACACACACACACACACACACACGACCACACACACGTGCACACACACACACGCACACGCACCACACACACACACACACACACACACACACACACACACACACACACACACGCACACACACACACACACACACACACACGACACACACACACAAACACACACACGTGCACACACACACACACGCACACGCACGCACACACACACACACACACGCACACACACACACACACACACGACCACACACACGTGCACACACACACACGCACACGCACACACACACACACACACGCACACACACACACACACACACACACACACACACACACACACACACACACACACCACACACACACTGTACATACACAGCCCTTCCCTTCTGCCACACCATTTAAAGTAAACAATGTTCTTGATTGGCTTGGCCTGGTGAATACTACAATCATAGCCATATCATAGCTTTCTTTCTTTCTTTCTTTCCTTCTTTCTTTCTTCTTTCTTTCTTTCTTTCTTTCTTTCTTTCTTTCTTTCTTTCTTTCTTTCTTTCTTTCTTTCTTTCTTTTCTTTCTTTCTTTCTTTCTTTCTTTTCTTTTTTCTCTCTCTCTCTCTCCTCTCTCTCTCCCCTCTCTCTCTCCTCTCTCTCTCTCTCTCTCTCTCCTCTCTCTCTCTCTCTCTCTCTCTCCTCTCCCTCTCTCTCTCTCTCTCTCTCTCTCCCTCTCTCTCTGTAGGTGCTATCCTGGATAAACCTGAACCTCCTCCTACCTTTATGAAGCTCAGAACTATGTCCACTTCATCAGGTAGCCTACAGACTGGATATATTCCTCTCTCTCTCTCTCTCTCTCTCTCTCTTCTCTCTCTCTCTCTCTCTCTCTCTCTCTCTCTCTCTCTCTCTCTCTCTCTCTCTCTCTCTCTCTCTCTCTCTCTCTCTCTCTCTCTCTCTCTCTCTCTCTATATATATATATATATATTCACCAGACAACACTAAATAGATGTTGACTGTACTCTAATGCAACATACAGTGTGTTGCTCCCGCATGGCCTCATCTCTCCGTGGAGATGGAGCTCCAGGGTCTTGCCTCTTCCAGGTTAGAATGAGCACAAAAGATATCTATGAAAATACTTTACGATTTCAGAGAATCGTGGATTCCCATGTTACATAGTGAAATTATTATGGCTAATCTTAATTCTTGTCTATAGAAAATGTTTAGCCATAGAGAACATAATATTTTTGGATACACAGAGGGGGTGGGCAGTTCAGAGCTGACTACCTGCCTGAAACAAATAATCAGATTACTTTCTGCTGATAAATGGACAATTAATGATTAACCATCATAAACTACCATTTAATGATGTTTAAGTCTTATCTCACAATCTAAACATTTTGAGTAACTCAACAGGTAAAATACTGTAGTATTATGGGTAATTTTTTCTCTGTTCACTGTCTCTCTCACTCATTCAGATACCAGACGTCCCACGATGGACCCTCTCCACTCTGAACCGCCCCTCCCTCCCAAGCCCCTCCTCCCTGAGCGTCCGGTTGGCCCCCTCCCTCCCAAACCCGTGCTCGCAGCCAAGCCCCCCCTCCCCACCCCCTCCTCTGCTCCTGCGGGAGGCCCCCCCGGGTCCCGGCCCACCGGCCCCACCTCCTCCTCCTCCTCCTCTGCTCCTCGTGGCTCCTCAGGGGGGAGCCAGCCTCTTCACCACAGCTTAGTGGACCCGGAGGCTAAAGCACAGGTACCAGTACCATACATCTGATGAGACAACCCCAAGCACAGGTACCAGTACCATACATCTGATGAGACAACCCCAAGCACAGGTACCAGTACCATACATCTGATGAGACAACCCCAAGCACAGGTACCAGTACCATACATCTGATGAGACAACCCCAAGCACAGGTACCAGTACCATACATCTGATGAGACAACCCCAAGCACAGGTACCAGTACCATACATCTGATGCGATGAGAAGTTACATAATACCAGAGATGAATTAGCTGTGTTTACATTCAGTAATACCACATATAGAGATACAGTGTAAGCCCCTTTCACACATGCACTGGACTCTGAATTTACTGTAACTGCACATTAACCGGAGGGGCTGTATGTTGAAACACAAATGTTCTAATTATTCGGCGCAGAACCCTCCCAGTGCCCCAGTCCTAAGTCTGACCAACAGAGCCCATGTGAGTATATATTTGTGGTGATCATTGTGGTGGGTCGCGAGCCGCCGCGGGGGGGGGGGGTGATTGGTGGAGGCGGGACCCTTACAAAAAACTGTTGTTGCTAATCATTGACACATGCTAGCCTGTAATAATCCCCCCCAGAAAAATCTACTTTGCATTTGATATATTGCAAATATATGCCATCACACACACTGGCATTTAAAGGGTTAGAATTATAAAATGAATATGTGGTGTTAAGATCAGGGCTGAAGTTGAATAAAATATTGTATTTTTTTCAATCTGACATTACAAAAAACAGAAAATCCATCAAAATCAGTGTTGTTGCTAATCATACATATGCTAGCCTGTTTTTTTAACAATAATTTGTGATGACATCACAAACACTGGCATTTAAAGGGTACAAATAAAAAAATGCCTGCACCAGAATGCAGGAAATGAAGTCTTTGTAACAAGAAATTTCCTGGTGGGGGACCCCCAGACCCCCTGCTTAAAAAGTGGCCTGACTGGGGCTATATTTTGCACTATAGTTCCTGGCCTGAATGATTTCCCCAGTCCGGCCCTGGTTAAAAGCCTCCAATGCTTATTAGTGTGTGTGCGTTTGAACATGTGCATGTTTCAACCATACATTTCCATTTATAAAAAATTAAAAAAATAATTATAATTTTTTATTTATTAATTTATTTTCACCTCCTATAATAGTGGGGGTCGCGGCTCTCTGACACCGTTATTTGGGGGTCGCGGCCTGAAAAGTTTGGGAACCCCTGGCTTAGTTCACTCTGTACGGAATACCATTGACCCTTATTTAATTGAATTTCAAACCTTTATTTTAACTCGGAAAAAAGTTGAGGCGTAGGAGGCACTTTCCGCTTTCTGAATCATTCCCTCGTTCTACCTCGGTGCCACCCCTCACCCAAACCAGCACCTCGGTGCCACCCCTCACCCAAACCAGCACCTCGGTGCCACCCCTCACCCAAACCAGCACCTCGGTGCCACCCCTCACCCAAACCAAGCAGAGTACATTCATAATGAGAACACGTCTGTCACAGAGAACTGCCTGCTGTGTGCTACATGTGTGAAAGGGCAACTCCTGGCAGATGCCCGTACCTTATTGTCTGGGCATTGTTCAGAGGTCATGTGTGAAAGAGGCAACTCCTGGCAGATGCCCGTACCTTATTGTCTGGGCGTTGTTCAGAGGTCGTGTGTGAAAGAGGCAACTCCTGGCAGATGCCCGTACCTTATTGTCTGGGCGTTGTTCAGAGGTCGTGTGTGAAAGAGGCAACTCCTGGCAGATGCCCGTACCTTATTGTCTGGGCATTGTTCAGAGGTCGTGCGTGAAAGAGGCAACTCCTGGCAGATACCCGTACCTTATTGTCTGGGCGTTGTTCAGAGGTCATGTGTGAAAGAGGCAACTCCTGGCAGATGCCCGTACCTTATTGTCTGGGCGTTGTTCAGAGGTCGTGTGTGAAAGAGGCTATCGAATACTATAGACTGTGTAGATGTGATCGTTCTCTCTATACCCCAACAGAAAGACCCTTCATCACCAGCTCCAGTCCCCTGCCCTCGCAAAGACACTCCCCCTGCCCCCTCCCCTCGAAGAGGTCCCAGCGCACAGGGCCGCTCTGAGAGAGCACAATCAGTCACTGACGGTGAGGTTGTCAGTTCGAATCCGCAAAATGTGTGCTGGTGTGTGTTACGTGTCACTCTATTTTCTGTCCTACTAATCGATGGGCTGACTGACGGCACCTGTGTGAGACTGTGTGGGGGGCGAGGCCAACTTCAGTAGAGTGGCTTGGGGAACAGCTTGGGCCCAAGTGTATTTCCTGTCAGCTGTTGTTTTAGCCACAGCAATGTATAGAGTGTCCACATGTGAAAGATCCTGCTCCTCGTGGCCCGACGCCATGTGATTCAGATGATGTTCTTATCTAGAACATGTGTAGATGTAACGGAGGTACCGCAGTCTATCCACAGTCACAAGGTACAAGTAGTGACGTGGCTGTGGACGTTAAGCGGTACTGCAAGTAAACTCACTCCCCAGAGGCATCCAGACCCAGTAGCAAGAGGTGAGTTCACCTCTTGGTACAGTGGTCTGTGATGTCGCCCCCGGTGCGGGAGACCGAGGTTCAACTCCCACTCAGGGCAATCCCTTAACAGGGGTCGAATCGAAACAAACACAACGCAGTAAGATCACACCGGCTACATATAGCACCACTGTAACTGAGGGGTACAATTCCCTGACTGTATTGAGAGTATGGTATTATTAAACCACTACTTAGTTATGTACTTTAATTACTGGCCATACAGTACATGAATATATATGGTGAACACCCACACAAGAATACGGCAATGACACATAAAGTTCTATTTAGAGGATATTTATTATTATCAGAGCAAGCAACGTTAAGTTACAGATTGAGAATTATACTCGCGCTTGTAAGGCGAAGAACACACGTAAAGTAGGTCAAGAGCGTAAGTCAATGAGAATAGTAAGATGGGTCTAAACTGACGCCACCTGTAGCATAGCAATTACATAAGGCACACTAGTACCAGCTGGAGACACTGGGGGGTTCCCTCCGGGTGTAAGCCGGCAGGGTAGAGGAATGTTCGGGTGAAAAGTCTGGGTCAACGAGGAATAACGAGGTTCCAGATACAGGAACCAGTGCAGTACTCCCTTGATCGGTAGACAAAGCAACAGCTATAATCCAGTATGCCCGACAGCATGGATGAAAGCTAGCCAGCCTCCTCCTAGAGGCAGGCTCGAGGGTGGTCCTCACTGGGGGTAGATCCCACACGATAGTGGGGTAGACGGTTCTCTGCTCCAGCAGTCACGGTACCAAAGCAATATAATCCAACCAGAAAAGGTTCTGCATTCGCCGGTGTAGATTCTCCTGTGCACTATCCGTCACATTAAACTAGGTTGAACTTGACGTTACTTCACTAAACTATGACACTTTACTATCCTATTCGCACATGTTCTAAGTGCTCTATTTAGGCGCAAGGTTGCTCACTTCACTTGGTCGTTGACTCGTGGTGAAGGCTTTTCTAGTAATGAACGAACAAGTGCTGCTGTGTACACCTGCGCCGTATTTATACGTAAGGTGAATTATCTAGTGCCAACCTCAGTTCTGTCTCGTATTACTGCGCAAACCTGGACATGTTGAGACATGCCTTGGCGTTGCCTTTGAACTTGCCATTGGGGGTATGGTCGTTGGCGCCTAGGGGTCGCTGTCCAATAGGAGAACGAATATTATGGTCTGGTTTGTACCCAGGTAAAGGGATATTCCGTGTATATATACAAAGAATATACAAGGGATATCAAACGATATACAAATAGTATACAAGGGATATCAAACAATAAATATATATATTCGGTTTAATCTGACCCTTTGTAACAACCACCTAGAGGCTCTGATATGTTCTGTAATGATGTTACAGATCCCCATCACTCTTTCCACTAAGTGCCAGTAATGTGTAAAGTTCAGTATTTCAAACCACCACTGAATATCAAATGCGGATGTTTTGGTAACACATGCCCTAGTCCTAGTGGCTCAATACTTTGAGCATGGACCACGCATGTTGAAGCATTTCGAGGGGGGAAACATATAAATCACGCATCCAGTGGCTAAATGCTGAAAATGTTGATGTAAGGGTCACATTGCCGGGATGTTGCTAGATAGCTAGCTGCACTAATGTTAGTTGGTTGCCAATGCGGTACTGATGGTAGTGTTGCCAAAGACAGGAGGATGGTAATGACTAGAAGACATACACATTAAATAACCATAGCTTGCAAGATTTTCAACCGATTTTCAACCCTGTTTGGTTTGTCAGAGATGTAGCTATTGTGGTAAATTCCCACAGAACTTCTACAATAATTTGAGGTTATTGTAGTACAGTACAATGAGATTGATTATCTGGAAGGAGGAGAAAGGGATCATATTGGTAGAATTTGTTGATCTCTCCATCTGACTTAAAGCAGATAAAGAATTAAACGTGTAGGCCAGACAAACCATGAACTATAGTCCAATTCAACATTTATTGGATCAGAGCCAGGAGACCAAGGTGAATAGGACAAAAGATTATCAGAAAACATTAACAGGGCTATCTGTGTACAGAAATTACAATCAGGTTTGCATCTCAAACCCCAACATGTACATAAAACAGTCACTTGTTAACATAATTTGAACATACATTGACCATGCTGCACACATTATACATGAGTAAATCTGGTTTCTAACATTAAGGATTTATACATTCTATTCTAACCAACCATGATCCATGATTTACTCACATAAAAAGCAGCACAGTCTCTCTCGGTGGTGGAGCGGTGGAGCCCACAGACCCCTGGGGTCGGTCCGGTCTGGGGCTCCCGAATTACCAATTTGTCTCCTCCTATATACTACAATTTCTAGCCAATAATAGAATACAGTTCACCAACACAGTTGATCCAATCATGCGTCTCCTGTGGGTGATCTCCTGTGGGGGCTGGCAGCCCCCACCTCCGGGCCGTGGCGACGCGATGGGACAGAGACAGAGGGGGCCCGTCGGTGGCCCCCGTCGGTGTGGTCCCCCGCTGAGCACAGAGGGGTTCCGCCGGTGGCCCCCGTCCGTGTGGTCGCTGTGTTGGGTCTTGTCTCACGAGTGGGGGCTGGCATGATGTCCTCTGGTGGGGGGGGGGTGTGAATACTCTTTGACCTTTTGGGCCATTACCATACAGTACTAATCTGGTCACATTAGGTGTGACCTTTGTCTATCCAACTGTCCCTGCGTCTCATTCCTCATTTAGCCCTGCAACCACTTCTGCTAAACAGTATACAAGGTTATTTATGAAATTCAACTCAATATTTACCACACTATCATACTGCATACTTATAATGGACTTTCATATGAAAATAATTTCAACATGTCCAAGCATCCTGAATCATAGCCACGTTAATAACGTTCACAACAAACCAAACCGTTGAAAATGTAGCAAGCTATGGTTATTTCAATAGTACATGATGCACCATAGACATTCAAGTTATGAGTGGGCGTGCTGCCTGTGACAAGATGGCCGCCGGTGAACTACACTGGAGACTCCGCCTTGCACCATCTAGTTATATATATCTATGGTGGGAACCCTTTGGCTGTACTGTGTAGACAGGGAGTGTATCAGCAAACACTCCCAGGAAATACACTGGAGCCCATTTAGGATGTCTATGTTGTCAAGTTAGAAAATGTTTATATGTGGCTACTCTGTGTGTGTGTGTGTGTGTGTGTGTGTGTGTGTGTGTGTGTGTGTGTGTGTGTGTGTGTGTGTGTGTGTGTGCGCGCGTGTGTGCGTGTGTGCGTGTGTGTGTGTGTGTGTGCGTGCGTGCGTGCGTGCGTATAACTCTTTTTTTTGCCTCCTTCAGAAAGTCTTCCTAAGCCACGCCCCCGCATGAAGCCGCTCCCACAACGCCGAGCTGTGTCTGTCCATGAGGACACTCTGGCCATGACACAAGGTGAGTGTGTGCATGTGGTGCTTGTGTGTGTTCAATTTGAGTCACGGGGGGCGACAGTGGCTTGGGAGGTAGAGCAGTCATCTGGTAATCCGGAGGTTGCCGGTTCGTTTCCCGCTCCTCCCGGGCAGCGTGTCGAAGTGTCCTTGAGCAAGACACTTAACCCCTAACTGCTCCCGATGAGCAGGTTGGCACCTTGCATGGTTGCCTCCTCCGTCGGTGTGTGAATGTGTGAGTGAATGTGTAAAATGTGAGGAACAAATTGTAAAGCGCTTTGGATAAAAGTGCTATATAAATTCAGCCATTTATTTACCATTCACACAAAGAATGACTGACACATGACATCATCATCACGGCATCACCTATAAGGCATCTCCTTATAGGAGATAATGTCATGCCATCTTTCCCCCCAGAATCAGAGGTTATTCTTCTTTTTTTTCCCTTTATTTAAAAAAAAATCCCCAATCCAGTGTTTTGATTGATTGATTGAAAACCTTATTAACAGATTGCAGAATGGGTACAATACAGTACGGCTCAATACAAACAATTGTTAAGGGGATGCAGACCAGAAAAATACTTTTTATCTTGTTTACATCAGGGTCCCCCATTTTCAATTCATCAAGACATTTATGACATACATGACATACAGATATACAGTACTGTTTAAGAGAAAAAGATCATAAAAAAATATATACATTTGAAGGGGAAGAAACTGTACATTGGAGGGGGTTGGGTGGGTGGGGGGGGGTTTGGACATTTACCAGGGCCAGTTTCTAATTGCAGCCACCCGTAGGTGTTTTTTGAGAGTGTTTTTGAAAGTGGGTAGTGATTCACATTCCTTTACAGCTGTGGGTAGGGCGCTCCACATTGATGTGGCATAATTGCGAAACGTGTTTAGTCCCTTGTTTGAGCCGAATCTGGGTTGAACATGACTTGTGGAGCTCCCTCTGGTGTTGTGATCGTGAAATTCACTGACCTTTGGGAAGTATTTTGACATGTACATGGGTACCTTAGTGGTGTAGTGTATCTTGTAGACCAGGCCCATTGCAAGTTGCTGTACTCTGTCGTCTACTCTAACTCTAACTCTAACTCTAACTCTAGGTTGTCAAAGTGGGCAGGGGTGAGGTGGGTTCTAGGAGTCAGGTCAAGCAGTAGTCTGACCAGTGACCAGTTTGTTTTGTGATGTTTGTAATCTTGTTTTTAGCGCCTTTGAGGTGCTTTGGTACCATGAGGTGCAGGCATAGTCGTAGTACCCTTGAATGAGTGCTCCTGCCAGAGTCTTCAGGGTATTCTTGTTTACTAGAGAGGAGATCCGGTACAAGAATCTTGTTCGTTGGTTGACTTTTTTTTATTACATTGGTTGCCATTTTGTTTACTAGTAATAAATGTAAACAAACCAAATACAGATTCAGAACATATTGAACTCATTTATCCCTTGTGTGGTGTTCACGTTGTTGTTACTCACACACTGTTCATGGGTCTGGTGGACCCCCGACATTATTGCGATTTTAAAACAATAAAGCCATGACAATGAATGTAAAAATGCTCAACAGATGTTAACTTTATCTAAATTACAAGCAATCTAGACAGCATACTGTATATGGCTAATGTTTGCCATTTACTTTGATCATATTTATCAATAAAAGTGCTATTCATTTTTTGGGATAAAATGTGATGTCTGAATTCATCCACTGTGTATGACAGAGTTGAGTTGCTCAATTATTTTAACAAGCATTTTGTTTGTTCTGGCTTTTTTTTTTTTTTTTTACAATGTCACAAACTCCTCTGATGCCCTGGTCTCACTTGATATTGAGCTTCCTTCATATAGTGAGTTTAACTTTCAGCCCTTCTCTGTTTACGGAAGTGCATAACGCCCTTATGTCCCTGGATCCTAAAAAAAACGGCAGGGCCAGATAATCTGGATTCATTTTATTTAAAACTTGCTGCTGATTTCATTGCGGAACCACTGACCTACACTTATAATTTAAGCTCAGGAAATTCCCAAAATTTGGAAAATGGCTCACGTTTTCCTCCTTCTAAAAGGTGGTGAACCATCGAGCCCTAACAATTATAGGCCAATTTCAAATCTGTCTCCCCTAGCCAAGATACTGTTTCCTAGCTATATGGATAATATGATCTATGTCTCTAATTCTCATATTGGCGCATTCTTCCAATTCTCCTCTCACAATATTCACCCTCACTGAACTGAGTCATCTGAAAATGTGCTGATTTGTGATGTCAGAGAGACTCAGCTGCATGAGACTCTGCTGAGACACACACACACTCCACACAGTTCCCACCGTGGTTGGAGCCCAGGCTCAAAACGGCTTAAGATCTTGAGGTAGGAAAATGCTGTTTTTGAGGACTTGATTAGAAATACAAAACAATGAATAAAATAAAATAAGAAATTACAGAGGTGTTCCATAGACTCACAGGGATTGTGTAAAAGTGCCCAAATAGTGAAAGAAATAGTAAAATAGTTCCCCTTTAAACAAAAAGGCGATTTTATCCTGTTTTCAATCTGGCTTTAGAAAATCCCACAGTACAGTCACAGCAGCTACAAAAGTAGTGAATGATGTAATTGTGGCTCTAGATAATAAACAACACTGTGCTTCTCTGTTTATTGATTTCTCTAGGGCTTTTGATACAGTGGACCATGAGGTAATGAGGTGTAGGCTGATTAGTGCTGTCTGACTCTGCTGTTGGCTGGTTCTGTAACTACCGTTCTGACAGGACAGTGACAACACTGACGGTTGTTCCTCTGATGTCTTGTCTGTCCACAAGGCTCTGTTTTAGGCCCGTTGTTATTTACAATTTATATAAATGATGTAGGTAAAAGTGTCCAAAATACAAATTTACATTGTTATGCTGATGATAGTTATTTATTGTTGTGCGGCCGGGAACCTTGTCAAAGGCTGTGGATTATTTGCAAATTGCTTTTAAGGAATTAGAAATCCAACTCCTGCAGCTAAAACCATACTTGAGGCTCGTCGCTGCCACTTTTTTTTGCCAGTGCTGGATTATGGCGATGTATTGTACATGAATGCCTGTTCTACCTCCTTGCATAATGCTTCACTCTACTTATCATGGTGTCATCAGATTTATCACTGGCTGTGGATCACTCACGCATCATTGTACTTTATATGGTGTCATCAGATGTATTACTGGCTGTGGATCACTCAGCATCATTGTACTTTATATGGTGTCATCAGATGTATTACTGGCTGTGGATCACTCAGCATCATGGTACTTTATATGGTGTCATCAGATGTATTACTGGCTGTGGATCACTCAGCATCATTGTACTTTATATGGTGTCATCAGATGTATCGCTGGCTGTGGATCACTCACGCATCACTGTACTTTATATGGTGTCATCAGATGTATTACTGGCTGTGGATCACTCAGGCATCACTGTACTTTATATGGTGTCATCAGATGTATTACTGGCTGTGGATCACTCACGCATCACTGTACTTTATATGGTGTCATCAGATGTATTACTGGCTGTGGATCACTCAGCATCATTGTACTTTATATGGTGTCATCAGATGTATTACTGGCTGTGGATCACTCACGCATCACTGTACTTTATATGGTGTCATCAGATGTATTACTGGCTGTGGATCACTCACGCATCACTGTACTTTATATGGTGTCATCAGATGTATTAC
This sequence comes from Notolepis coatsorum, assembly GCF_963971535.1. Classification (NCBI taxonomy): domain Eukaryota; kingdom Metazoa; phylum Chordata; class Actinopteri; order Aulopiformes; family Paralepididae; genus Notolepis; species Notolepis coatsorum. The sequence goes on along the minus strand of NC_140170.1, from coordinate 51,584,173 downwards.
TGGCTGTGGATCACTCAGCATCATTGTACTTTATATGGTGTCATCAGATGTATTACTGGCTGTGGATCACTCAGCATCACTGTACTTTATATGGTGTCATCAGATGTATCACTGGCTGTGGATCACTCAGCATCATTGTACTTTATATGGTGTCATCAGATGTATTACTGGCTGTGGATCACTCAGCATCACTGTACTTTATATGGTGTCATCAGATGTATCACTGGCTGTGGATCACTCAGCATCATTGTACTTTATATGGTGTCATCAGATGTATTACTGGCTGTGGATCACTCAGCATCATTGTACTTTATATGGTGTCATCAGATGTATTACTGGCTGTGGATCACTCAGCATCATTGTACTTTATATGGTGTCATCAGATGTATTACTGGCTGTGGATCACTCAGCATCATTGTACTTTATATGGTGTCATCAGATTTATCACTGGCTGTGGATCACTCAGCATCATTGTACTTTATATGGTGTCATCAGATGTATTACTGGCTGTGGATCACTCAGCATCATTGTACTTTATATGGTGTCATCAGATGTATTACTGGCTGTGGATCACTCAGCATCATTGTACTTTATATGGTGTCATCAGATGTATCACTGGCTGTGGATCACTCAGCATCACTGTACTTTATATGGTGTCATCAGATGTATCACTGGCTGTGGATCACTCAGCATCACTGTACTTTATATGGTGTCATCAGATGTATCACTGGCTGTGGATCACTCAGCATCACTGTACTTTATATGGTGTCATCAGATGTATCACTGGCTGTGGATCACTCACGCATCACTGTACTTTATATGGTGTCATCAGATGTATTACTGGCTGTGGATCACTCAGCATCACTGTACTTTATATGGTGTCATCAGATGTATTACTGGCTGTGGATCACTCAGCATCACTGTACTTTATATGGTGTCATCAGATGTATCACTGGCTGTGGATCACTCAGCATCACTGTACTTTATATGGTGTCATCAGATGTATCACTGGCTGTGGATCACTCAGCATCACTGTACTTTATATGGTGTCATCAGATGTATTACTGGCTGTGGATCACTCACGCATCACTGTACTTTATATGGTGTCATCAGATGTATTACTGGCTGTGGATCACTCAGCATCATTGTACTTTATATGGTGTCATCAGATGTATTACTGGCTGTGGATCACTCAGCATCATTGTACTTTATATGGTGTCATCAGATGTATCACTGGCTGTGGATCACTCAGCATCATTGTACTTTATATGGTGTCATCAGATGTATCACTGGCTGTGGATCACTCAGCATCATTGTACTTTATATGGTGTCATCAGATGTATTACTGGCTGTGGATCACTCACGCATCACTGTACTTTATATGGTGTCATCAGATGTATCACTGGCTGTGGATCACTCAGGCATCATTGTACTTTATATGGTGTCATCAGATGTATTACTGGCTGTGGATCACTCAGCATCACTGTACTTTATATGGTGTCATCAGATGTATTACTGGCTGTGGATCACTCAGCATCACTGTACTTTATATGGTGTCATCAGATGTATCACTGGCTGTGGATCACTCAGCATCATTGTACTTTATATGGTGTCATTAGATGTATTACTGGCTGTGGATCACTCACGCATCACTGTACTTTATATGGTGTCATCAGATGTATTACTGGCTGTGGATCACTCAGCATCACTGTACTTTATATGGTGTCATCAGATGTATCACTGGCTGTGGATCACTCAGCATCACTGTACTTTATATGGTGTCATCAGATGTATCATTGGCTGTGGATCACTCAGCATCATTGTACTTTATATGGTGTCATCAGATGTATTACTGGCTGTGGATCACTCAGCATCATTGTACTTTATATGGTGTCATCAGATGTATTACTGGCTGTGGATCACTCAGCATCATGTACTTTATATGGTGTCATCAGATGTATTACTGGCTGTGGATCACTCAGGCATCATGGTACTTTATATGGTGTCATCAGATGTATTACTGGCTGTGGATCACTCAGCATCATGGTACTTTATATGGTGTCATCAGATGTATTACTGGCTGTGGATCACTCAGCATCATTGTACTTTATATGGTGTCATCAGATGTATCACTGGCTGTGGATCACTCAGCATCACTGTACTTTATATGGTGTCATCAGATGTATCATTGGCTGTGGATCACTCAGCATCATTGTACTTTATATGGTGTCATCAGATGTATTACTGGCTGTGGATCACTCAGCATCACTGTACTTTATATGGTGTCATCAGATGTATCACTGGCTGTGGATCACTCAGCATCATTGTACTTTATATGGTGTCATCAGATGTATCACTGGCTGTGGATCACTCAGCATCACTGTACTTTATATGGTGTCATCAGATGTATCACTGGCTGTGGATCACTCAGCATCATTGTACTTTATATGCCAAGGTAGGCTGGCTGTCCTCGTCTGCTCGTAGGCTTCTCCATCGGTTTACCTTTATTTATAAAGCTTGTACCTTTATACCTCTGTACATATCTCACTATCTCTGATCATCTAGTTTATAAATCATGTACCTTTATACTGTAGTAAAATCCCACAGACTTCCTACAATAATTTGAGGTTATTGTAGCACAATACAATGAGATTGATTGTCTGAAAGGAGGAGGAAAGATTCATACTTGATAGAATGGTTGGTCTCCTCATCTGGCTTAATGCAGATGAAGAATAAAACGTGTACGCCAGACAAACCAGAATTGTAGTTCAACTCAGCTGATTTATTTGATTAGAGCCAGGAGTCCAAGGTGAATAAAAGGTTGACTTCTACATACAAAAGATGTAACAGCTGTCTGTTGTACAGAAATATCACAATCAGGTTTGCATCTTCAAACCTAAATACTGCACATCAAACAGTCACTTGGTTAACATAATTTGAACATACATGGTTTACTGTACACATTATACATGAGTAAATCTGGTTTACAGATCAGGGATCTGTACAACATTACTCTAATCTATAAACAACCATTTGGTGTTTCCCATGATTTTACTCACGTAAAATGCAATCAGCTCACAGTTGTTTCTGGGTGGTTTCGAAGCGGTGGGGGAGCCCCCAGACCCCTGGTTGGTGGTTCCGGCCTGAGAGCTCCAGAATAACCCTATGTAGGGCCCTATATACTATCATTTCTAGCCAATACTACATATCGCTGGTCCAATCCAGCGTCTGCTTGTGGGGGTTGATCTCTTGTGGGCGCTGGCAGCCCCCCCCCCTGGGGTTGTGGGGACGTGATGGGACAGAAGGGGCCCATCGGTGGCCCACGTCCGTGTGATCTTTTGCTGAGATGAAGGGACCTGGCTTGTCTCACGAGGGGGGGTGTGACATGATCGCTTTAACCCTTTGGTATGGCTATAGATGTCTAATATCATCCAAGTACAGTCAGTGCTTTCTAAGACTGATACCAGACATCATATAAGACCTTTTGATACTAAACAGTTGATTAATCGATTACTTTGTTTGTGAGTTAGTGTCCATGCTTCAACAAGTCTAAACTGGTCTGCCCTGTGGTCAACCCAGCTTTCTCTGATCAGCATTTACATATAGTCAGTTCGAGAAGGTGTCGTTTGTTCTCTAATTTAGTCATTGCTTGAGTGGGGGTTGAAATAACTGTTGCAGCTGTTATCTGATGCAGCTGTCTCAACTGACAGTTGAGACTGTTTAACCACTGAGTCCACTCTGCTATTGAAAGGTACATCTGGCTTTACATTTTATGGTTCTCTAATTTATTCACCCATATTAATTATGAAATTCATCGTCAATATTTACCACAATACCTCTGTACATATCTCACTATCTCTGATCATCTAGTTTACAGCTTGTTACCTTTATACCTCTGTACATATCTCACTATCTCTGATCATCTAGTTTACAGCATGTACCTTTATACCTCTGTACACATCTCACTATCTCTGATCATCTAGTTTACAGCTTGTACCTTTATACCTCTGTACATATCTCACTATCTCTGATCATCTAGTTTATAAAGCTTGTACCTTTATACCTCTGTACATATCTCACTATCTCTGATCATCTAGTTTATAAAGCATGTACCTTTATACCTCTGTACATATCTCACTATCTCTGATCATCTAGTTTACAGCTTGTTACCTTTATACCTCTGTACATATCTCACTATCTCTGATCATCTAGTTTATAAAGCATGTACCTTTATACCTCTGTACATATCTCACTATCTCTGATCATCTAGTTTATAAAGCATGTACCTTTATACCTCTGTACATATCTCACTATCTCTGATCATCTAGTTTATAAAGCATGTACCTTTATACCTCTGTACATATCTCACTATCTCTGATCATCTAGTTTACAGCTTGCGATCTCAGGATTATCTGTATGCCTCAGTCCCCAGAACTCGCACTGAGTTTGGGAAGAGGGCTTTCATGTACTCCGCTCCCTCTACTTGGAACAGACTTTAAAAAAAAACTCTGAAGCTACAGGCCACCTTGTCACCTTGCATGATTTTAAAGTTCATGTCACAGACCTTGCAACGTCTGAATTGAGAGTTTGCAAATGCATTCAATACACGATGCTGATGCTGCGTGTTACTAATGTTAAGGATCTGGTGGTGCTTTCTTTTTTATCCTTTTATCTGTTTTCACCTATTCTCCACTTTTGGGCAGTGTGCACTCAATGCAAACGTGTTCTTCTATATGTTCTTCACAGAAAACAAGCCAAGGCCAAAGAGTCTCAGGTTGAAAGAAATATTCAATCATTTCTCTTTTAGTAAACATTGAAAACAGGTCACACAGACCCAAATACCACACAAGGGTTAAATGTCCATCTGTGTAACCCTAACCCTATAATATGGACCTCAGAAGAGTCCATTTATTTCAACCATAAACAAAGCACTAGAGCTAGTGTGTTTCAGCAGTGAACATACCCCCCACCCCTCTCTCTCCCCCTTTCTCTAATTTCTCTCTTCTCTTTCTCTCTTTTTCTCTCTTATCTTTCATTCTCTCTCCCTTTCTATTTTCTCTCCTCTCTTTCATTCCTTATCTCTGTCTTTCTTTCTCTCTCTTTTCTCTCCTCTCTTTCATTATTTCCCTCTCTCCCTTTCTCTCTTCTCTTCTCTTTCATTCTTTCTCTCTCTCTCTATTTTCTTTTCTCTCTTTCACTCTGTCTCTCTCTCTCTTGATTGATCTCAGAGTTGAAGGCGGTGTTGCAGAGGTCACCAATCCGTAACCGTGGCAACAGAGGGGACCTGCCCACCTGCACTGAAGACACGCCCACAGGGGAGGAGGGAGGTGAGGAAGGGATGGAGGAGAGGAGAGGAGAGGAGAGGAGAGGAGAGGAGAGGAGAGGAGAGGAGAGGAGAGGAGAGGAGAGGAGAGGAGAGGAGAGGAGAGGAGAGGAGGGGGAAAAGAGGTGTGGCAATCAAAATGCACTGTGGATGATGTATTGCCGGTCTGATGTATACCAGAGCCAAATAGGCGTGGCCATGATTCCTAACTCAAGGCTGATACACAGTGTAGCCTCGTCTTTTTTTTTTTGGTCCACTTTTTTCTCCTCCATTTTTCTATTTTTCTCCCATCCCAATTTAGCCGTGCCAATTCTCCCCTCCCCTGTCTTGATCGTTGCTCGCATGTGCCCCCCACTGGCCAGTTGTAGGGAGGATAGAAGCCCATCACGTGTCCCCTCCGATACACGAGGAGGCAGCCAGTCACATCTTTTCACCTGCCAGCGCGGACTCTCATTGGCGAGGACTCAGTAACGTGTGGGAGGCTCACACTGCCCCCCGCCATTTTCCTGTCTCTGCTGTGCAGGTGCCCTGACCGACCTGTAGGAGTCGCTGTCCACAATGTCCAGATTACCACCCATCGACTCCCCTCCCGCTAACTCTGCCAATTGAGTCAGTATGACGGCCGGCCCAAGCCGGAGGCCACGCTGACAGCCGGATTCGATACCGGTGTCTCTTGCGTTGGTGACGAGCACAATGTCCGCTGCGCCACCCAGCCGCCTAGTGTAGCCTCATCTTGAGAGTGCAGTCTGGCCAGGCTACCGAGCTAATTGGCTACACAACTAACATTAGTTGCCACTCAACATAAACAACCTTTAGTTGGAATGAATAGAAGACTTAACTTCTACCCCTCTAACTTCCCCTCATTTACATCAAGTAACGACAAGTTTACAATCAACAGAAAAGACAAATAAACAAACAAAGTCACATAACACCATTATTTTTTTACAACACAATACAAATTTAGGCCCCGTTTAGACGGAAACGCTAGCAGGTGAATCCGCAAAAATACGGAAACGGCGTTTTTACGGGGTGAAACCGTAAAAAAGTGAGACCACCTTCCAGGGTGGAATTCCTAGATTCCTTTGCGCTATCATCTAAACTGTCAAACCGCATAAAACGATGACGTCAAGGCTCTCGTCGCGTGTACTGCTTACATCACAGGCATGCGCCAGTAGCCTAGAAGCGTAAATAAAGCATGTCTGATTCTATCCATGGCGATCACCTGAAGGCTACATTGGCAGTACTTTTAAATACACAAGAATCTGTCCCGCGGCGTGACTGGACCCACTGTCTGTGAGTGACTCTGCTTTGGTCCAATCACATTCCCCACCCACAGTCTGCGAATCAGAGGCAGAGTAGGGCGGGTCTTCACAGCACGTCATGTGACATATGCGCCAATCGTGTGACAGCGGGGCTCCGTTGTCTCGAGTTGTTACAGCCTCGTCTGCACGGAGAATTCCACCCCAAAACGCTCGTCTAAACGCAAAATTAAAAGTGAAACCGTAAGACGACTTTTGCGGTTTCTGTTCAGACTCTCTCCGTCTAAACGTAGCCTTAATCAGTTAAAATAATCACAAGTTGACACACAGTTGACATTACTCTTGACTGTTGGAAGAACCTCCAACTTTAGAGTGAGTTGGAGGTCATAACATGGTACTGTAACGTGCGAGTTACCACGTTTTTAAGGAGTCCGTCACAGCCCAACCTGCTGTCACCGGCTACCATACTGTCCCGTTCTGCTACTGGAGGAGGCACCAGCTGTCATACTTGTGATATCAGGGCCTGTGCTGAGTTGGTTCTTGTGTGTTACTGTCAGAGAATGAAGCAGGTGGCAAACTCACCACCTGACCAAAGTAATTGACCTGACTGAGCAACCGGCATTGTCATCCGTAGAAATACCTAAACATAGGGCGGCTACGTGGCGCAGTGGGCAAGGCGCTCGCAACGAATGCTGGAGACTGGGCTCGAACAGGATGCCTCCTGTTCGAGCCCCGCTCTCCACATTGCTTTCAGTTTAGCTGGTCGTCCACAGTAATACACATTGGCCGTATTACGGGGAGGGAAACTGATGGGTGGGGATCGGCCGTTGTGGACAGCGACTCCTACAGGTCGGTTGGTGCGCCTGCGCAGTAGAATCAAGAAGCGACGGGGGCGGGGCCCCTCCAAAGCCCAGACCCCCGACGCTGAAAGATTGAGCCGCGCAGGTGAAAAGATGCGACGGCTGTTACCTCAAGTACCGGAGGGGACTCGTGCTATGTATGACTTAGTCCACATTGCAGCCGGCTTGTGGGAGGCAAGAAACAGCGTTCGAAGACAGGGGAGGGTTGAATTGGACGATATGAAAATTGGGATGGGAGAAAAATAGAAAAATGGGAGAAAAAGTGGATAAAAGGACTTCAAAATTGCTGGATGCAATCCTACCTGGAGGGGAGAGAACAGATGGTGGAGGTAAACGGTACTCTACCCCACCCCCCCTCCCAGTGAGCTGTGGTGTTCCACAAGGAAGCATAATAGGACCGCTACTGTTCCTAATTTATGCAAATTACATGTCATCAGCTTGTGACTGCAACTTGTTCCTGTTCGCGGACGACTCAGCCATGCTGGTCTCTGACAAGAACAAGTTACCATACTCTTCGGATAGAATAACAAACTCAGCAAGGCCAACAGCTTCTCTGTTACAGTGGGTGACAATATTGTCACAAGGAAAGAGAAATTACATACCTGGGTTCCATCCTAGAGGCCAATCTTTCCTGTGACAAAATGGCAACCAATGTAATAAAAAAGGTCAACCAACAAACAAGATTTTTGTAATGTACCGGATCTCCTCTCTGGTAAACAAGAATACCCTGAAGACTCTAGCAGGAGCACTCATTCAAGGGTACTACGACTATGCTTGCACCTCATGGTACCAAAGCACCTCAAAGGCACTAAAAACAAGATTACAAACATCACAAAACAAACTGGTCAGACTACTACTTGACCTGACTCCTAGAACCCACCTCACCCCTGCACACTTTGACAACCTAGGATGGCTTAGAGTAGACGACAGAGTACAGCAACTTGCAATGGGCCTGGTCTACAAGATACACTACACGACCAAGGTACCCATGTACATGTCAAAATACTTCCCAAAGGTCAGTGAATACCACGACCACAACACCAGAGGAAGTTCCACAAATCATGTTCAACCCAGATTCGGCTCAAACAAGGGACTAAACATGTTTTGCAATTATGCCACATTAATGTGGAACGCCCTACCCAGTACCCACAGCCGTAAGAAAATATTGAACCCCCCCCACACACACACCCACCCCCTCCTAATGTACAGTTTCCTCCCCCTCGTATGTATATATTATCTGTTAGGATCTCTGGGTATCAGTACTGTATATTTGCATATCTTGTATGTCACAAATGTAACAGTACTGTATATTCTGTATGTCATAAATGTCATGATATATATCTGTATATCTGTATGTCGTGTGTCATAAATGTCATTATGAATTGAAAATGGGGGACCCTGATGTAAACGAGATGAAAGTCTTTCTCTGGTCTGCATCCCCTTGTATTGAGCCGTACTGTATTGTACCCATTCTGCAATCTGTTAATACAGTTTTCAATCAATCAATCAGAGCCCCTGGCTAGCTTTGCTAGTGGGGCTAATGGACCTATCTCAAGCCTATTATTGTCAGAGGAAAACAACAGTTGTGATTGGATCAAGAAAAGAGGGTGGGTTGAGATAGATCCATTGTCCCCCACCCAAGATAATCGGGGGGAGGACTATGGATGTTTTTGGATGTAAATCAGATGTTTTTGGCCGGCCAAGTGAGCGGTGTTCCCAGGTTCTGTTCTGATTTACATCTGATTCACAGTTCACCCATGTAAACTAAACCACTCCTTTTCTCTCTGGTTTCTGTCTCCTTCAACAACCCAGCTGGTGAGGTAGTGAAGAGGGGAGAGAGAAAGGAGGAGAGGGAGAAGATGAGAGGAAGAGAGACGGTGGTCAGTGGACCGCCAGCTACTGTGGCGGAGAAGACGCGGAGCCCAGCGGAGAGGTGTCCACCCACACCCTCAGCCCCGGCCCTTTCTTCCCGCCCTGCCGCCCAGATCTCCCCCTCCCCAAACCCAGAGAAACCCCAAGACCTCCCAACCCAAGAAAGGTCCCCCAGATCCTCAACCCAAGAGAAGTCCCCGAGATCCCCAGGCACAGATCCCCCAGCGACAGACACGGGAGACAGCACAGAGGGAGAGGAGAGGGTGACGGCGGTCTCTAAACAGCACACGACGCAGCAGGAACCAGCAGACCAAAGAACTCAACCCCCCCTCTCCTCACACACACACATGGACTGACCCGAGAACTGAGCCCCCCCCCCCACCTCTCCCCACATGGACTGACCCGAGGAGAGAGAGAGAGATCTAGAGAAACCAAGAAGGAGGGGACGATGATGTCACTGGAATATCAGACACGGGTTGTATCAGAGTAGGCTATGTATAGGAGTTATTGGGGATTGTGTGCGTTATATACTAATAATAATAATAATAATAATAATAATAATAGCTACTAATAGAATAATAGCTCACAACCCAGGTTAAGTTCTTAGTCAAGATCCTGATCATAGATATCCCTGTATACCTGAGTAAGCACAATATTCTGAATAATACCATGGAATGTGAGCTTATTACACAGACTGCCTCAGTAACCTGGATAATATTGGCATATCAAAGCTATTTGTGAGTTCATCTGACAAAAGATTTAAATATTTAGGATATCAATTACAATAAAATTCTGAATGTTCTGACAAAAAGAGTTTGGCCAGATTATACCTTGGACACAATTTTGCTGCGTCTTCTCTAGAACTAAGACGAGTTGGCTGTAAATAAGGAACAATGTCCTCCATAACATCAATCAATCAATCAAATGTATTTATATAGCATATTTAGACATGACGCTTGTCAACCAAAGTGCTTCACATAGCTAAGAACAAAGAAAAGTATAGAATAAACAGAAAAAAACAACCAGCGGATAGACAAAGGAAAACAGAACAACACGTCAACAAGCAAGGCAAGAGTCGGAGTGAGTCAGGGAAGGCCAGGCGGTATAGGTGGGTTTTGAGTTTAGATTTAAAAGACTCGATGGAGGTGGCAGATTTGATGGACATGGGGATGCTGTTCCAGAGGTCAGGGGCTGCGACCGCAAAAGCACGTCTCCCCCTAGACTTGAAATTAGACCTACGGGTGGTTAAGAGACCCTTGTCAGACGATCTGAGGGCCCTGACGTTGGTATATAGGGGGTGAGGAGGTCTGCTAGGTAAGCAGGGGCCTTAACATCACCGTGGTGAGATGGTCAACGTTCTAAAGATCAGTTGGCAGAAAATCATCAGTTGCTTAGCAACAACCATGGAGCAGGATTGTGGAGCCACCAGGGCAGAACATGCATAAAACTGTAATGGCCAAACTCCATCTATGGCTCTAAACTCTTATCTATGGCCTCTCTATCTATCTAACTAACTATCTATGCAGGCTCTAAACTCTATCTACTGTATGGCTATGAGCAGTGGCATGAATCATCAAACAGGTTTCTTAAAAGTATCTTCACTTTGGTTAATCTCAGTGCCATTAGAACATCAGTGTCCTATAACATTGCATCTCCAATTCTGCCGTTTCAACTATAACAGATCTGGACATCTTCCACATCTAGGTGACGTCTCGTGACTCCGGGACCAGGTCTGCGAGCAGCAACAATGATAATACATTAAAATGTCCTAAATAGATCAAGAGAAAAGTCAGATATCCCTGCTGCTGAATGGAACGATTCTTAAGAAAATACCAGCATAGTAAAGTCTTTGAAGGTACATATATATGGTATAAGTAGAAGTGAGCCTGTTAGCTTCCATAATGTCTGCTCATCACCATTTCAGTTGGTTTATTTAGTTTTGCATGAGGCTGTGCTTACCTTGCAACTCCCACTGAGAGCAATACAAAGGTTGAAAGGTATCTCTATGATCCATCCAACAACACCACCAGGAGACCTCAGCTTGAAATGTATCTCTACAATTTTTTCTTCGTCTGAAAATGATTCCAAAGGACTGTGTTGAAGCAGAGAGAGTCCACTCGTCCATGTACTCTAACACGCCTTTATTGCAGGCTTCTATCCGAACGGTTCCCCAGGTTCTGATTAAGACAAGATGGACGACACACAAGTGTCACAATGATGAATAACTGGTATTTTCCTTTTAAGAATGACTGGAAATGGCCTCCTTTTAGACATTCTACATTGAATTCTGTCTAAGATATCTTGGGGCCCTGCAGTCATTGAACTTACGCAGCACTTAAAGGACAATGTAAACCTCCAGTTCCAATGAAAATCATTTATCAAGGTTTCCATGACGCTACAGTGGTAATATGTGGTCAACTAAGTGCGTTTACATTTACATAGTATTTTCATATTCTGTCTGACAACACAGTACAACATGGCATTTTGAGTATAGTGAGGCGGGAGGATGCTGTGTAAAACATCCCGTCATGTTTGTGAAACGTTCTGCCTCTGAACCGTTTTTAAGTCAAAGCAGCTACTGATCAGCAGGTACAAGTCAGACACAGGATCTGTCCTCTCCTAGCTCCTCCCCTCCTTTCCTATCTTCTCATCCCCTCTTCTCTCCTGCCCCCAGTTCCCGGCCATTATGAAGGCAGCTCTACCCTCAGGTCTGACTTCCATGACATCACTAACCCCTCCTTCGCTCTCCTCCTGGCCAGACTCTATTTCCTACTGTAATGTGTTTGCCTTGCACGCCAGCCAGAAATATGTACAAAATACATGAAGGGAACAAAACAAAAAATACAAACATTATGAACAAAATGTAAAAAGAAAAAAAGTGTGTAAATCCAAACCTATAGTTGTTAATAATTATTAAAAAAGTTGATTGAAATGTGTCATAATCAATGGTGTCCTGTTAGTTTGTTTACATTAAGAAATACAAGCTCAGCAAGTGTGTTTATTCTGTATTAGAACTACCAAACTTATACTGCAAGTTGAGTGAAGCATCTTCCAACATTAAGAAACAAATTACATTACCACAAAACAAGCCATCCATCCATCTCTCCAATACATCCAACCACCCATCCATCAATCAGTGAGACACCAATTAAGCAAAACCAGTTTTATTCTGTTAGATTACAGTGGTGACAGCTTCCTCGGTCGATAGCCTTCTTCGCTGCTCCTATAGCCATGTCTGCGTTTTGTCATTAGTTGTTGATGAAGCAATCATTTGGTCGGATTCAGGCCTCCCACGCACTGGCTGTCACACTGTTTCACCCCGTTAATGTACCCGGACGGAAGAATGTACAGGAAACGTCTCTTTTATCATTACAGAATGGTTATTTCCATAAACATAGCATCTCGTACCAAATGAAAGTCCTTGATGGTGTCTTTGATGGTGTCTGTGATGGCGCGACCGTCAACGGCTGACCCATATAATTACTAGCTCGTCGGCTATCTCTTCCTGAATGTTGACGTTATCTTCCTAGCTCTGAATGACCTTGGCTCTCTCTGGCTTCTTATCTCTCCCACAGGCCCCGTTTACAGAGAAAATGTCTGTCTCAGTTTTAGAGTTTAACACACACAGAGGGTCCGTTACAGTTTTTTTCGATTGCTTAAGCACGATTTTGAAAACATGGCCCGATGTTTCAAAACACTACACACAATTAGCACAACCACACACACAATTAGCAGAACAGCTCAGATCCTTTGCTAATTGAAACACTCTGAAACGTTAGGTTATGGCTATAACCAAGTTCTGTGAGTATTGGTGACGCTCGGCGTCACTACTGCACTGTACCTCGCTCGTGCACGCGCACTGAATAAAAAATTCCACAATGTACCTTTACATCCCAACATCCGTCTGACCACACCCCTATCAGCTTACCTTCATAAGCAGGTGTGTGGCCACCTACTCGCCTCCTTCCCAAGCTTTCACCACAAGGTGAGATCAAGGGCAGCAGCGGCGTCTAACGGCGAGCGTCACCAATACTCACAGAACTTGGTTATAGCCATAACCTAACGTTCTGTATCGTATGGCTCCGCTCGGCGTCACTACTGCACAAGGGAGGCCGAGCGAGAGCCATCGTCCGACAATATTCGGATCAGGCCCCTCCAAGAGCGGGCCCTTTCCCCCCAATAGCACACCGCCACGACCCTGCAGAACAGGCAGTCAGCACGGCCGTAAACACTCAAAGGTTAACCAATGGAAGCAGGCAGCGTACCGGGGAAACCAGGCAACAGGCTGTAACCCGAGCCTGGAGCACTGCGGACGAGACAGGCACCAAAGGAGTCAGCTGAAAACAGCCGCCCCGGCGGAAGGGGCGTATGCTGGCGTTGTTGATCACCATGACAAAGCCTCCTTTAAAAACCCCCACCCAGAGGGGTTGAGGCAGAGAAGGCTGACATGATTGGCAGACGTCATGAACGTGCAGGGGCACACTCAACCGGACAACCCGGGAGTTGACACTGCTCCAACACGCCAGGGAACCAACCACCATGTCGTTACCCTATGCGGTGGTTGTTCCTATAACCATACCGTGTCATACCGCAGTACAAGTGTTGCAGTTTTTCAAAAAAGGGGGTTATTCCAGGCCTACGGGTCGACGAACATTACTTCGGACTGGGCCCGGCGGCACGGGAAGCACAGAGTTACCAGAGGAGGTCCAAGACCACCCCAACAGCCCCTTCACGCCACGCGTGAGAGAGGAGTGAAAAGAATGGAGAACCAGCCCCAAGCACACCGCCCTTGGTATTCCCAGGCGGTCTCCCAACCAAGTACTAACCAGGACCAAACCAGCGTAGTGGCCGAGATCGAACGAGATCGGGCGTGTACAGGTTGGCATGGCTGTAAGCCATTACGACAGTGCAGAGTACAATATGTACCCAACAAGGGTCTCCATAGCGCCTAACCCTGCGACACCCGGACCGACCTGGCATTTTTCCCCCTGAAAAAAGCACAAGTCCCTCAGGGTACCAGAACAGCAGATCTGCATCCCCGGCGGACAACGGGTTTAACTGACCTGGACCAGCATGACCAGAACCAGTCCCGTGCCCTAACCACGCCGACATGCCTACTCCAGGAGAAGGGGCAGATATGCGTGTTGATCTTAAAACATGAAAAGAAGGCGCCACCCAGACGGTCGGTGCGAACCGCGCCTGGTGGCCCACCCCAAGGGCGTGAGACCCCTCTACATATGTTCAGATCCATTCCGTCATCATCCCCCAGATATGAACGAGAATCCGTCGATAACCAATACAGGTCGTCGGAAGAGGAAAAAACCTCCATCCCAGCTGCTTTATAAAAACGCTGTTTTAACCACAAGCAACCAAGGCGTGCTAGTCACCCACCTGATCTTCAACAGAATACCCGGAGCTAGCACTTAACGTGCGTCGGGACACAACCACATCAATGAACAGGCTATTTAGACCTTTCAGTGAATCCCCAAGGCGCCCAGGGGAACGACAAGAGGGGTGTGGTGCTTCCTAAACTCCAACTCTTTTTAATAAAAAAGAAGGAAGCACCAACAGTATGAATCCCAGTCTACACAGCCGAGGGTAAAAACTGTTTATATTTTTACATCCAGTCACCCCTTCCACAGAGGATTTAGACCGAAATTCCCCAGAAAGCCTTCCCACGTGAGTCGTAGAATGAAAAAGCCATGGCAACTGCGAGTCACGTGACCAACTGACTCAAGTTACACATAAAATCGAGCGTAGCGGACCCGTAAGTCCTACGCTCTAACCCGACACTTTGACACCACAGACCTTACGTAAAGATCTAACTCACGGAAGCCATCGTCATAGCAACGTAACGTACGCTATGACAGGGGGAAACCCCACACACAACTCCTGTTTGTAATAGGAGCAGAGTCAGGACAACCCTTCCCCCCCCCCCCCAGCCAAGGCGTTTTAACGGCTTGGCCCTGACTGGCCCAACAGGAGATGAGAAAACCCATTCGACCAATCAAGTGGGAAGGAGGGGTTTATTCGGCACCCCCTCACAAAACCCTTCCCCCTGCACACAATAACAACTGTAGCATATGAAAACCTTTGGTAGAAAGCCAATGAATAGCGCAAGCTAATACAATGCATGCTACCCACAGAATGTGAACAGGGTTTACAACAAAACCAAGTCGTGTGCGTGTGTGAATCCTACACCCGCATTCCATGTTGTACATAGAAAAACACTGATAGAGAGTATAACGGCTAGGCCGTGGAACGTGTGTATACGAGCATTACTGCAACTAACACAACAGTGTTGTAGTTCAACATAACTTCGTGTGTAAGCAACAGACCATACAACCAGCTTCTACCTGCATGTGGAGCGTCAGGCCGAGATAGAAACCCTTCTATAACCGAGTGAATGCTACAGACCTTGCTTTAATCTCATAACACGAACGTAACTCATCCATCAATGTATACCAATGTAGATTCACACTTTTCAACCTCATCATATTTCGGTGAAGAAACACACAGTTTGTTTAACCAAAAAATACAAAAAAAAAATTATTTAATCAACAAATAATATGAGAGGGCCGGGGAGGGGTAAACAGTGGCGCATGGGGAAAAAAGTCACTGTCTAGCGGCGTCTGCTGCCTCGAGCCGCTCGGGCTTTGCCACCCCGAGAAGCCCCGGAGGGACGGTAGGCAATCGGTTGCTGGTCTCGTCGATCCCTACCGTCACCTCCGGTCGTAGATGGGCCGGCTACAGCAGCAGCACCGTCTCTCCTCCTGGCCTTCGTCGACGGGCCAGCAGTGGCGATGGAGGCATTGGCAGCCACGGCGGAGGAACCTCGACGACGCGGAAGCCTTCTGACTCCACCGGCGATGACGGGAGGCGGAAAATGGGGTTGGAGCACGGATCTCTCCTCTGCCATCTCTCTGCATGTTGAGGTCATCAGCTGCAGGGCCTTCCCGAATAGTCCAGCATCGGAGAGGGTGGCCGTCAGAAGAGGAGACCTCTTCTTCTCCGGCACACGGGCCTGCTCCAGCTAAAGGTGGCACTGGATCAGAGTAGCCAGGGCGCGCACTTTCCCAGAGGCTGTGGCCTGCACCTGGGTCAGATGCAGGACAGCTCCTGCCGCCTGGGTGAGCTGATCATGTTGTACCTCCGACCGCTCCGTGCCGCCCGTCATTATCCTGGATACAAATCTAGTCAGCTGTGCAATGTTAGACGCAGCAGCCAGCGATTGTGTACCCGCAATGAATGACTGGTCACTCCAATACGCCAACCGCCTAGCCGATCTTCCTTGGAGAACCGGCTTGCATAACGGCTCCCACACCACATCCGGACAGAGGAGAGTGGCCATCGGCCTATCAAGCCGTGGCACACCCTCTCTCATACCTTCAACCAAACCCACCACCTGCGTAACTGGTACGTAGGCAGGAGTGAGGCCCATGATGTGGGACACCACCTGGCCCCGACGAACATAGGCCCCCATTGAGGGGAAAAATGGGTAGACAACGTCCACCCCTCTCACCGGGCGACGCTGCCAGAGATGACCTATTAAATCATCGGGGACAGGAGCAGGCAGTGGCTGCGGCACGCCGTTTGCAGCGACCGCCACCGCCATAAGCTCGGGGAACAAAGCCTGCAGTTCCCCCTGCAGACTTTCCTCCACCGAACCCGCATCCCTCACATGCAGCAGGCTGCGACTGGTTAAGGAGCCACAGTCTGATGTGGCTGATAGTAGGGCATCCTGCTGAAGAGGCCGAGGGGTTTCCCCGACATCCTCGAACAAGGCGCCCCAAGGAGACATATCACCCCCCTCCAGTGTTACCTGGACGGGTGGGATATTCGTCTCTACTGGGCCTTCAAACAAGAACCCGTCCGCCTCAACCATGCAATCCTCTGTTTCCATTGGACAGCTAGAGACCGACGCATCCTCGCTGGTCTCCAGCAATTCCCCAAACCCAGGCCGTTCACGTCTGCAGGACACCATCTTGCGACGGGACCGAGCAGACGCAAAAAGCTTGCGTCTCAAATCCTCCGGAACCAACGGAACCGGCCGTTCAACAACGGACGATTCCCCGGAACCAGAGCCAGGACCAGGCCATCGCAGAGTCGACGGCACCGGTGCACTGGCTCCTCGGGGAGGCAAACTACCCATCGGATGCCTACCGGGGCGTGGCTGCCGACCACAAACGCGGCAACAGCCCCGCACCAGAACGCACAACGGAGGCAGGAATGGAGAACCGCTGGTGAAGAGTGGTTCTACGACTCTCCGAAGTAGACATTATGACTTAGATTTTTCTCTTGAATATTTATGAGAGAAGAAAAAAATAAGCACAATGTAAACTCGTCTCAACTTTCTTCAACTAGCAACCTTGTCAAGTGGGGATCTACCGAAGGCACTTCCTTGTGGTGAAAGCGAAGAAGGAGGCGAGTAGGTGGCCACACACCTGCTTATGAAGGTAAGCTGATAGGGGTGTGATCAGACGGATGTTGGGATGTAAAGGTACATTGTGGAATTTTTTATTCAGTGCGCGTGCACGAGCGAGGTACAGTGCAGTAGTGACGCCGAGCGGAGCCATACGATACAGAACACAAGTTTCATGAATGAAAACTTTATTTAACAGATTGCAGAATGGGTACAATACAGTACGGCTCAATACACACAATTGTTAAGGGGATGCAGACCAGAGAAAGACGTTTGTCTTGTTTACATCAGGGTCCCCCATTTTCATTTCATGACATTTATGACATACACAACATAGGGACATACAGGTATATAGTACTGTTACATTTGTGACATATACGATATGCAAATATACAGTAGTTACCCAGAATCAGTTAATATATACATATGATGGGGAGGAGACTACCCATTAGGAGGGTGTGGGAGGGGTTTGGACATTTACGGTGGCCAGTTTAGAATTGCAGCCTCCCGTAGGTGCTCTTTGAGAACGGTTTTGAATGTGGGTAGTGATTCACATTCCTTTACAGCTGTGGGTAGGGCGTTCCACATTGATGTCGCATAATTGCGAAACATGTTTAGTCCCTTGTTTGAGCCGAATCTGGGTTTAACATGATTTGTGGAGCTCCCTCTGGTGTTGTGGTCGTGGTATTCACTGACCTTTGGGAAGTATTTCAACATGTACATGGGTACCTGAGTGGTGTAGTGTATCTTGTAGACCAGGCCCATTGCAAGTTGCTGTACTCTGTCGTCTGACTCTACTCTAAGCCATCCTAGGTTGTCAAAGTGGGCAGGGGTGAGGTGGGTTCTAGGAGTAAGGTCAAGCAGTAGTCTGACCAGTTTGTTTTGTGATGTTTGTAATCTTGTTTTTAGCGCCTTTGAGGTGCTTTGGTACCATGAGGTGCAAGCATAGTCGTAGTACCCTTGAATGACTGCTCCTGCCAGAGTATTCAAGGTATTCTTGTTTACCAGAGAGGAGATCCGGTACAAAAATCTAGTTTGTTGGTTGACTTTTTTAATTACATTGGTGCCATTTTGTCACATAGTAGTAGTAGTTTATTTATTCAGTCATCATCTCACACAATACAATATACACCATCATTTAACAACAAATATTTACCTCTAGGATGGAACCCAGGGCCCTCATTTATCAACGTTGCGTACACACAGATATGTGCGTAACCCGTGCGTACGATCATTTCTAAGCAGTGTGGGAGCATGCGTACCTGCCGCCCGGTGGTAGAATATGGAGACTGCAGACGCGGAAATAAGCTTTCGTGCATTACTCCCGACACTGGCGCGTGTTCTGTATGAACCGTAATTCATTATAGTTCATTGTGAAATAGCGATAGTAGTGTAATTATTGTCAAACCCTAAATAGCATTCATTTCCGAATGAATGCAGCATGGTTAACGTTGCATTTGGCTGATAAGGAACGCATGACTCAGGCCTAATCTTATTTAATTAAATTGTAATGTTATTATATCTGTAATCAAAATATCACTTAAATGCAGGTGATCAGGGTTATCCACTGAAGCCATGCATGGCTAGAATCGTCTCTGACCAACAACGACCCAATTGGAGCGCAGATTGAAAGAAAATCAATCAAGAGTTTCAATATACCCACGTGTTCTGTATGACCCGTAATTAATTAGAGTTCATTGTAAAATAGCGACATGAGTGTAATCGTCGGCAAACCCTATAAATTACATTTGGAATATGGATTTCAGAATGTATGCACCATGGCGGATTACGCGGTCCTTGCGTTATTAGATGACTTGGCAATGGGCCATGGTGCGCGTCTTCAGGGAGAGGGCAGACCTGTTTGCCGAGAGCAGAGCAGATTCCGCTTTCCCAGGGAAATCCTGCTCGACCTGTGCCAGAATCTGGGACCCGTTTTGGAGCACCAAACAAGGCGCACACATGCCATCCCCGTCCACCTCCAAGTCCTCTCCACCCTGGGATTCTTGGCCACCGGGACGTTTCAGCGGGAGATCGCAGATCGCTCGGGCATCTCCCAACCCTCCCTCAGCAGGATCATGCCCACAGTGTTGGATGCCATCATGTCCCCAATCCCCGACTACATAAAATTCCCATACACACACGCACAGCAGGTCGAGGTCAAGAGGGCTTTCCACGCCATCGCCAGTTTCCCCAACATAATTGGAGCAATAGACTGCACACACATAGCCATCAAAACACCATCACAAAACGAATTCACTTATGTAAACAGGAAGGGGTTCCACTCAGTAAATGTCCAAGTGATCTGCGATGCCCGTTTGGCACTCCTAAATGTCGTTGCCCGGTGGCCAGGAGGAACGCACGACTCGTTTGTGGTGCAGAATAGCTCTGTGGGCCTTCGTCTCCAGGGTGGGGCTGTTGAAGACGGGTGGCTTATTGGTGAGTGTTACACATTTAGGCCTATATTTAATTAAATTGTAATGTTATTACTGGTATCTGTAATTAAATTATATCTCTTGAATGCAGGGGATCGTGGCTAATGACTCCGCTGACCAACCCCACCACCCAACAGGAGCGCACCTATAACCGGGCGCACGCACGCACAAGAGTCACCGTGGAGCGTGCAATTGGTCTCCTGAATGGTCGATGGCTCTGCCTGTCTGGCACGGGGGAACACTGCAGTACCGGCCAGAAAAGGTTTGCAACATCATCGTGGCCTGCAGTGTGCTCCATAACCTGGCCATCAGGCATGGCATCCCGCTACTAGACCCAGAAATACCTGACGACCCCATGCCAGAAGTGGAACAGCCACCTCCAAATGCCACTGCAATGCAGACAAGAGCTAGGATCATAGAGCAGTTTTAAGTAAGTCTACCCCATGCACTGTAAGAACTGAGATTGGGGTTAATTCATATTTATTAAATAATCATTAGTAACCTATACATAATAAAAAAAGAACGGAACGAAAAAAGGCATTCATCCAGCTAATAATTATTTAATTATAATCTTTTTTTTTTGATCAAATTTTTTATTATTAATCACATGAAACAAGACAACACAATAACCACAGTAACAAAAAACATAACTTCACAGGAGAATAACCACCAATAATAATACAGAATAATACAGAATAATAAATTATAAAGACAAAAAGAAAAAGAAACAGCGTCCAACCTATCAATATAGATGGCTATTTCAATAACAAAAAGGTTTTCAAACATGCCAACCTTTCCCCACCTTTACAAAGTGGAGTGACTTCACAGATTGTTTACGAGAGTGTTGCCGCAGATTTACTGTAGATAGCCTAGGTCCCTTACACATGTTCAAGACTGCCAAACTCGCAGAAGGTAAAGTGTAAGAAGAAAGAAAATCTTCCTCCAGGTTGGTTGACAGGTCAATCAGTCTGCCAATATTAGTCCCTTGGGGAGATGGCATGTGAATTGACATATAGCGCAGAGTAGCTAAATATCAACCCCCCCTAAAATTCCCCCAGTCAAAGTTAAGAAGGACAAGACAAAAACCAAGACAGACAAGACATTTCCTCCTCCCCCTCCCCAGAGACCGCCGGACCCCCCCGATCAAGCGCCCCAACCCCGCTCAGCCGCACACGGCGGTCTTTACCTTCTCAGCTGCTGCGAACCACAGGTCAATGCCAGCCTGCCCTACCCCAATCACCCGAGCCGTGGATATCTCAAGATAAATCACATCCAATAGTTAGGGACCAGTTAATCATTGTAAGCTTCTCAGGCTCCTTCCATCTCATTGCTATAAGCTTCTTCGCTGCTGTGACGCCCGCTAGGACAACCCTTTTCAGTTGTACGGACGCGGGTAGTGTCGTTATATCGTTCAGGAGTAGCGTAACAGCTGTGAATGGGATAGTTAAGCCACACAGATCTGAAAGTTTGTCCGTTATTGACCTCCAGAAGCGGGCCACTGGTGGGCAATCCCAATACATATGCATATAAGTGCCAGTGGCCTTTTGAGAGCACAAAGTGCACCGAGAGTCGGTTATCAGTCCCATAGCAAATAGCTTCCTAGGTGTAAGATAGGTCCTATGAATATAATTAAAATTAATTTGCTGGTGATTGGGGTTGCGGGAAGATAATGCCACATTTGCCCAAACATCATCCCAGTCAAACTCGGGGTCCAACTCCGGGATATCCACACGCCAGATTGTATCCAATGATACATTTTTATACGTGGATTGAATTAAGAGCGTATAAAAGTCTGAGACAAACCCTCTGGATGTCGTTCTGTCCACTATGAGCCTGAGGAAGGGGTGTGGGTGCAAAGCTTGAGCCCACGGTACGCCATGCGCCCTCAGTGCTGACCTTAGTTGAAGGTAAAGAAAGAAGGACTCGCCGGGAAGATCATAAAATTCTCTTAAGTCCTGAAACGCACGGAGGCCGTTCTTATCATAAATATCCTCCAGAGTATGCACTCCCCTCCTTTGCCATTGAGGAATATTAACCGGCTTGTGCCCTACAAGTAATTGCTGGTTATTAAAAATTGGAGAGTCCAGGTGCCATGGGCATTTAACCCCACACGACCTCTGTACATTACGCCACGTTTGGATCACGTGAGTTATGATCGGTCCATACCTCAGCCGGCATTTCTAAATAGAGACAGTGGAGTACACCACATCCTGCAATCTTAGCGGAGACACCGCCGCCGCTTCTAAGGAGCGCCACGATACAGCCTCTACAGGGTCTAGCCAGCACATCAGAGGTCTCAGTGAAAAGGACCAGAAATAAAGTTTAAAATCAGGGATTGCGAGGCCCCCATCTTGTTTTCTACGTTGAGTAGTAGCCCTTTTGTTATGGTTTGTAACCAACCCCAATCGCACAACACAAGACAGGTATGAGAGTAAGCCAAGAACTGGGCATTTATTGAAAACACACAGAAACGGCACTGTCCCTTTAAGGGAGAACACAAATTACTGGATAAACAGAAAGGGAAAAGGCACAGTGCCTTTAAGAGGCGAGCTGGCTAAGGGGAAGGCTAAGGGGAGGCTAACGGAAAACAGGGCCGGGGCAAGGGAGGAAGGGAGGACTAGGAGGACTGGACAGGGAGGACTAGGAGGACTAGAGAGGGGAGACAGGGACAGAGGCCCGCGGAGGCGGGCTGGGGACAGGGAGGACTAGGAGGACTAGAGTGGGGAAAACAGGGACAGAGGCCCGCGGAGGCGGGCTGGGGAGAGGGAGGAATGGAGGGACTAGACAGGGAGGACTAGGAGGACTAGAGAAAAACAGGGTAAGGCCTTGGAACAGGGCGAGGGCTGGAGCTGCATACTGGGACAGAGAAAACAGGGTAAGGCCTTGGAACAAAAGCATTAATGAATGTTGCTGCTCTGCAGCTTCTCCCGGGATGGTTCGTCTGAGGAAGCAGACGGTGGACGTCAGAACCGCTCTGCAGATCTCTCTCGGCAGATCTCCGAGGGTGGTAAACGGGACTGAGAGGGAGAGAGGGAGCGGGATTAGCTCAGAGTACAGTAGGGAACAGAGCAGGTGAACAGGAGAAGTGACTTGTCCCAAAAACAGAGTAATCCAGGTGACAGAATCTTCGGTGTATATACACACTGTGAGTAAACGTCCCAAACACAATTCCACGTGATAGAAATCTTCGGTGCAAAATAAACACTATGAGCGAAGTCCCAAAAATACAAATCCAAGTGATAATATCTTCGGTGTGTAAACACACGGTGAGCGATGTAAAGGCCAAATATTATCCCAATGAACAGTCCAAAAAGCTGACGCTGGGTGAGTGACAGTCTGACAAAAAGCTGGATATCTTCAGTGTCTTTAAACACACGAAAAACGAATAGGATCAAAGACAGTCATAAAAACTCACCCAGGCGCTGTGCGTAAAGCGAGTAGGATCAAAACGGGGCGAGCGCGCCGCCACGGGGAACCGGGTGTCCAAGCGGAGGTCTGAGTGGTGCGCGACTGCTTGGAGTACGCGCCGGTACGGAGGGCGCATCTGGCGCGGAGGTCTGAGTGGTGCGTGACTGCTTGGAGTACGCGCCGGTACGGAGGACGCATCTGGAGTGCGTCTGCGCGGAAGAGCGCGCCAGGCTCGGAGGTCTGGATGGTGCGCGTCTGCTTTGAGTACGCGCCGGTACGGAGAGCGCATCTGCTGCGCGGAGGTCTGGAGTGGAGAGCGCGTCTGCGCGGAAGAGCGCGCCGGCTCGGAGAGACGCATCCTCCCGTAGAGTATTAGGAAGCGATGCGTGTCTGGAGTGAAGAGCGCGTCTGCTGCGCGGAGGTCTGGATGCGCATCTGCGCGGAAGAGCGTGCCGGCTCGGAGAGACGCATCCTCCCGTAGAGTATTAGGAAGCGATGCGCGTCTGGGGTGAAGAGCGCGTCTGCTGCGCGGAGGTCTGGATGCGCGTCTGGGCGTCTGCTGCGCGGAGGTCTGAATGCGCGTCTGGGCGTCTGCTGCGCGGAGGTCTGAATGCGCGTCTGGGCGTCTGCTGCGCGGAGGTCTGAAGTGGAACACTGGAATACCTCCCGTGGAAGTCTTAGAGAGCGCAGTCCAGTGTCTCCTTTCAGGCAAACGGAGACAGGAGGCGAAGGCTAGAGTGCATCTCACGCCGGAGATGAAAGCAGCATAACAGACAGAGAACCTCCCGAAGGAGTCTTGGTGATAGAGATATGATACGGAATGATACGGGACGACCCGACAAGGGACAGAGGGGAAGAGCGAGGTACTTAAAGCCCACAGGGGAACTAATTAGAATAAACATCAGGTGCGTGAAGGTAATTGATACTTGAAACCAAAAGTGTGTGTTCGGCACCAGACCAATCAAACACATAGTGACAGGTAGTCCAAGGGTGTGGCTGCTGAAGAGAAAACGAGAGTAACGAACGCGAGGGTGGGGGCTAGTGAGGTGAGGAGAATGCAATTGATAAACAGAAACTAAAGGAAAAGAGCGAGTAGGCTTAAAGGAACAGAGCGAGTAGGCTTAAAGGAACAGAGCGAGTAGGTGAGCAATGGACAAAACCTCACAGTACCCCCCCCTCCACGGGAGCCACCCGGCGACCCTAAAATACAGACAGAGTGGCAGGGGAACAAAACAAGGCAACAAACAAAAAGCACTGGGCCAAGCCAGCAGGGGAAGCCACAACAAAAGTGGGGCTAGCAAAAGAACAGGGTAGCTGAGGGGTAACTAGGGTAGCTGAGGGGTAACCATGGTAGCTGAGGGGCAACTGGAGGAGCTGAGGGGTAACCAGAGGAGCTGAGGGGTAACTAGAGGAGCACCGGGAAGGGGCTAGCAGAGGGAAAGGGTAGCTGCCAGGGCACTGATAGCTACAGGGCCTATGCTAGCTGTACTGCTACATCAACATAGAGGCTGCGCTAGCTGCCGGAGCTAGGCTAGCAGACAGGGCCGGAACAGGGGCACCGGAGAGGGGAACAGGGAAGGGGCTAGCAAAGGGAAAGGGTAGCTGCCAGGGCACTGATAGCTACAGGGCCTATGCTAGCTGTACTGCTACATTAACATAGAGGCTG
Organism: Notolepis coatsorum; assembly: GCF_963971535.1. Taxonomy (NCBI): domain Eukaryota; kingdom Metazoa; phylum Chordata; class Actinopteri; order Aulopiformes; family Paralepididae; genus Notolepis; species Notolepis coatsorum. The sequence continues at coordinate 51,558,931 of NC_140170.1, read as the reverse complement.
CGCTAGCTGCCGGAGCTAGGCTAGCAGACAGGGCTGGAACAGGGGCACTGGAGAGGGGAACAGGGAAGGGGCTAGCAGAGGGAAAGGGTAGCTGCCAGGGCACTGATAGCTACAGAGCCTATGCTAGCTGTACTGCTACATTAACATAGAGGCTGCGCTAGCTGCCGGAGCTAGGCTGGCAGACAGGGCTGGACCAGCATGAGAGAACAAGCTAGCTGGAAGTACAGTCCTAGCAGTGGGAGAAAACTGACCTTGCTAGCTGAAGGGGCAGTCCTAGCAGTGGGGCAAACTGACCTTGCTAGCTGAAGCGGCAGTCCTAGCAGTGTGGCAAACTGACCCTGCTAGCTGAAGCAGCAGTCCTAGCAGTGTGAGAAAACTGACCTTGCTAGCTGAAAGGGCAGTCCTAGCAGTGGGAAAACTGACCTTGCTAGCTGAAGGGGCAGTCCTAGCAGTGGGAAAACTGACCTTGCTAGCTGAAAGGGCAGTCCTAGCAGTGGGAAAAAACTGACCTTGCTAGCTGAAAGGGCAGTCCTAGTAGTGGGAAAAAACTGACCCTGCTAGCTGAAAGGGCAGTCCTAGCAGTGGGAGAAAACTGACCTTGCTAGCTGAAAGGGCAGTCCTAGCAGTGGGAGAAAACTGACCTTGCTAGCTGAAGGGGCAGTCCTAGCAGTGGGAAAAACTGACCTTGCTAGCTGAAAGGGCAGTCCTAGCAGTGGGAAAAACTGACCTTGCTAGCTGAAAGGGCAGTCCTAGCAGTGGGAAAACTGACCTTGCTAGCTGAAAGGGCAGTCCTAGCAGTGGGAGAAAAACTGACCTTGCTAGCTGAAAGGGCAGTCCTAGCAGTGGGAAAAAACTGACCTTGCTAGCTGAAAGGGCAGTCCTAGCAGTGGGAAAACTGACCTTGCTAGCTGAAAGGGCAGTCCTAGCAGTGGGAAGGCTACACAAAAAGTGGAGGCCATGCAGAGGGACCGGGTTAGCTGCCTGGGCATGGCTAGCTACAGGGCCTAAGCCAGCTGCAAGGGCTGCATTAACATAGAGGCTGTGCCAGCAGCCGGGGCTAAGCTAGCAGACAGGGGCCAAGCTGGTAGTAGAGGCCTAACAAGCTGCAGGGGAGCTAACGAGGCTAACAGGGAAGCAAACAGGGGAGTCACAGGCTAACAGGGGAGCTAACAGGGGAGACTAACAAGGGGAACTAGAGGAAAAAAAAAAAAAAAGGCAAACTCAACATACACCGTCTGTGCTGGCTGGGGTCGTCGATTTGGTCGGGTCGTACTGTTATGGTTTGTAACCAACCCCAATCGCACAACACAAGACAGGTATGAGAGTAAGCCAAGAACTGGGCATTTATTGAAAACACACAGAAACGGCACTGTCCCTTTAAGGGAGAACACAAATTACTGGATAAACAGAAAGGGAAAAGGCACAGTGCCTTTAAGAGGCGAGCTGGCTAAGGGGAAGGCTAAGGGGAGGCTAACGGAAAACAGGGCCGGGGCAAGGGAGGAAGGGAGGACTAGGAGGACTGGACAGGGAGGACTAGGAGGACTAGAGAGGGGAGACAGGGACAGAGGCCCGCGGAGGTGGGCTGGGGACAGGGAGGACTAGGAGGACTAGAGTGGGGAAAACAGGGACAGAGGCCCGCGGAGGCGGGCTGGGGAGAGGGAGGACTGGAGGGACTAGACAGGGAGGACTAGGAGGACTAGAGAAAAACAGGGTAAGGCCTTGGAACAGGGCGAGGGCTGGAGCTGCATACTGGGACAGAGAAAACAGGGTAAGGCCTTGGAACAAAAGCATTAATGAATGTTGCTGCTCTGCAGCTTCTCCCGGGATGGTTCGTCTGAGGAAGCAGACGGTGGACGTCAGAACCGCTCTGCAGATCTCTCTCGGCAGATCTCCGAGGGTGGTAAACGGGACCGAGAGGGAGAGAGGGAGCGGGATTAGCTCAGAGTACAGTAGGGAACAGAGCAGGTGAACAGGAGAAGTGACTTGTCCCAAAAACAGAGTAATCCAGGTGACAGAATCTTCGGTGTATATACACACTGTGAGTAAACGTCCCAAACACAATTCCACGTGATAGAAATCTTCGGTGCAAAATAAACACTATGAGCGAAGTCCCAAAAATACAAATCCAAGTGATAATATCTTCGGTGTGTAAACACACGGTGAGCGATGTAAAGGCCAAATATTATCCCAATGAACAGTCCAAAAAGCTGACGCTGGGTGAGTGACAGTCTGACAAAAAGCTGGATATCTTCAGTGTCTTTAAACACACGAAAAACGAATAGGATCAAAGACAGTCATAAAAACTCACCCAGGCGCTGTGCGTAAAGCGAGTAGGATCAAAACGGGGCGAGCGCGCCGCCACGGGGAACCGGGTGTCCAAGCGGAGGTCTGAGTGGTGCGCGACTGCTTGGAGTACGCGCCGGTACGGAGGGCGCATCTGGCGCGGAGGTCTGAGTGGTGCGTGACTGCTTGGAGTATGCGCCGGTACGGAGGACGCATCTGGAGTGCGTCTGCGCGGAAGAGCGCGCCAGGCTCGGAGGTCTGGATGGTGCGCGTCTGCTTTGAGTACGCGCCGGTACGGAGAGCGCATCTGCTGCGCGGAGGTCTGGAGTGGAGAGCGCGTCTGCGCGGAAGAGCGCGCCGGCTCGGAGAGACGCATCCTCCCGTAGAGTATTAGGAAGCGATGCGCGTCTGGAGTGAAGAGCGCGTCTGCTGCGCGGAGGTCTGGATGCGCATCTGCGCGGAAGAGCGCGCCGGCTCGGAGAGACGCATCCTCCCGTAGAGTATTAGGAAGCGATGCGCGTCTGGGGTGAAGAGCGCGTCTGCTGCGCGGAGGTCTGGATGCGCGTCTGGGCGTCTGCTGCGCGGAGGTCTGAATGCGCGTCTGGGCGTCTGCTGCGCGGAGGTCTGAATGCGCGTCTGGGCGTCTGCTGCGCGGAGGTCTGAAGTGGAACACTGGAATACCTCCCGTGGAAGTCTTAGAGAGCGCAGTCCAGTGTCTCCTTTCAGGCAAACGGAGACAGGAGGCGAAGGCTAGAGTGCATCTCACGCCGGAGATGAAAGCAGCATAACAGACAGAGAACCTCCCGAAGGAGTCTTGGTGATAGAGATATGATACGGAATGATACGGGACGACCCGACAAGGGACAGAGGGGAAGAGCGAGGTACTTAAAGCCCACAGGGGAACTAATTAGAATAAACATCAGGTGCGTGAAGGTAATTGATACTTGAAACCAAAAGTGTGTGTTCGGCACCAGACCAATCAAACACATAGTGACAGGTAGTCCAAGGGTGTGGCTGCTGAAGAGAAAACGAGAGTAACGAACGCGAGGGTGGGGGCTAGTGAGGTGAGGAGAATGCAATTGATAAACAGAAACTAAAGGAAAAGAGCGAGTAGGCTTAAAGGAACAGAGCGAGTAGGCTTAAAGGAACAGAGCGAGTAGGTGAGCAATGGACAAAACCTCACACCTTTTGATTCTCGGGCGTTTGTTATTCCAGATAAACTTAGATACCATCGATTGTACCTTGCGCCAGTGGTCTATTGGAGGGGGCAGGGGGAGCATTGAGCTAATAAAATGTATCCTAGGCAGGATGTTCATTTTGATTATGGAAGCCCGGGCTTGTAAGGAGTTAGGAAGGGACGACCACCTGTCTAGATCCTGGCGTATTTTATCATAAGTACCCGTGAAGTTGTACTTAGTAGTTTGGTTCAGCGTGGGGAATATCTCTATGCCCAAGTATTTAAAATGTTCTACTATGGGGATATCAGCTGGTAGTCGTACCGCCTTGGCCAGCTCATTAAGAGGTAGGCAGGCTGATTTGTTCCAGTTAATCTTAAAGCCTGACAATTTACCAAAGTCGTCGATTATCCTCAATAATTTTGTGGCCGACCGGGAGGGGTCGTCCATGAAAATCAGCAGGTCATCCGCGTAGAGAGCAATTTTGTGTGGAGTATTATTGACCATTATGGGGACGATGTCCTCCGATTGCCTAATAAATTGGGCCAAAGGTTCGAGGGAAAGCGCGAACAGTCCTGGACTCAGAGGACAACCCTGTCTAGAAGATCTGGAGACCGGAAAGAGTGTGGAACAGTTTTTGCCTGTCAGTATCATCGCAGACGGCGAGGCATACAGGACTTTAATCATATGAATAAAACTCTTCCCAAGACCCATGACCTCAAGTACCTTCCACAGGTATGACCACTCAAGTCTGTCAAACGCCTTCATGGCATCCAAAGACAGAACTGTGGATGGAGTTGTATTGTCTTTACTGTTATCGATTACATGCAACAGCCTCCTAAGATTATCTGCAGCCAGACGCCCCGGAATAAAACCAGTTTGATCGCAGTGTACCAATACAGACATAAATCTCTGCAGGCGACGGGCCAGCACCTTGGCAAACACTTTTAAATCGGCCCGAGAAGACTCAAGGGTCTATAGCTACCACAATCATTGGGATCTTTGTCCTTCTTGAGAAGTAAAGAAATCAACGCCATATTGACATCTCTTGAGAACTCCCCTTGTTCGATAGCGTAATTGATCATATCGAGCATCAATGGACCCAGTTGGTCCCAGAAAGCTAAATACACTTCGGGTGGAATACCATCCCAGCCTGGTGCCTTACCCCTCTGCATTTCAACAATCGTCTCCCTCAATTCCACGAGAGTAATCGGTCTCCCCAGTTCCTTGGCCTCTTCCTCAGAAATGTGGGGTATCTCAAGCCCGCCAATGAACGATTCAAATTTAGAGTCATCAAGATTACCCTCTGAGCTATATAACTGTGAGTAAAACTCTTTAAAAGTGTCATTGATCTTTTTCGAATCAGTAGTGACTGCACCCTGGCTCGTCCTAATCGAGGGGATATCCGAGAAATGATCATTTGAGCGTATTTTCATTGCCAATAGATGGCTAGGTCTGGAGCCGTGAAAGTAGTAATTTTGTCTTGTCCTATGTATCAAGAACTCAGACTGTTGTTTAAGTATGGAGTTTATTTCTTTTTTGACTATCTTACGTTGTGTGTTTAGTCGTTCATTATAGTTAGTTTGCAAGGATGCGTATAGGTCCACATATAATGATTCCAGTCCTTCTAGCTTTTTTGACCGGGATTTTCGCAAATTGGAGGCAAATAGTGTGACATGACCCCTGATAAATCCTTTCAATGCGTTCCACAGGACCCTAGGGTCTTCTACTGTGCCAACGTTGATCTGCAAAAATTCAGCTAGTTTACTCCTGAACTCAGAACAGAAGTCATCGTTCTTTAGCAAGGTCGAATTAAAACGCCACCTGGGAGCTCTTGCGGAGAGCCTGCCAAAGGTTGCCATAAGGAAAATCCCCTTGTGGTCTGAGAGAGCCAAGGGAACCAATGAGACATCGAAACTATCAAACATATTAGGGGACGCGAATGCATAGTCAATTCGAGAGAAGCTTTTGTGTCTGGCTGACAGGTGAGAGTAATCTTTGAGGGTGGGGTTGGATAAGCGCCAAAGGTCTGTGAGCCCCGTGTCCTTGGCCCACATCCTAAGGGCCTTAGAGGCCCGTTTTTGGTCGCTCGTTTCAGAGGGCCCGGACCTATCCATCTCCGCATCCCAGCACGCATTAAAATCGCCACCCACAATGAGAGCGTATCCATTAAGTTCCAACATATTCTTCGTGATTGTATTATAGAACGCTGAATCAAATGTGTTAGGAGCATACAATGCTATTATAGCCATCTTCCTATGCGAGAATTCAACTTTTGCTATAGTAATCCTTCCCTCCGTGTCCGACCATACATCCAAGACTTTGATATCAAGGTTACGTCTTGTAACTATGACTACTCCTTTCGTCTTATCATCGGCTGAGGATGAGGAGATAACGTGATATTGCCGATTTGCCAGTCTTGACACGTCACCTACCAATAAATGCGTCTCACTAAGGAGAGCAAGGTCAATATTTCTCCTCTTCAATAGCCAAAGGACACTGGCACGCTTGTGTGGGGCGTTAAGCCCTCCTGCGTTCCAAATTAAAATATTCAATTTAGCCATGGTCGAGCTTGTCTAAATGCGTAGAGAACATACCAGTGCAGCCAGGCTGAGTACAGAGGCGCTGATCCAGGCGGGCCCAGACGGTCAATCCCAGGAGTTCAGAGGAGGAACAATTACACACATATAAGACAACAGTACATAAAACACATAAAAATACCACCCCAGCTACAACCCCCCCTCCTTCTACTCTAAACCCTAACCCACCCGTCCTATTATAAGCCCCCCTATACCCACTCTCCAATCCCCACCATATGCCCCATCCACTGAGGATGGTCATCTTCCTATCACTTCCCACTAGAGACATGGATCCAATAAGACGCTCCCCACTCCAACCCCCCTCTAGATAAACCCCTGAGTAGACCCCCACTAGTCCAATAAACACAAATAATAATAAAAATAAAATTCAATAAAGATATCGGTCGAAAACCACCTGAGCCTTGGCCCCAACATGAGACAACCATAATGGTAAAAATAGCCATTATTAAATAATAACTCCACATCAACCTGCAACCATCTATTTCCGAATCTGCGCTTCAACGTCGCAATGTTATAGCCCAAATGGGTACAGGAAAATTCAAAACAAAATTAAATTAAAGCATCCCAGCCGATAGTCTAAGGCCGGATCGGGTCACAGGTTAATTGTGCAAAATTGTGTGAACAATGTCAATTAAACAATGACAATAATAAGAAAGGGAAAAAAGGGGTTATGGTTAAAGTGCACCCCTGAAGCAGTCCCTCTGATCAGGCACAATGGCTGAAATGACATAACCTATGTAAGAATAGAATTAAACACATTCATTAATCCGGGGATGGTAATAGGCAACACCTGACACCACCTGTTATCATACATTGTTTCAATAAAGATATCGGTCGAAAACCACCGTGAGCCTTGGCCCTAACATGAGATAACTATAATGGAAAAGGAGAAAATAAAAAAAATAGTCATTATTATAACAACTCAACATCAACCCTGCAACCATCTATTTCCGAGTCTGCGCATCAACGTCGCAATGTAATAGTACCAATGGATAAAGGAAAATTCAAAACAAAATTAAATTAGAGCATACCAGCATATAGTTTAAGGTAGGATCGGGTTCCAGGTAAATTGTGCAAACAAATGTAATTTAAACAACGATGATAAGAGGAAGGGGAAAAGGGGGTTATGGTCAAAGTGTACACCTGTAAGTTCCCCTCTGATCAGGCACCACGGCTGGAATGACATAACCTATGTAAGAATAGAATTAAACACATTCATCAACCCGGGGATGGTAAAAAGCAATACCTGACACAACCTGTTATCATATCTTGTTTATATATAACCGATCTTCTCCTACCGGAGCCCAAAGCTCAAAACAGCCTGGATATAAAAATAACAGCATACAAGAAGTTAGTTAAGGACCCCATCACCGTTGAATTGTGCAAGCCGATTGCACTTAAACAGCAACAACAACCAAAGTGCATAAATATTAACGGGTCTCGAATGTCTCAGCGCAGACGATAGACGAAGCCCGCTAGCTAGCCCGAGGCTAGCGCGTAAGCTAGTGATGAATCCGGATAGCACGTTAGCCTATTATGTACATTGTTCAGCTAGCTCGTTAGCTTCCAAAGAGGCGATACACAAGTACGACCATGAGGTCAGCTTTAGCAAGTAACAGAAGTCATTGGGAAGCCCCGCTAGTTGGATGGGCAGTGGGCAGTTAGCATGTCTGGGCATGACAGCAAGTATTTGTGAATAGTCGGCCTAATCAATGTATATAGGCCCACACCGCCAAGTCACTCACCCGACATAGATATCAAGCAACAGTCTCGGGTATCCCCGCGAGATATTCCTTCGCTTTAGCCAACGACCAAAATGAACGCTGACCATCGACCTTCTCCAACACAGATAATTTCGCGGGAGCGAATAACGTGGGCCTCAGGCCTAGTTTCCATAGCTTAGACAGGACCACCTTGTATTCGCCTCTCTGTGCTTGAACCTCCGGCGTAAAGTCTTCGAAAATGGCCACTTTGTGATCGCCAAGCCTCAGATTACCCCTTCTGGTACGAGCCGACCGCATGATGAGTTCTCTCTGCTGAAGCCTGTTCAGCTTGACTATGATGGGCCTCGGCTCTTTGTTCACGCCGGGAGAAAACCTGCCCGCCCTGTAGGCCGACTCACAGACAGGAGGCGAAGGGAGGACGTCCGTCCCTAGTATTTTCTGCAGCAGTTCGGGCATGGTCTCAGAGAGACGGCCTTCACCGCTGGCCTCCGGTACTCCAACAATCCTGACGTTGTGGCGTCTATCCCGGGACTGCATCTCCTCCATTGCCGACTGTAGTTTGTTGACTTCAGCCTGCCTAGCCAGCAGGGCGGATTCGAGACCCGCCATCTTCTCGCACTGTAATGATACCTCCGTCGTTAGCATGGCTAGTTCGTTAGCATTAGCCGAGGAGGCAGCGTGCATCGACTCCATCTTGTCTGTCAGCGGGACTACCGCCAGCCGTATTTCTTCTGATATCTCACGATGGAGGTTGACACAAAAATCCGCCAACACTTTCTTCTGTGCTTCAGCGACGCGTGCCTCAGAGTCTGCGTGTAGCTTGGTCATGACCAAGAGCACAGCTTCGCTTATCTCCCCGACACCGGGCGACGATGCTGCCAGGCCCGGTGGTGGTGGTTTGCTGGTTGGGGCGCTCATGGCTCTGGTTTCCACCCCCGTCATCGCAGAAAGTCGAAAAAAGTCGATGACAGTATACTAAACACGACGACCTAGCAAACAGATAAAAAACAAATAAAAATAAAATAAAGACTAATGGGGAGAAACGTATATTCAGCACGGTAGAAGGGAGCTCATGTGAAACACGTCTACTCCATGATCGCTCAGCTCCGCCCCCCCCCCCAATTATTTAATTATAATTAATAATGACACCAACGCCAAAAGTGGTTACGGTCTTTATTCACCCTTTGCAGCGATTTTCCGGAGACTGTCGCCGATGCCCGACAGGACCGCGACCAACTGGGCCACAGTCTGGCGTGTGAGCCGCATTTCATCCCTCATGTCGCTCAGGAGGGTGACTGTGGTCTCCTGATTAGACATCACGGCCTCCGTCAGGACCGGGTGGGAGCTCTGCCCCCTGCGCGCCCAAGGGGGTCGGCTGCAGGACGCCTCCTGCTCCTCCTGGGTGTCGACGGGATCGACGGGCAACTCAGCCGAGTTGTCTGTGGAATGAATAGGCAATTTAATAACGTTTTATTTATTTGCTAGAAAGGTTCGAAACCATACGGTTAAATATTGTTTCAAATAAATGAAGAGATTCTTTTGTCATGTTCCTCAATAAAATCGTTGACAACAAAGTTATTTCTATGCCCGTCTTCTTTACTGATATGTGACTAGGGCTGGGCGATATGACGATATTATATAAATATCGGGTACAGTTCATTAACGATATACTTTTTAAATGTATCGTGGATATCGTGATGTTTTGCCCTCGCGTTAGAGACTTACAAGCGCAGTGCTAAATGCTTTCCTCTCCCTCTTGCAGAAAAAAAAGTCAGTCACACACTTGCCCAAATTACGTCATCTACACGCACATACACACACACGCAAGCGCACACACCTAGTCAGAGACAGAGAGGCGGTGGTTCGGTGCTAGGGATGCCCCCCGATACCGAAACCCAGGAGTATTGATAAGCTCCGATGTTAACAGTACTGCTATCTGTAAATTAGTCTATGAGCGGATTAGCTACGGAGCTAACATAGTGTACCATCCATCTGCGACGCAAGAGTGGACACGGAGTAATGTTAACGTTATGTCGAGTTCATACTACACTACACGTATGAACTCGACATAACGTTACTCCATTTCCATGAAGTGTTTAATTAGCAGCAATCTGTTCTGTTGTTGAACATTTAAAAGTTAATTTAGGTATTCGACGCACTTCCGGCGAGGACAGGAAGCCGTCATGAAACCGCTGTAGTCATATTGTAGTCTTTTAGTCTTATTAACTAAAAGATTTTAACAAAATAAAAAGCAGCAGCACTATTGGATAACCGAGTCATGTTTGCTATGTATTTCTTTCTTTAGGGGAGTAGGACATTTGTTTCACAGTTTTAGCATGATGTTTTATAGATGGCTAAGTTAAACACAGGTTTTTGTTTTTAAGGGGGGGGGGTTTGATTTGATTGAAGTTTATTTCAAGTATGCAACACAACAAACAACCATCAAGTACAGATATAGCCTTAAGACGTTCAAATAATAAATGTATACATAAATAAATAAATAAATAAATAAATAAATAAATAAATAAATAAATAAATAGTTACAATATATAATCTAATAATCTAAATATATAATGTAAAAAACGGCTAAAATGCTAAATATATAATCTAAGAATCCAATAATCTAAATCTAATATATAATATAAAAATGCTAAATGCATGAGTCTTTTGTCTTTAATGTTAGCTTGCAAACTCAAATACTGTCTTGGTAAGCCTCATAATGAATTGTTTGGGGAAAAAAGGAAAAACATCGTGATGTGTATCGTGTATCGCCGAAAGGTCAGAAAATATCGTGATATCATATTTAGGCCATATCGCCCAGCCCTATATGTGACAATTCCTGTATGAAAGGTGCTATACAAATGAAATGTATATTATTACCTTCCATCTGTTGGCTGGATGGCCCAGCCACTGCATATGCATCGGTGTCTGTGGTGCGCGGAATGCCTTCCACCCCATCGTCCCCGATAATGCTGGCAACTCGCTGGTCCAGTGTGGACAGGTCACTCTGACTCTGAATTGAATTGATTGATTGAACATTTTTATTAACAGATTGCAGAATGGGTACAATACAGTACGGCTCAATACACACAATTGTTAAGGGGATGCAGACCAGAGAAAGACTTTCGTCTTGTTTACATCAGGGTCCCCCATTTTCAATTAATCATAACAGATATATCATATAATGATTGACATACACGACATACCTGCCCCCCGCCAGTCGCACTAGCATTCCTTCTGTACACCGCCATCACGCCATGTACATGGGTACCTGAGTGGTGTAGTGTATCTTGTAGACCAGGCCCATTGCAAGTTGCTGTACTCTGTCGTCTACTCTAAGCCATCCTAGGTTGTCAAAGTGGGCAGGGGTGAGGTGGGTTCTGGGGGTAAGGTCAAGTAGTCTGACCAGTTTGTTTTGTGATGTTTTTAATCTTGTTTTTAGTGCCTTTGAGGTGTTTTGGTACCATGAGGTGCAAGCATAGTCGTAGTACCCTTGAATGAGTGCTCCTGCCAGAGTCTTCAGGGTATTCTTGTTTACCAGAGAGGAGATCCGGTACAAGAATCTAGTTCGTTGGTTGACTTTTTTTTATTACATTGGATGCCATTTTGTCACAGGAAAGATTAGCCTCTAGGATGGAACCCAGGTAGGTAATTTCATCTTTCCTTGTGACAATATTGTCACCCACTGTAACTGAGAAGCCGTCGGTCTTGCTGAGTTTGTTATTTGAACCGAAGAGAATGGACTCTGTTTTGCCCATGTGTAATGATAGTTTGTTATCAGCGAACCATATGCAGATTTTGCCTAGTTCCGAGCTGAGGGTTTTTTCAACCTGTAACTTGTTCTTGTCAGAGACCAGCAGGGCTGAGTCGTCCGCAAACAGGAACAAGTTGCAGTCACAAGCTGACAACATGTCATTTGCATAAATTAGAAACAGTAGTGGTCCTAGTATGCTTCCTTGTGGAACACCACAGCTCACTGTGAGGGGGGGGGGGGGGGGGGGGGGGGGGTAGGGTACCGTTTACCTCCACCATCTGTTCTCTCCCCTCCAGGTAGGATTGCATCCAGCTCACTGATAGACTATCAAAACCAATTGCTTTTAGCTTGTCAATCAGAATGGTGTGATTGACAGTGTCGAAGGCCTTTTGTAGGTCCAGCATGACCATGTGCGCATGTGCATGGGGAATAGGTGCTTAAAAATGGGCTTTTTCTCTGCCGATTTAGTTCTGATCGATTAGGAATGGGTTGCGCCGTGTTCAGGAGATTCAGGCGCATACAAGTCTATTGGATCATGTCTCTAGCACCCCCACAGCCGTATCTGCAACCACTTACATCACGGCTCTCATCCACATTCATTCATATACTCCCCCCGCTATCTCCTCCCCGATTTCAGAATCCTGTTAGTGTTTGATTGATTGATTGAAAAGTTTATTAACAGATTGCAGAATGGGTACAGTACAGTACAGCTCAATACATACAATTGTTAAGGGGATGCAGACCAGAGAAAGACTTTCGTCTTGTTTACATCAGGGTCCCCCATTTTCAATTCATCATAACATATGACATACATGACATACAGATAGACAGTACTGCTACATCTATACATTTATGACATATCAGATTTGCAAATACAGTACTGTTTGTGATACAAAAGTGTCCAGAAAAGGAGTGTATATACATTTGGCGTAGAAACTGTACATTGGAGGAGGTTGGTTGGGTGGGGTGGGGTTGGGTGGGTTGGGTGAGGGCTGTACATTGGAGGTGGGGGGGGGGTTGGGTAGGGGACACACACATTTTACACTGTACATTGGAATATTGACAAAGCCTTACTTGGTCATTTACTGTACAACTAGGTTAGGACATTTGTAGGGGCCAGTTTCGAATTGCAGTCTCACGTAGGTGTTTTTTGAGAGTGTTTTTGAAAGTGGGTAGTGATTCACATTCCTTTACAGCTTTAGGCAGGGCGTTCCACATTGATGTGGCATAATTGCGAAACGTGTTTAGTCCCTTGTTTGAGCCGAATCTGGGTTTTACATGATTTGTGGAGCTCCCTCTGGTGTTGTGATCGTGGTATTCACTGACCTTTGGGAAGTATTTTGCGGTGGTCTTATCCTTGCATGTGATTGGCCGCATCATCCACGTGGTGTAAAAATAAAGTCTTGTGACTTTATCTCGTGAGATAAAGCGAAAGTGCCAGGGTTGTTGTGATCACATGACTGACAAAACCGTGCAGTGATAGGCCAGAAGTCAGTTCGATTGCATCCGCCCGGATGATGTTTTTTTTACATCGAATTTTAAAACACTGAATTTTTATTTCACATAGGTAAATTCGGAGCAAAAAAATTCAGATACATGATGTTTTCAAAGTAATTATTTTCAATGCTATAAATTCGGTGTCTGAAAAAATTCAGATACATGATGTTTTCAAAGTAATTATTTTCAATGCTATAAATTCGGTGTCTGATCAAATTCAAATACTTCTGTCACTCCTTTGCTTCCATAGACCTGCGCTTCCAGAGCTCTGCTGTCATGGCTCTTCAGGAGGCCAGTGAGGCTTATCTGATCGGCCTGTTTGAGGACACCAACCTGTGCGCCATCCACGCCAAGAGGGTGACCATCATGCCCAAAGACATCCAGCTGGCCCGCCGCATCCGTGGAGAGCGCGCTTAAATCTGCTGTTTTTCTACATTCATAACCCAAAGGCTCTTTTAAGAGCCACCACCGTAATCATGAAAAGTACATTCCATTAACTCATTAATTCAACATGCTTTTTTCCCCCCACCTACCCCACCTCCTCCAATGTACAGTTTATTCCCCCTCAAATGTATTATACTCTCTTTTTAGAAACTCTTGTCTATTAATCAGAGTTTCCAACGCCAGGGTCTATATGACAGGCGTTGTACTCTTAAACTACTGTATATTTGTAGATCTGGTATGTCATAAATGTATGTATGTCATATGTTATGATGAATTGAAAATGGGGGACCCTGATGTAAACAAGACGAAAGTCTTTCTCTGGTCTGCATCCCCTTAACAATTGTGTGTATTGAGCCGTACTGTATTGTACCTGTTACAAAGGGTCAGATTAAACCGAATATATATATTTATTGCTTGATATCCCTTGTATAATATTTGTATATCGTTTGATATCCCTTGTATATTATTTGTATATATACACGGAATATCCCTTTACCTGTGTACAAACCAGAGTAATATTCGCTCTCCTATTGGACAGCGACCCCCAGGCGCCAACGACCAAGCCCCCAACGGCAAGGTCAAAGGCAACTCCGGGCATGTCGCAACATGCCCAGAGTCTGCGCAGTAATACGAGACAGAACTGAGGTTGGCACTAGATATTCACCTTACGTATAAATACGGCGCAGGTGTAAACAGCAGCACTTCGTTCATTACTAGTAAAGCCTTCACCACGAGTCAACGTGCAAGTGAAGTTAGCAACCTTGCGTCTAAATAGAGCGTTTAGAACATGTGCGAATAGGATAGTAAAAGTGTCAGAGTTTAGTGAAGTAACGTCAATTTCGACCTAGTTTAATGTGAAGTATAGTGCACAGGAGAACCAGCGTCGGCGATTGCAGAACCATTTCTGGTTGGATTATATTGCTTTGGGACCGTTGCCGCTGGAGAAGAGCACCGTTGATTCCACTGTCGTTTGGGATTTACCCCCGTGAGGATCATCACTCGGGCCCGCCTCTAGGAAGAGGCTGGCTAGCTGTCGTCCATGCTGTCGAGCATACTGGATTATAGCTGTTGCTTTGTCTGCTGATCAAGGGAGTACATGCACCGGCTCCTGTATCTGGAGCCTCGTTATTCCTCGTTGACCCAGACTTTGTACCCGAACATTCCTCTACCCCTACCGGCCTTACACCCCGGAGGGAACCCCCCAGTGTCTCCAGCTGGTACCAGTGTGCCCTATGTAATTGCTATACCACAGGTGGCGTCAGCTTAGACCCATCCTAGTATTCATACTACTCTCATTGACTTACGCTCTTGACTGACTTTACGCATGTTCTTCGCCATACAAGCGCAAGCCTAATTCTCAATCTGTAACCTAACGTTGCTTAATAATAATAAATACCCTCCAAATAGAACTTTATGTGTCAATGCCGTATTCTTGTGTGGGTGTTCACCATATATATTCATGTACTGTATGGCCAGTAATTAAAGTACATAACTAGTAGTGGTTTAATATATCACAATCTTTAATACAGTCAGGGAATTGTACCCCTCAGTTACAATTGGTCCTTCGAGCCGGAGGGTATCAGTGTAATATTTAATATAATATTGATATTAACCATGGCCAGCGGTGAACACTCCCCAAGCGGCTCTCCTAAGCTAGAACGCCCGCAGCGCAAACGTCAGCCACCTCCCTATCTGGAGGAATACGCTGTCGTTCTAATACCTAGCTTTAAACAGACGTTAAATGCGGATAAAGCGGATAGTCAAAGCATGTCAAATCCTACCGACCAGGCGACCCTGCCAGTAGAGACCCCAGTGGGTTCAGACCAAACCGACTCAGCCCACGGGGGGGACCAGGTGGGACATGACATGACTATACCTCCAGACAACGTCACCGGGATAGTCCCCGGAGCGCTCCAGGATAAAGAAAGCGCTCCAGGGACAGAACCCGACACACAACCAAGAGAAGAGAAGCGCGCCCAGGAGATGGACCTCGGGGCGCGCCAGGAGAACAGATCTCCAACGAGCTCTGTCAGAAGCCGATCACCTCCGTCAGTGTCATCCCCCAGCCAGGCGGACCAGATACTGGCGCAAGCCTTGATCGCCACACTGGCAGCCTCCACCGAAAGAGACCGACTTCAGGGTGAACGCGACCGGCTTCAAGCAAAGACGCTTAGTGAGCGCGAACACTCCGCCACGGAAAGAGAGCGCCTTCAGGCTCAACAGACGAGCGAGCGCGAACAATCTGCAGCGGAACGAGAGCGCCTTCACGCGCAACTGCAAGCGCAAGCCCTTAGTGAGCGCGAACACTCTGCCATGGAACGAGAGCGCCTTCAGGCTCAACAGACGAGCGAGCGCGAACAACGAGAGCACCTCCAGGCGCAACAAGCAAGCGAGCGCGAACAATCTGCAGCGGAACGAGAGCGCCTTCACGCGCAACTCCAAGCGCAAGCCCTTAGTGAACGCGAACACTATGCAACCGAACGAGAGCGCTTCCAGGCGCAACAAAGGAGTGAAGACGACCGCATAAGACTGGAGGAGAGACGCCTTCAGACGGAGGAGAGACGCCTTCAGACGGAAGAGAACATTGAAAGAGACCGCGCCAATGCACAGCGCGACGCCGCCAATGCCCAGCGCGAAGCAGAGCGCGACGCCGCCCATGCCCAGCGCGAAGCAGAGCGCGACCGGCTGCAGGCGCAGATGATAGAACAATTGATTGCCAGGGCGACACCCCCTCTCTCCGCACGGAGCTCCCGGAGATCATCACGACAAGGGTCTAGGGCACCTTCCCCTACCCGACAAAGCGACCCGGGACACGGCCAACAAGAGGATCCTGTCTACGTCTCCGACCCTCCTCCCCGACCGGTCCATACGAGACCCAGCCACCGGGAAGAACCGGCCTATGTCGCCGAGAGACTGACTAGAAGACTCCAGGAC
This sequence comes from Notolepis coatsorum, assembly GCF_963971535.1. Classification (NCBI taxonomy): domain Eukaryota; kingdom Metazoa; phylum Chordata; class Actinopteri; order Aulopiformes; family Paralepididae; genus Notolepis; species Notolepis coatsorum. The sequence continues at coordinate 51,542,520 of NC_140170.1, read as the reverse complement.
CTAGAAGAGGAAGAGGAAGAGGAGGAATGTCAAGCCCACCAGCAGCAACGTACTCTGGACCAGGAGGCCCAGTACAGCCCCGACCAGCAGCAACGTACTCTGGACCAGGAGGCCCAGTACAGCCCCGACGTCAGCCCAGAGTCACTGCACTACAAACCCCCGACCCAACTCACGGGTGAGTTTGACGTACAGTCAGCACCGAGGAACAGCACCTGGGTACCCGGCCTCTGGTACCCACCGAGTACCAACCCACGACAACACGTACGGGGAGACTCGCCCAGGAGGCCTCTTCCCCTACGCTCACCAATGTGCCAGCCATCCATGGCATCGTACCTTGGCACACCGATGTTCCCCGACTTTACGCGCGAGGACAGAGCACAGTACACGGAATTACGGATGTGCTTGGAGACTATGATGTCCGACGTCCCCGACGAGTCGTACAAATATGCCATCCTCCTCAAGCATCTCAAGGTGCCCAGAGCGCATAATATAGCGCTGGCATATTCCAACTCAAGTACCCCATACTCCGCGGCTCTAGTGGCCCTCGACCAGCGTTATGGACGCATATGGGACTACGTGATACAAGAAATAAGAGATATCGACCGCCTCCCCCCAGCCAGAGACAATAGAGCACTGGATGACCTCTCTATCAAGGTACAATCCCTCGTGGGGATTCTGGGGTCCCAAAAGGAGAAGGGGAGACATGAACTATATGCAAACTCTAATGTGGAGCGAATACTGGAGAAGCTCCCTCCAGCCCGCCAAGAGCGTTTTCGGCGGCAGAGAGACCACCGCGACCCCAACGGCCCAGAAGCATCCCTCCTAGACCTAGCTGATTTCCTCGCCAGGGAGGTCAGCAGCCTACGACTGGACACGTTCGTGTGGAGTGGACCAAGCCCAAGAGATGGACCTCGGAGATCTAATGATAACCGCCGGTCAGTGACTGTTATGCACCAGGCCGAGTCAGTGCCGCAGCACGAGAACCACAGCAACCCCCCGACCAAGGGGGAGTGGAAGATTGTATGCCAGTACTGTGAAGAGGAACATCGGCTGTATCAATGTGACACTTTCAAGAAGCTGACCACTGATGAGGTGAGTCAGTGGATCAAAGCCAACCGCCGCTGCTTCCGCTGCGCGCGCAGCCATATGGCAGCTGAGTGCCGTTTAAAGAAGAAATGCAGCAAGTGCGACGGCGCCCACTTGGAGGTCCTGCACGACATCAACAAGCGTCCGCCAGGAAACCAAAGTGGGCCCGTCACGGTGATGTATCAGGCCGAGGCGGAATATGTCTTGCTGAGTTTGTTATTTGAACCGAAGAGAATGGACTCTGTTTTGCCCATGTGTAATGATAGTTTGTTATCAGCGAACCATATGCAGATTTTGCCTAGTTCCGAGCTGAGGGTTTTTTCAACCTGTAACTTGTTCTTGTCAGAGACCAGCAGGGCTGAGTCGTCCGCAAACAGGAACAAGTTGCAGTCACAAGCTGACAACATGTCATTTGCATAAATTAGAAACAGTAGTGGTCCTAGTATGCTTCCTTGTGGAACACCACAGCTCACTGTGAGGGGGGGGGGGGGGGGGGGGGGGGGTAGGGTACCGTTTACCTCCACCATCTGTTCTCTCCCCTCCAGGTAGGATTGCATCCAGCTCACTGATAGACTATCAAAACCAATTGCTTTTAGCTTGTCAATCAGAATGGTGTGATTGACAGTGTCGAAGGCCTTTTGTAGGTCCAGCATGACCATGTGCGCATGTGCATGGGGAATAGGTGCTTAAAAATGGGCTTTTTCTCTGCCGATTTAGTTCTGATCGATTAGGAATGGGTTGCGCCGTGTTCAGGAGATTCAGGCGCATACAAGTCTATTGGATCATGTCTCTAGCACCCCCACAGCCGTATCTGCAACCACTTACATCACGGCTCTCATCCACATTCATTCATATACTCCCCCCGCTATCTCCTCCCCGATTTCAGAATCCTGTTAGTGTTTGATTGATTGATTGAAAAGTTTATTAACAGATTGCAGAATGGGTACAGTACAGTACAGCTCAATACATACAATTGTTAAGGGGATGCAGACCAGAGAAAGACTTTCGTCTTGTTTACATCAGGGTCCCCCATTTTCAATTCATCATAACATATGACATACATGACATACAGATAGACAGTACTGCTACATCTATACATTTATGACATATCAGATTTGCAAATACAGTACTGTTTGTGATACAAAAGTGTCCAGAAAAGGAGTGTATATACATTTGGCGTAGAAACTGTACATTGGAGGAGGTTGGTTGGGTGGGGTGGGGTTGGGTGGGTTGGGTGAGGGCTGTACATTGGAGGTGGGGGGGGGGTTGGGTAGGGGACACACACATTTTACACTGTACATTGGAATATTGACAAAGCCTTACTTGGTCATTTACTGTACAACTAGGTTAGGACATTTGTAGGGGCCAGTTTCGAATTGCAGTCTCACGTAGGTGTTTTTTGAGAGTGTTTTTGAAAGTGGGTAGTGATTCACATTCCTTTACAGCTTTAGGCAGGGCGTTCCACATTGATGTGGCATAATTGCGAAACGTGTTTAGTCCCTTGTTTGAGCCGAATCTGGGTTTTACATGATTTGTGGAGCTCCCTCTGGTGTTGTGATCGTGGTATTCACTGACCTTTGGGAAGTATTTTGCGGTGGTCTTATCCTTGCATGTGATTGGCCGCATCATCCACGTGGTGTAAAAATAAAGTCTTGTGACTTTATCTCGTGAGATAAAGCGAAAGTGCCAGGGTTGTTGTGATCACATGACTGACAAAACCGTGCAGTGATAGGCCAGAAGTCAGTTCGATTGCATCCGCCCGGATGATGTTTTTTTTACATCGAATTTTAAAACACTGAATTTTTATTTCACATAGGTAAATTCGGAGCAAAAAAATTCAGATACATGATGTTTTCAAAGTAATTATTTTCAATGCTATAAATTCGGTGTCTGAAAAAATTCAGATACATGATGTTTTCAAAGTAATTATTTTCAATGCTATAAATTCGGTGTCTGATCAAATTCAAATACTTCTGTCACTCCTTTGCTTCCATAGACCTGCGCTTCCAGAGCTCTGCTGTCATGGCTCTTCAGGAGGCCAGTGAGGCTTATCTGATCGGCCTGTTTGAGGACACCAACCTGTGCGCCATCCACGCCAAGAGGGTGACCATCATGCCCAAAGACATCCAGCTGGCCCGCCGCATCCGTGGAGAGCGCGCTTAAATCTGCTGTTTTTCTACATTCATAACCCAAAGGCTCTTTTAAGAGCCACCACCGTAATCATGAAAAGTACATTCCATTAACTCATTAATTCAACATGCTTTTTTCCCCCCACCTACCCCACCTCCTCCAATGTACAGTTTATTCCCCCTCAAATGTATTATACTCTCTTTTTAGAAACTCTTGTCTATTAATCAGAGTTTCCAACGCCAGGGTCTATATGACAGGCGTTGTACTCTTAAACTACTGTATATTTGTAGATCTGGTATGTCATAAATGTATGTATGTCATATGTTATGATGAATTGAAAATGGGGGACCCTGATGTAAACAAGACGAAAGTCTTTCTCTGGTCTGCATCCCCTTAACAATTGTGTGTATTGAGCCGTACTGTATTGTACCTGTTACAAAGGGTCAGATTAAACCGAATATATATATTTATTGCTTGATATCCCTTGTATAATATTTGTATATCGTTTGATATCCCTTGTATATTATTTGTATATATACACGGAATATCCCTTTACCTGTGTACAAACCAGAGTAATATTCGCTCTCCTATTGGACAGCGACCCCCAGGCGCCAACGACCAAGCCCCCAACGGCAAGGTCAAAGGCAACTCCGGGCATGTCGCAACATGCCCAGAGTCTGCGCAGTAATACGAGACAGAACTGAGGTTGGCACTAGATATTCACCTTACGTATAAATACGGCGCAGGTGTAAACAGCAGCACTTCGTTCATTACTAGTAAAGCCTTCACCACGAGTCAACGTGCAAGTGAAGTTAGCAACCTTGCGTCTAAATAGAGCGTTTAGAACATGTGCGAATAGGATAGTAAAAGTGTCAGAGTTTAGTGAAGTAACGTCAATTTCGACCTAGTTTAATGTGAAGTATAGTGCACAGGAGAACCAGCGTCGGCGATTGCAGAACCATTTCTGGTTGGATTATATTGCTTTGGGACCGTTGCCGCTGGAGAAGAGCACCGTTGATTCCACTGTCGTTTGGGATTTACCCCCGTGAGGATCATCACTCGGGCCCGCCTCTAGGAAGAGGCTGGCTAGCTGTCGTCCATGCTGTCGAGCATACTGGATTATAGCTGTTGCTTTGTCTGCTGATCAAGGGAGTACATGCACCGGCTCCTGTATCTGGAGCCTCGTTATTCCTCGTTGACCCAGACTTTGTACCCGAACATTCCTCTACCCCTACCGGCCTTACACCCCGGAGGGAACCCCCCAGTGTCTCCAGCTGGTACCAGTGTGCCCTATGTAATTGCTATACCACAGGTGGCGTCAGCTTAGACCCATCCTAGTATTCATACTACTCTCATTGACTTACGCTCTTGACTGACTTTACGCATGTTCTTCGCCATACAAGCGCAAGCCTAATTCTCAATCTGTAACCTAACGTTGCTTAATAATAATAAATACCCTCCAAATAGAACTTTATGTGTCAATGCCGTATTCTTGTGTGGGTGTTCACCATATATATTCATGTACTGTATGGCCAGTAATTAAAGTACATAACTAGTAGTGGTTTAATATATCACAATCTTTAATACAGTCAGGGAATTGTACCCCTCAGTTACAATTGGTCCTTCGAGCCGGAGGGTATCAGTGTAATATTTAATATAATATTGATATTAACCATGGCCAGCGGTGAACACTCCCCAAGCGGCTCTCCTAAGCTAGAACGCCCGCAGCGCAAACGTCAGCCACCTCCCTATCTGGAGGAATACGCTGTCGTTCTAATACCTAGCTTTAAACAGACGTTAAATGCGGATAAAGCGGATAGTCAAAGCATGTCAAATCCTACCGACCAGGCGACCCTGCCAGTAGAGACCCCAGTGGGTTCAGACCAAACCGACTCAGCCCACGGGGGGGACCAGGTGGGACATGACATGACTATACCTCCAGACAACGTCACCGGGATAGTCCCCGGAGCGCTCCAGGATAAAGAAAGCGCTCCAGGGACAGAACCCGACACACAACCAAGAGAAGAGAAGCGCGCCCAGGAGATGGACCTCGGGGCGCGCCAGGAGAACAGATCTCCAACGAGCTCTGTCAGAAGCCGATCACCTCCGTCAGTGTCATCCCCCAGCCAGGCGGACCAGATACTGGCGCAAGCCTTGATCGCCACACTGGCAGCCTCCACCGAAAGAGACCGACTTCAGGGTGAACGCGACCGGCTTCAAGCAAAGACGCTTAGTGAGCGCGAACACTCCGCCACGGAAAGAGAGCGCCTTCAGGCTCAACAGACGAGCGAGCGCGAACAATCTGCAGCGGAACGAGAGCGCCTTCACGCGCAACTGCAAGCGCAAGCCCTTAGTGAGCGCGAACACTCTGCCATGGAACGAGAGCGCCTTCAGGCTCAACAGACGAGCGAGCGCGAACAACGAGAGCACCTCCAGGCGCAACAAGCAAGCGAGCGCGAACAATCTGCAGCGGAACGAGAGCGCCTTCACGCGCAACTCCAAGCGCAAGCCCTTAGTGAACGCGAACACTATGCAACCGAACGAGAGCGCTTCCAGGCGCAACAAAGGAGTGAAGACGACCGCATAAGACTGGAGGAGAGACGCCTTCAGACGGAGGAGAGACGCCTTCAGACGGAAGAGAACATTGAAAGAGACCGCGCCAATGCACAGCGCGACGCCGCCAATGCCCAGCGCGAAGCAGAGCGCGACGCCGCCCATGCCCAGCGCAAAGCAGAGCGCGACCGGCTGCAGGCGCAGATGATAGAACAATTGATTGCCAGGGCGACACCCCCTCTCTCCGCACGGAGCTCCCGGAGATCATCACGACAAGGGTCTAGGGCACCTTCCCCTACCCGACAAAGCGACCCGGGACACGGCCAACAAGAGGATCCTGTCTACGTCTCCGACCCTCCTCCCCGACCGGTCCATACGAGACCCAGCCACCGGGAAGAACCGGCCTATGTCGCCGAGAGACTGACTAGAAGACTCCAGGACCTAGAAGAGGAAGAGGAAGAGGAGGAATGTCAAGCCCACCAGCAGCAACGTACTCTGGACCAGGAGGCCCAGTACAGCCCCGACCAGCAGCAACGTACTCTGGACCAGGAGGCCCAGTACAGCCCCGACGTCAGCCCAGAGTCACTGCACTACAAACCCCCGACCCAACTCACGGGTGAGTTTGACGTACAGTCAGCACCGAGGAACAGCACCTGGGTACCCGGCCTCTGGTACCCACCGAGTACCAACCCACGACAACACGTACGGGGAGACTCGCCCAGGAGGCCTCTTCCCCTACGCTCACCAATGTGCCAGCCATCCATGGCATCGTACCTTGGCACACCGATGTTCCCCGACTTTACGCGCGAGGACAGAGCACAGTACACGGAATTACGGATGTGCTTGGAGACTATGATGTCCGACGTCCCCGACGAGTCGTACAAATATGCCATCCTCCTCAAGCATCTCAAGGTGCCCAGAGCGCATAATATAGCGCTGGCATATTCCAACTCAAGTACCCCATACTCCGCGGCTCTAGTGGCCCTCGACCAGCGTTATGGACGCATATGGGACTACGTGATACAAGAAATAAGAGATATCGACCGCCTCCCCCCAGCCAGAGACAATAGAGCACTGGATGACCTCTCTATCAAGGTACAATCCCTCGTGGGGATTCTGGGGTCCCAAAAGGAGAAGGGGAGACATGAACTATATGCAAACTCTAATGTGGAGCGAATACTGGAGAAGCTCCCTCCAGCCCGCCAAGAGCGTTTTCGGCGGCAGAGAGACCACCGCGACCCCAACGGCCCAGAAGCATCCCTCCTAGACCTAGCTGATTTCCTCGCCAGGGAGGTCAGCAGCCTACGACTGGACACGTTCGTGTGGAGTGGACCAAGCCCAAGAGATGGACCTCGGAGATCTAATGATAACCGCCGGTCAGTGACTGTTATGCACCAGGCCGAGTCAGTGCCGCAGCACGAGAACCACAGCAACCCCCCGACCAAGGGGGAGTGGAAGATTGTATGCCAGTACTGTGAAGAGGAACATCGGCTGTATCAATGTGACACTTTCAAGAAGCTGACCACTGATGAGGTGAGTCAGTGGATCAAAGCCAACCGCCGCTGCTTCCGCTGCGCGCGCAGCCATATGGCAGCTGAGTGCCGTTTAAAGAAGAAATGCAGCAAGTGCGACGGCGCCCACTTGGAGGTCCTGCACGACATCAACAAGCGTCCGCCAGGAAACCAAAGTGGGCCCGTCACGGTGATGTATCAGGCCGAGGCGGTGGCACCACTACCGAAGATCCATAGGACCGCCCCCTGGTGTCCTGACTGCTACAGCAGACACTGGGAGTCACGGTGCTACTCGGACTACCACGAGTCGGCACCACTACAGAAGATCCAAGGCAACCCACCAACAGGAGTGCTCCACATAGACCAGCATAGCGGGACCCCCCCGAGTGCTCATCAAAGTGGTCAGAGTGCTCCTGAGTTACGAGGACAAGGTCCTGGACACTTACGCCGTCCTAGACGATGGGTCTGAAAAGACTCTCCTCCTCGCTTCCGGCGCAGCCCAGTTGGGCCTGCGGGGTGCCAAAGGAACAATGACAATCCGTACCATTAGAAGAGACCAGAAGACCATAAAGGGTGAAAATGTCTCCTTCAAGATAGCAGCGATCGAGCAGCCCGAGAAGCAGTATAGCATCACTAACGTCTTCACCAGCCACGACATAGGCCTGTCACAGTACACCTACCCCATCCCACAGCTGATGGCGAAGTACGTGCACCTACGTCAACTACCTATACCGCTCATCGACGGCGCCACACCGACCCTGCTTATAGGCTCCGACCACGCGGACCTCATTCTCCCAATTGAGGCGGCCCACATCGGACCCAAAGGATGCCCAGTCGCGGTTCAGACCCGACTGGGGTGGACGCTCCAGGGCCCCCTCTACGGACTTGACAGTCAACCCACGTCTACACGCTGCCTGCACACAAAGGTGAGCGACACCGGCCACTCTCTCGTACAGCCCGTTGAGAGGCTATTGACATTAGACGAGAGGCCTGTGAGAGAATCGTGGGCCCAAGAAGAGGGAGTTCCGAACTCCACCCCCCTCAGCTGCGCTCCAAGCGACGTAGCTGACCTCGAACCCAGCACCCCAAACGACTTCTTGATGGGGCGGCCGGAACCGGCCCCTCCTCAGACGGGGTACAGACCGAACAAGAGGAACAGACGGAGGATGTGGAGACACAGCCAAGCACAGATCAACCAGTCTCAGGCCCGCTTCCTCCTAAGCTCCCTACCATCCCTTCCAGCCCGTCAGAAGCGGGTCAAGGACAGGGACAACTTAAAAGTGGACACAGTCGTTATGATCATAGACCAGTCACTACCCCGAGCTGCGTGGCCGGCCGGCCGCGTAAGCAAAGTGATCACTGGTGCCGACGGAAAGGTCAGAGCGGCAGAAGTTATTGTCCAGGGACGGAGCTACACCCGACCCGTGGCGAGGCTGATAGAGTTGCCAAGGCTCCCTGACTCCCTTGATGACGATCATGACCACTGACTTTGTAGATTGCCCTACTCCCCACAACAGACATTGAGTAGTTGACAGGACTATTAATCTGTCTTCGCTTTAACTAATTAGGTGCGGACTAATTAGGAGGCGGCTGTTACAAAGGGTCAGAATATATATATTTATTGCTTGATATCCCTTGTATAATATTTGTATATCGTTTGATATCCCTTGTATATTATTTGTATATATACATGGAATATCCCTTTACCTGTGTACAAACCAGAGTAATATTCGCTCTCCTATTGGACAGCGACCCCCAGGCGCCAACGACCAAGCCCCCAACGGCAAGTTCAAAGGCAACTCCGGGCATGTCGCAACATGCCCAGAGTCTGCGCAGTAATACGAGACAGAACTGAGGTTGGCACTAGATATTCACCTTACGTATAAATACGGCGCAGGTGTAAACAGCAGCACTTCGTTCATTACTAGTAAAGCCTTCACCACGAGTCAACGTGCAAGTGAAGTTAGCAACCTTGCGTCTAAATAGAGCGTTTAGAACATGTGCGAATAGGATAGTAAAAGTGTCAGAGTTTAGTGAAGTAACGTCAATTTCGACCTAGTTTAATGTGAAGTATAGTGCACAGGAGAACCAGCGTTGGCGATTGCAGAACCATTTCTGGTTGGATTATATTGCTTTGGGACCGTTGCCGCTGGAGAAGAGCACTGTTGATTCCACTGTCGTTTGGGATTTACCCCCGTGAGGATCATCACTCGGGCCCGCCTCTAGGAAGAGGCTGGCTAGCTGTCGTCCATGCTGTCGAGCATACTGGATTATAGCTGTTGCTTTGTCTGCTGATCAAGGGAGTACATGCACCGGCTCCTGTATCTGGAGCCTCGTTATTCCTCGTTGACCCAGACTTTGTACCCGAACATTCCTCTACCCCTACCGGCCTTACACCCCGGAGGGAACCCCCCAGTGTCTCCAGCTGGTACCAGTGTGCCCTATGTAATTGCTATACCACAGGTGGCGTCAGCTTAGACCCATCCTAGTATTCATACTACTCTCATTGACTTACGCTCTTGACTGACTTTACGCATGTTCTTCGCCATACAAGCGCGAGCCTAATTCTCAATCTGTAACCTAACGTTGCTTAATAATAATAAATACCCTCCAAATAGAACTTTATGTGTCAATGCCGTATTCTTGTGTGGGTGTTCACCATATATATTCATGTACTGTATGGCCAGTAATTAAAGTACATAACTAGTAGTGGTTTAATATATCACAATCTTTAATACAGTCAGGGAATTGTACCCCTCAGTTACAATTGGTCCTTCGAGCCGGAGGGTATCAGTGTAATATTTAATATAATATTGATATTAACCATGGCCAGCGGTGAACACTCCCCAAGCGGCTCTCCCAAGCTAGAACGCCCGCAGCGCAAACGTCAGCCACCTCCCTATCTGGAGGAATACGCTGTCGTTCTAATACCTAGCTTTAAACAGACGTTAAATGCGGATAAAGCGGATAGTCAAAGCATGTAAAATCCTACCGACCAGGCGACCCTGCCAGTAGAGACCCCAGTGGGTTCAGACCAAACCGACTCAGCCCACGGGGGGGACCAGGTGGGACATGACATGACTATACCTCCAGACAACGTCACCGGGATAGTCCCCGGAGCGCTCCAGGATAAAGAAAGCGCTCCAGGGACAGAACCCGACACACAACCAAGAGAAGAGAAGCGCGCCCAGGAGATGGACCTCGGGGCGCGCCAGGAGAACAGATCTCCAACGAGCTCTGTCAGAAGCCGATCACCTCCGTCAGTGTCATCCCCCAGCCAGGCGGACCAGATACTGGCGCAAGCCTTGATCGCCACACTGGCAGCCTCCACCGAAAGAGACCGACTTCAGGGTGAACGCGACCGGCTTCAAGCAAAGACGCTTAGTGAGCGCGAACACTCCGCCACGGAAAGAGAGCGCCTTCAGGCTCAACAGACGAGCGAGCGCGAACAATCTGCAGCGGAACGAGAGCGCCTTCACGCGCAACTGCAAGCGCAAGCCCTTAGTGAGCGCGAACACTCTGCCATGGAACGAGAGCGCCTTCAGGCTCAACAGACGAGCGAGCGCGAACAACGAGAGCACCTCCAGGCGCAACAAGCAAGCGAGCGCGAACAATCTGCAGCGGAACGAGAGCGCCTTCACGCGCAACTCCAAGCGCAAGCCCTTAGTGAACGCGAACACTATGCAACCGAACGAGAGCGCTTCCAGGCGCAACAAAGGAGTGAAGACGACCGCATAAGACTGGAGGAGAGACGCCTTCAGACGGAGGAGAGACGCCTTCAGACGGAAGAGAACATTGAAAGAGACCGCGCCAATGCACAGCGCGACGGCGGCAATGCCCAGCGCGAAGCAGAGCGCGACGCCGCCCATGCCCAGCGCGAAGCAGAGCGCGACCGGCTGCAGGCGCAGATGATAGAACAATTGATTGCCAGGGCGACACCCCCTCTCTCCGCACGGAGCTCCCGGAGATCATCACGACAAGGGTCTAGGGCACCTTCCCCTACCCGACAAAGCGACCCGGGACACGGCCAACAAGAGGATCCTGTCTACGTCTCCGACCCTCCTCCCCGACCGGTCCATACGAGACCCAGCCACCGGGAAGAACCGGCCTACGTCGCCGAGAGACTGACTAGAAGACTCCAGGACCTAGAAGAGGAAGAGGAAGAGGAGGAATGTCAAGCCCACCAGCAGCAACGTACTCTGGACCAGGAGGCCCAGTACAGCCCCGACCAGCAGCAACGTACTCTGGACCAGGAGGCCCAGTACAGCCCCGACGTCAGCCCAGAGTCACTGCACTACAAACCCCCGACCCAACTCAAGGGTGAGTTTGACGTACAGTCAGCACCGAGGAACAGCACCTGGGTACCCGGCCTCTGGTACCCACCGAGTACCAACCCACGACAACACGTACGGGGAGACTCGCCCAGGAGGCCTCTTCCCCTACGCTCACCAATGTGCCAGCCATCCATGGCATCGTACCTTGGCACACCGACGTTCCCCGACTTTACGCGCGAGGACAGAGCACAGTACACGGAATTACGGATGTGCTTGGAGACTATGATGTCCGACGTCCCCGACGAGTCGTACAAATATGCCATCCTCCTCAAGCATCTCAAGGTGCCCAGAGCGCATAATATAGCGCTGGCATATTCCAACTCAAGTACCCCATACTCCGCGGCTCTAGTGGCCCTCGACCAGCGTTATGGACGCATATGGGACTACGTGATACAAGAAATAAGAGATATCGACCGCCTCCCCCCAGCCAGAGACAATAGAGCACTGGATGACCTCTCTATCAAGGTACAATCCCTCGTGGGGATTCTGGGGTCCCAAAAGGAGAAGGGGAGACATGAACTATATGCAAACTCTAATGTGGAGCGAATACTGGAGAAGCTCCCTCCAGCCCGCCAAGAGCGTTTTCGGCGGCAGAGAGACCACCGCGACCCCAACGGCCCAGAAGCATCCCTCCTAGACCTAGCTGATTTCCTCGCCAGGGAGGTCAGCAGCCTACGACTGGACACGTTCGTGTGGAGTGGACCAAGCCCAAGAGATGGACCTCGGAGATCTAATGATAACCGCCGGTCAGTGACTGTTATGCACCAGGCCGAGTCAGTGCCGCAGCACGAGAACCACAGCAACCCCCCGACCAAGGGGGAGTGGAAGATTGTATGCCAGTACTGTGAAGAGGAACATCGGCTGTATCAATGTGACACTTTCAAGAAGCTGACCACTGATGAGGTGAGTCAGTGGATCAAAGCCAACCGCCGCTGCTTCCGCTGCGCGCGCAGCCATATGGCAGCTGAGTGCCGTTTAAAGAAGAAATGCAGCAAGTGCGACGGCGCCCACTTGGAGGTCCTGCACGACATCAACAAGCGTCCGCCAGGAAACCAAAGTGGGCCCGTCACGGTGATGTATCAGGCCGAGGCGGTGGCACCACTACCGAAGATCCATAGGACCGCCCCCTGGTGTCCTGACTGCTACAGCAGACACTGGGAGTCACGGTGCTACTCGGACTACCACGAGTCGGCACCACTACAGAAGATCCAAGGCAACCCACCAACAGGAGTGCTCCACATAGACCAGCATAGCGGGACCCCCCCGAGTGCTCATCAAAGTGGTCAGAGTGCTCCTGAGTTACGAGGACAAGGTCCTGGACACTTACGCCGTCCTAGACGATGGGTCTGAAAAGACTCTCCTCCTCGCTTCCGGCGCAGCCCAGTTGGGCCTGCGGGGTGCCAAAGGAACAATGACAATCCGTACCATTAGAAGAGACCAGAAGACCATAAAGGGTGAAAATGTCTCCTTCAAGATAGCAGCGATCGAGCAGCCCGAGAAGCAGTATAGCATCACTAACGTCTTCACCAGCCACGACATAGGCCTGTCACAGTACACCTACCCCATCCCACAGCTGATGGCGAAGTACGTGCACCTACGTCAACTACATATACCGCTCATCGACGGCGCCACACCGACCCTGCTTATAGGCTCCGACCACGCGGACCTCATTCTCCCAATTGAGGCGGCCCACATCGGACCCAAAGGATGCCCAGTCGCGGTTCAGACCCGACTGGGGTGGACGCTCCAGGGCCCCCTCTACGGACTTGACAGTCAACCCACGTCTACACGCTACCTGCACACAAAGGTGAGCGACACCGGCCACTCTCTCGTACAGCCCGTTGAGAGGCTATTGACATTAGACGAGAGGCCTGTGAGAGAATCGTGGGCCCAAGAAGAGGGAGTTCCGAACTCCACCCCCCTCAGCTGCGCTCCAAGCGACGTAGCTGACCTCGAACCCAGCACCCCAAACGACTTCTTGATGGGGCGGCCGGAACCGGCCCCTCCTCAGACGGGGTACAGACCGAACAAGAGGAACAGACGGAGGATGTGGAGACACAGCCAAGCACATATCAACCAGTCTCAGGCCCGCTTCCTCCTAAGCTCCCTACCATCCCTTCCAGCCCGTCAGAAGCGGGTCAAGGACAGGGACAACTTAAAAGTGGACACAGTCGTTATGATCATAGACCAGTCACTACCCCGAGCTGCGTGGCCGGCCGGCCGCGTAAGCAAAGTGATCACTGGTGCCGACGGAAAGGTCAGAGCGGCAGAAGTTATTGTCCAGGGACGGAGCTACACCCGACCCGTGGCGAGGCTGATAGTTGCCAAGGCTCCCTGACTCCCTTGATGACGATCATGACCACTGACTTTGTAGATTGCCCTACTCCCCACAACAGACATTGAGTAGTTGACAGGACTATTAATCTGTCTTCGCTTTAACTAATTAGGTGCGGACTAATTAGGAGGCGGCTGTTACAAAGGGTCAGAATATATATATTTATTGCTTGATATCCCTTGTATAATATTTGTATATTGTTTGATATCCCTTGTATATTATTTGTATATATACATGGAATATCCCTTTACCTGTGTACAAACCAGAGTAATATTCGCTCTCCTATTGGACAGCGACCCCCAGGCGCCAACGACCAAGCCCCCAACGGCAAGTTCAAAGGCAACTCCGGGCATGTCGCAACATGCCCAGAGTCTGCGCAGTAATACGAGACAGAACTGAGGTTGGCACTAGATATTCACCTTACGTATAAATACGGCGCAGGTGTAAACAGCAGCACTTCGTTCATTACTAGTAAAGCCTTCACCACGAGTCAACGTGCAAGTGAAGTTAGCAACCTTGCGTCTAAATAGAGCGTTTAGAACATGTGCGAATAGGATAGTAAAAGTGTCAGAGTTTAGTGAAGTAACGTCAATTTCGACCTAGTTTAATGTGAAGTATAGTGCACAGGAGAACCAGCGTTGGCGATTGCAGAACCATTTCTGGTTGGATTATATTGCTTTGGGACCGTTGCCGCTGGAGAAGAGCACTGTTGATTCCACTGTCGTTTGGGATTTACCCCCGTGAGGATCATCACTCGGGCCCGCCTCTAGGAAGAGGCTGGCTAGCTGTCGTCCATGCTGTCGAGCATACTGGATTATAGCTGTTGCTTTGTCTGCTGATCAAGGGAGTACATGCACCGGCTCCTGTATCTGGAGCCTCGTTATTCCTCGTTGACCCAGACTTTGTACCCAAACATTCCTCTACCCCTACCGGCCTTACACCCCGGAGGGAACCCCCCAGTGTCTCCAGCTGGTACCAGTGTGCCCTATGTAATTGCTATACCACAGGTGGCGTCAGCTTAGACTCATCCTAGTATTCATACTACTCTCATTGACTTACGCTCTTGACTGACTTTACGCATGTTCTTCGCCATACAAGCGCGAGCCTAATTCTCAATCTGTAACCTAACGTTGCTTAATAATAATAAATACCCTCCAAATAGAACTTTATGTGTCAATGCCGTATTCTTGTGTGGGTGTTCACCATATATATTCATGTACTGTATGGCCAGTAATTAAAGTACATAACTAGTAGTGGTTTAATATATCATACTCTTTAATACAGTCAGGGAATTGTACCCCTCAGTTACAGTACCCATTCTGCAATCTGTTAAATAAAATGTTCAATCAATCAATGCCAGTTCTACTCAAATCGTCTCTAATTCGGATCTTTTAAATATTTAGACTAGCATATCTTGTTGGCTAAAGCAGAGCAAACTGCAAATTGCATAATCTCATCATAAGATATTCCTTTATTGATCCCCTCGGGGACATTCGGTATCATATCAGGAGGGGAGGTACAGGTAGAAGACATACAGGTGACATAATTATAGTACTGGAGAAGTACACATTTAATAAAAAGGCAGTGTAAACAATATACAATATAATTAACTCTGGACAAGCGCATATGGGCAACAAGGTGCGAGATGAGGGTATGCATGCCCTCTCAGTTATTTTGCCCATGACAAACTAAGCCCATGTTCCCAAATTTTTTCATAAATTTGTATCTGATTTTATGATTATCCCCCTTTCTCTTTAATTTGGTAGCCAATCTATAATTGTCCTCTGGTAGTAGAGGGTTCGTCCGAGGACATGGGGCCTCATTTTGAGAAGAATCTTAGAAATGTGGGAACATAGGGCCTAATTTTGAGTGAAAAGAAAATCTGGGGCTGTGAGGGTTGGGTTTGGACATTTACAGGGGCCAGTTTCGGATTGCAGTCTCCCGTAGCTTGTCAATCAGAATGGAGTGATCGACAGTGTCGAAGGCCTTTTGTAGGTCCAGCATGACCATGCCTCAGTATTTGCCCGCGTCCACCTCTTGTTTGATCTGGTCGTTCAAATAGAGAAGGCATGTCAGTGGAGTGGGATTAAACATTAAACTAACATTTAAACATTAAAACAAACATTAAAACAATGAGCAAATATCAGTTTTTAATAGTATTTGCTGTACTTTTGTGGCTGTAAATTGTTTATTTCCTTTAGTAATGTTTATAACTGCTTGAGTTAGTATAACAGAACTATATTCTAATTAATGCTGAAGGGGCACAGGAAAACAATGTTGATTTATTGAGCATAATCACACATATCCCCAAACTCTTTGCACACATTAATTTAGGGCGACCGTTAACATGTTTGAATATGTCCTCCAGTGATGTCATCAGAGGACATTGAATCTTTGTGTTGTGATAACTACAGCTCAATGAAATGATAAGAGATGAAAACATAGCAAATCCCTATGACTATTTATTTTTATATTATTCTCCGCAAAGGGGTCATTTTGTTATCACAAACTCACAGAGGTCCAGGTCTGCAAAGAGTATCCCGTGGTCTTTAGCCCAACAGCCAACACACGTCAGACCTATGGAACAGTGCTCTGGAGAGCTAGCTTGCATATAGTGTTCCACGGGTCTGATGTGTGCATGTGTGTCGCCATGGTAACTGCCCTCCTCCGCTCAGCCTGCTGGGAGTTGGCTGGTGGAGAAAGTCCAACACCATCTGGACAAGAGATGGTGTGTTTGTGTAGGAAGCGCAGGCATTATGTGTATGATGACAGAAGAGGTGGTGTGTTTGTGTAGGAAGCGCAGGCATTATGTGTATGATGACAGAAGAGGTGGTGTGTTTGTGTAGGAAGCCCAGGCATTATGTGTATGATGACAGAAGAGGTGGTGTGTTTGTGTAGGAAGCCCAGGCATTATGTGTATGATGACAGAATAGGTGGTGTGTTTGTGTAGGAAGCCCAGGCATTATGTGTATGATGACAGAAGAGGTGGTGTGTTTGTGTAGGAAGCCCAGGCATTGTGTGTATGATGACAGAAGAGGTGGTGTGTTTGTGTAGGAAGCCCAGGCATTATGTGTATGATGACAGAAGAGGTGGTGTGTTTGTGTAGGAAGCCCAGGCATTGTGTGTATGATGACAGACGAGATGGTGTGTTTGTGTAGGAAGCGCAGGCATTATGTGTATGATGACAGAAGAGGTGGTGTGTTTGTGTAGGAAGCCCAGGCATTGTGTGTATGATGACAGAAGAGATGGTGTGTTTGTGTAGGAAGCCCAGGCATTATGTGTATGATGACAGAAGAGGTGGTCATAAATCAAATCAAATCAAATTTATTTATAGGGCCCGACAACACACGTTAATGTCCCCATGGGCCGTACAGGTCTTCTTTAAACAAGTCAAGAAGACAACATAACAATAAGTCAAGAACAGAACAAGAACACCATAGGGTCCAAACATTTTTTAGATGAATGCAAATAAATGAAAGAATGCAAGCACTCCCAGACATACCCCACGCGAAGGTAAGGAAAAACTCACTAAAACCTAACAATAGGGGAAAAAAAGCTCCACAGGCAATGTGGAGGAGAGAAACCTTAGAAGGGCCGTTCAAGGGGGGATCTCCCTTCTTAGATGTCGGTGATAGTAGTGTTGCAGACGGACAGTTGGTAAGCATGCACTCATGTGTGTGGTGAAACACAGATGAGTGCATGCAATAGCAACTGTACATTTTGAAAAATTAAAGATAGAGCTAATAGCGATAGCAATTGAACATTTTGAAAGATTAAAGATAGAGTTGATAGCGGATCTATTTGAAGCACAGGGGCAGCGCAAGAGGGTCACGTCCTCCCCGTCTTAGTCACGGGACATTCAACACTCCGGTCGTTGCTCAGGGACAGCCGGAGACAGGGGGAAGGGGGGTGGCGCAGAGAGGGTCGCGAACTCCCCGACATCATCGCGGGACATCCGGCACTCCGGTCACCACTACGAGACCTCCGAAGACAGGGGGGCACGCAGAGGGGGTCGCAATCTCCCGGCCTTCGTCACGGGACGTCCAACACTCCGGTCAACACTCCAGGACAGCAGGTCATAGGAAGACAGGGAGACGGGACAGGGGTTAGACAGCTCATGAGATTGTAGTAGGCGGACATAGCAATAGATACAAGTGGTAGGCATATATGTGAATGGAGTAGATATATGAAGTAAGCGTATTATGTGAATAGAATAGAAGTACTTAACCCAGCAATGAAACCGCGTTGACTGTTAATCTGTTAACAGTCTGTTAATCAGTTGACAGGACCACGGACAGACGGCGGTGAATAACTGATCCAATGCCTCGGAGGTGCATGTAGAGCAGTCACTACAAGCTTGGCCAAGACCCCGAGGCATCCATCACCTTGGTCAGCGCCAGGAGACGGGTACTCAGAGAGAAGGGGGAGGGAGGGGGGGGGGGGGGGGGGGGGGGGAGAGGGGGGGGGGGGGGGGGGAAGAGTTAGAGAGTTCCCATGTTTGTGGTGCTGCAAAGGAGCAGACATGTAGTACCCTGTAGTGTCATGTAGTACCCCGTAGTGCCATGTAGTACCCTATAGTACCCCATAGTGCCATGTAGTACCCCGTAGTATCCTGTAGTACCCTGTAGTGCCATGTAGTACCCTGTGGTGCCTTGTAGTTCCATGTAGTGCCATGTAGAGCTGTGTAAGCCATGTAGTACCCTGTAATGCCATGCAGTACCAAGTAGTACTCTGTGGTACCATGTAGTACCCTGTACCCTAACTAAACTACCCTATAGTAAACTACCCAGTGGTACCATGTAGTACCCTGTACCATAACTAAACTACACAGATTAATCTAAAGGTCAGTCCCCGACCAGGTGAGATCAAGGTAGGTTGAAGGAGAGAGAGAAAAGATGAGTCTTAAGCAGGGATTTAAAAGCTTCGACAGAGCAGGCGCCCCTGATGACGGCAGGTAATTTGTTCCACAGGTAGGGAGCGCGGTAGACAAAGGCTCTGTGGCCGGCGGATTTCTTTTTAACCCTAGGGGTCGATAGAAGCCCCGCATTTTGTGAGCGCAGAGCACGAGTATCGGGAGATGAGATCAGATAGATAGAGCGGTGCAAGCCCATTTAAAATTTTGTAGGTGTGTTTGTGTAGGAAGCCCAGGCATTATGTGTATGATGACAGAAGAGGTGGTGTGTTTGTGTAGGAAGCCCAGGCATTATGTGTATGATGACAGAAGAGGTGGTGTGTTTGTGTAGGAAGCCCAGGCATTATGTGTATGATGACAGAAGAGGTGGTGTGTTTGTGTAGGAAGCCCAGGCATTATGTGTATGATGACAGACGAGATGGTGTGTTTGTGTAGGAAGCGCAGGCATTATGTGTATGATGACAGAAGAGGTGGTGTGTTTGTGTAGGAAGCCCAGGCATTATGTGTATGATGACAGAATAGATGGTGTTTGTGTAGGAAGAGCAGGCATTATGTGTATATGACAGAATAGATGGTGTGTTTGTGTAGGAAGCCCAGGCATTATGTGTATAATGACAGACGAGGTGGTGTGTTTGTGTAGGAAGAGCAGGCATTGTGTGTATATGAGAGAGAGAGAAAAGTAGATAACAATAAGATAGAAAGAAATCCTGAATTGTTGACTTTTTTTTAGGGTAGTGATAATATAGAGCATACGAAAAGTTAAACAGCAATCAACACACATTAGTCAACCTTCATAATTAAAACATTTTATTACATGAAAATATTAACAATTGGCACTTAATTTACTGTAGTAAAATCAACCTTTATCTTAAAATCAGAACAAAATCCAGTCAGTAGCGCTTTACTTTAAGTGTAATGTTGAGGCATTCTGAGCACATTATACACATTACAATATCTGTAGTATGCTTACATTAAAATCACATGCATTATAATACAGTGGACAACATTTATTTCCCACCCCGTTTTGTGATTAGACATGTGGTATTTCAAGTGCTTATTATATAGCAAAGTTGCCCTGCCTGAAGCCTAATTATCTCCTTTAGCCTTATTATTATTACCTTTATTTAGCCAGATAAAACATTAAGAACAGGTTTCTTATTTACAATGTTAAGGAGATAATTATCTCCTTTAGCCTGAAGGCAATACGCCTGAGGCCCAGTAAGCCTAATTCTCTCTCTTAGCGTGTCCATCTAATGAGATAGTTGGCAACGCAGAAAGTATTCAACACCTAGTTACTGTGTGTGACTGACAGCATATTATATCCATATTCTGATCTGTATTATAATGCATTTAGAATGTGCTCTATACAGTAATGCCTTCACAGTTCATCATCAACCTTAAGTAAAGAGCCACCGAGCACATCACACCACATGCTCATTAGGACAGTAGGAGCACAACAAGCAATACCTTGACATTTCAAATGAACATTTATTTTGAGTTGTTAACATGCCACAGTATCGTCATACACACACAACTAATCATACTAAGGTTTCTCACAGTCTGGATATGAGATTATCCCAGATATTGCAAAACAGGATAAGGTGTTTACACAAACCAACTTGAATGTTCCAAGTATCCCACATAACATGAGAATGTTTATGTAAATTGCGGTAAAGTTTCCGCATTGGCAGTTCGGTTCCGTTGTTAGCTTGCGGCTAGCTGTGCCATTTGGTCTCAATGTGGAAAGCTAATGAAACTAAGGTGCTTTTTTCTGTAAGTTGAAAGATAAGTGTAGAAACCTTCCCACACAATGTGACCTAGTACCTGGTAGAGAAATAACAAGACTCAAACTCAAACTGTCAAGGTATCACTTTAACAGGAACACCAGACCTGAGCAAGAATAATGTTCAATGTTTCAAACATCAGAATGACTTGGAATGCACTTAAAAAGGGCCGTACGGCAGAAATTCAGATATGAAATGTTTCCTACATCCTGGGCCACTTCGGTCTGTATTAGTCGACATGAGTCTCCCATTGGCACAAACAAGAGTTTGTCAAATATTGCTGTGGGCTGCGATAGGCCATAAGGATGAACTCTTAAATAGAGTGGTACTTCCCTTCAAGTACTCAAGACATCAAATCATTGTTTCAATGGGGAATAGCACTCACCCTAAGAATCCATGGCCCAGGAGAGCCAGGCTAATCAATGAACATGAGCAGCTCATGAATAGGACCAACGGAACTGCAGTATTCCCCGGTATAAAGATTCTCACTCAGTAGCCAACTAGCCATTGTGACATCATCACTAGGGGTTCAATCACAGTACGCTCTATGACCACAGAGACAGTCAACCGCTCATGCCCCCCCCCGCAAATAATTAATTATATATTGAAGTAATAGTTCTGGCCAAGTCTGGTGCCCATATGACAGAACAGCAGTGTGCAGACATGCTACCAAAATGACGTTAAATTACACGAGCATAGAAAAATATAAACCACTCTCTATTGAGATTTACACCGCAAGGCCCACCATAGCAACAGAACATGGCTTTTCTAGTACTCATCCATCCCATAATATGTCATTTTTAAAAGAAGGCTCCACTTTTCTGAGACAACGACAAAGTCTAAGCCATGTGCATAAATGTCTTCCCTGCTAAGTACCCCAGTTCCAGAGGTTGGCCTCGCTATAGGGAAAGCTACACTGCCTCTCTATATATACCTACTGTAGGCTACATGGGGGCTTTGGAATGGAGCTTTAACAAGACAAACTTCTCCCATTTCAACTGCCATGGTAGAGCTGGTGTTTAAATATTGTCAAATCAAATCAATCCCCTCCTTACTGACTATTCCCCAGTGAGGGATCCAGGATTGTTTCAGAGTGTGTCCACCTGCTGGGGTCAAAGCAGCCTGACCCAGTGAAACAATCTGAAGACAGAAGTGATGAACGTGTGACGGCTCCAGGTACAAATCAGTTTGGTGCAGAGAAACTAGTCCTTTTTTTAAGACTAATCAAACTAGCTAATGTTTACAGCTAATAACATTTGACCGCTGTAAAGTCACAACTAAAATATTTTTTTTGGAGTGATCTTGGCTCGTCGCTGGTCTCGCTTGCTGCATTGGTAAATGGACTGCATTTATATTATAGCACTTTTATCCAAAGCACTTTGCAACTCAATGCCTCACATTCACACCGACGACAGAGGCGACCATGCAAGGTGCCAACCTGCTCACAGGGAGCAGTGGAAGTGTCTTGCTCAAGGACACGCTGCCCCGGGAGGAGCCGGAATCAAACCGGGAACCTTCCGATTACCAGACGACCGCTCTACCTCCTGAGCCATTGTCGCCCCCCTGCGTTCTCTCTGGCTTCCAACGAGGGAGGAGCCAGCAAAACCACAACAACAACTACAGTATGTCGTCTTCTCAACGCACGCGCCGTTGTGGAGCCCAACATGACCATCTTGGTTATTTCCAAAGCAGCCGACTGGTGCTTTAAGAACCAGGAATCTACGGTAGCTAAAGCTGCGACATCGAAGGGGTCATGGACTGTTTTAACCCTCACAATTATTCCCATTTCTACTGCCTGAAAGATGAATTCGGAGCGATGTCAACCAAAGCTCCGCTCGGCGGCTGCAGCCCAGCAACGTGATCTCATTAAACATTCCATATTGCTTGTTGACTTCAGGGATGAGAGTCTTTGTACTAGACTAGGGCAGTGCGTCGGCTCTAATTACACACGTTTGTCTCAGGTTTAATTACACAGGTTTATAGAAGCTCCAGGGTGTCTTTGGTTAGGAAGGAAGAAGAGAATCCTGCTGAGGGATTATGAGAGTACATTTGGTTCACATTCAGTGTCACCTGCTCTCTCACACGTCATTACCCCCCCCCCCCCCCCCCCCCCAAAATAAAATAAATTACATCACAATATCTACATATACAGGCAAAATGTATCTTCGGTTCAGGAAGTTAAAAGAAAATGTTAAATTAATTTCAAACCAGTTTTATGACTGAAAGAAATTACCGTAAGTCTCTGGTCACTTCTTTGAATTCAGAGAAATTAAATGGGGCTGAGCACATTTTAATATATTTGTTAATGGTTTCAAATACACATGTAAAACAGGCTCTAAAATGCGGTTGTCACATGTTGATCAAGCTATACGGCTGCAACTCATAATTTTCACCTAAAATGTTGCTTATAAACCTAACCCTTAAAACACGTCAATTTGACCCGATCAGACAATTCAAGGGCAAATTCTCCAAATATTAAAACTACAAACTGATGTTGTTGAATACACCTCGTTGGTCTGATTTAGGTGTTTTTCCAGTTAAAACTTCTCGTGGTAATTGATGGCCGAGTACGCTCTATGACCACAGAGACAAGTAGACTGTAGCTTCTAAAATACACACACACACACACAATCACATTTCCATGGGAAAATCTGTTCATTTTTCTCAATTCAAGAAAGGTTTTTAGAGCTGGAAGCGTCTATAGAACGGTAGTCTACCAATATCCTGCCCAGGCCTGATATTGCCAAGGAATGCAACGAAGAGTTTACACCACACGTTCGCCAACAAGCACAACAGCTGCAGCCGCTCCAAGGGTTAGCCATTTTGTGATCACAACATATATTTCATTAACCCTTTCACTGCCACACGACAGCCGGTTAACCGTTTCACTGCCACATGACAGCCGGTTAACCCGTTCACTGCCACACGACAGAAGGTTAGCCCTTTACCATCACACAACCGACGGCGATGCTCCGTCATTAGCATCATTAGCTCCGCGGATGTCGGTTGTGTGATAGTAAAGGGCTAACCTTCTGTATTGTCACAGTGAACGGGTTAACCGGCTGTCGTGTGGCAGTGAAAGGGTTAATGAACATTCCCCACGCAAAACTGTCACAACTTGCAATTTAGTCCCATTTCATTCACCTTACTGCGGAAAAAACCCTTAAATAATTTACTGACACGTCCTATTAAATTAAAATGAAGAGGGACCGCAATTTATATTTGTAGCAAAATCTAGCATTATTTGGTCACAGAATAGGAGAATCACGCAGTGATCTCAAGTGTGTCGTCCAGAGGGAAGCTCATTCACACACCTACCATCTAAAAATATACCCTAAAAACCTGGAAAATAGACTCTCAATCAAAAAGAACAATATATATATATATTAGGCTGTACATGATATTTCCCTTGATTTTTCTGTGGGAATACAAATGGAGAATTATCCCTTCTAATCTCTATTGAGAAGATGGAATGGGAGTTTATTACAGAAGCTGCAGACTCTCGAGGACCAGATAAAAGGCTTAGGCTGGACAAGAGGAATCTCCATGACCTACAATTCTGAAAGATCTGAGATCTTGTCTCAGTCCTGATGAAACAGACAGATACTAGCCTCCTCTCAGTCCTGGTGGAGCAGAGAGATACAAGCCTCGTCTCAGTCCTGGTGGAGCAGAGAGATACAAGCCTCCTCTCAGTCCTGGTAGAGCAGAGAGATACAAGCCTCCTCTCAGTCCTGGTAGAGCAGAGAGATACAAGCCTCCTCTCAGTCCTGGTGGAGCAGAGAGATACAAGCCTCCTCTCAGTCCTGGTAGAGCAGAGAGATACAAGCCTCGTCTCAGTCCTGGTGGAGCAGAGAGATACAAGCCTCCTCTCAGTCCTGGTGGAGCAGAGATACAAGCCTCGTCTCAGTCCTGGTAGAGCAGAGAGATACAAGCCTCGTCTCAGTCCTGGTAGAGCAGAGAGATACAAGCCTCCTCTCAGTCCTGGTGGAGCAGAGAGATACAAGCCTCGTCTCAGTCCTGGTAGAGCAGAGAGATACAAGCCTCCTCTCAGTCCTGGTAGAGCAGAGAGATACAAGCCTCCTCTCAGTCCTGGTAGAGCAGAGAGATACAAGCCTCCTCTCAGTCCTGGTGGAGCAGAGAGATACAAGCCTCGTCTCAGTCCTGGTAGAGCAGAGAGATACAAGCCTCCTCTCAGTCCTGGTGGAGCAGAGAGATACAAGCCTCGTCTCAGTCCTGGTGGAGCAGAGAGATACAAGCCTCCTCTCAGTCCTGGTGGAGCAGAGAGATACAAGCCTCGTCTCAGTCCTGGTGGAGCAGAGAGATACAAGCCTCGTCTCAGTCCTGGTGGAGCAGAGAGATACAAGCCTCCTCTCAGTCCTGGTGGAGCAGAGAGATACAAGCCTCCTCTCAGTCCTGGTGGAGCAGAGAGATACAAGCCTCGTCTCAGTCCTGGTGGAGCAGAGAGATACAAGCCTCGTCTCAGTCCTGGTGGAGCAGAGAGATACAAGCCTCCTCTCAGTCCTGGTGGAGCAGAGAGATACAAGCCTCCTCTCAGTCCTGGTGGAGCAGAGAGATACAAGCCTCCTCTCAGTCCTGGTGGAGCAGAGAGATACAAGCCATGTGGGCCCGGGGGGGAAATAAAGGTTACAAATTAAATAATTAATGAGGACTAACCAACACATAACACAGAAGACTATAGAACATGTTTAATCCCAGGGCTCTCTTAGTACTGGGCAAACTAGTGTTTCACACTAGCACATTCAAACGTGGGCTAAAGCCCCCGAGTAGGGTTAGCCTCGACTTCAGAGTTAACGATACAATCCCAATCCCAGTGATTATCGGATAGCAATTTTTTTGCCCATCCCTAGAGTCCATAGTAAAACCTGGACAAACTGTGTCCATCTATGGCTCTGGCCAACTCTTCTTAGTTCCAGATAAGAGGCAGCAACATGGTGTCCATAGTAAAAACCTGTATAACCTATGTCCGACCATCTCTGGATGTGGGCTGCAGAGAACATGTGGAAGGGGGCTGGTAGGGTTGATTATAAAACTCAAGAGAAGAAGCCCACAGCAGAGTGCAGAAGCAACACTCAACATTCTGCATAAAAAATAAACTGAGATCAATCTAGATAAGAGCAAAATGAGCAGAGAGAGACAGACAGACAGAACCCTGAAGATAATATACAATACTTTGGAAATAATCTGCTTATAAAATATAAATTAAGGCCTCTAAGGAAATAGCCAAAGTTATACTTGCATATATCCGTCTGTCTAACAGTCCGTCCGTCTGTCTGTTCGTCTGTCTCCATGTCGGTCCGACTGTCTCGTTATATTCATTACAAGGAGTCTCCTGACCGGAGACTGTCACAATTAAGTCCCAGAGAAAGACTGAGCGAGAGAAAAAGAAAGGTGTCATGTACAGTACACTACAGCAAGAGATAGACAGACAGATAGAGGGTCTTTCAAGGGCACAAGTCCATCTTGAGGACCTAAAGTTGCCCCACCTGCGTCAGTTCCATGTTTCCAGTCAATGTCCTGTAGAGCCAGTTAGCTAGCCCAGGACCAGGGTGGTTCTCAGTCTAAGGTTAGCTAGCCCGGGAGCAGAATCCCATGACCAGAATGGTTCTCCAGGATTAGCTAGGCCAGGAGTGGTTCCCCAAGACCAGGGTGGTTCCGTTTCTGTCCGTGGACCATAGGATCATTGACATCCTGGACACAAACTGGAATCCTTTAGTCTCTCCCTCTGGTAATTGGTAGGATGGAAACACATGACAACTCTCATCTCCCAGCATGTCCGGTTTGGAGTCCCCAGCCATAGTTTAAGAAACCAGGATTTAAAACCTTGTCCTTCTGTCCCTGCAGCAGGTGGGTTGACGGGGTTAAAGTGCCCTGGTTGCACTAGGTATATCCGGGGAGGGTCGTCCCACTGCTAAAGTGTTGCTAGCACCCTGAGGAAAGAGATGATGAGGATACAGAAGGACTGTCCAACGCCAAAAACAAGCGCCTCCAAAGGGATCATCCTCTTCCCTGCGGCCTTGTACACACCGGCGATTGCTGCACCTGGAGGGGGAGGGAGGGAGAGAGAGAGAGAGGGAGAGAGGGAGAGAGAGAACTTTATTTTTTACTAAAACTACAAATGATGCAACAAACCGTTCAAAATTAAAATACTCTACAACTCAACAAAAAACAAACAAACAAACAAACACAAAAAACAAAAAAAATCAATTAGGGACAACGATTCTGAAACTGAACCACATTGTCATTTGAAATTTTTCCCCATGGAAAAGAAAAATAACTCTAAATGATCTAAAGTTCTGGGTGCATCAGAGAGAGAGACACCGGAGAGGCACTGTAGAAACCGTAGTCCTGAGAAGAGCGTTTCTAGCTTCACCTTTCCCCGTGTGGTACAACACATCAGGCCTTTGTGCGTGTCCGACAGACTCCAGTCAAAGCCTATCCCGTGGATAAACAGGGCCGCCTCGTCAGCTGACCTTCCTCCTTCAGCCTTATCATGTATGCTCCTACCGTCCACCAGTTGTATATCACATGGCATCGATGATGCCAGGGGCCGAAAACAGAGCGGGGGACCGAGATGCACTCTGGACCGACATCCTCATTAGACAGTTTGTTACCCTCGCCACCCCGTCCGAGGCTGCCTTTTCCTTCCTGGTTCAGATGCCGCTCCAACATCACCTCCCACTCCCCCGTGCGGAGACTGGCAGCCCCCAGTGACTTCCCATCGAGCAGACTGATACGAGAGCTCAAAGCCCTGACGAAACCCATTCCGAACATAGGGTAGAAATTAACCAGCAAAGTCCGCTTTACCATCATCCTCCGAGGCTGAATCTGGAAACAGTTTATTCCGGCGTAGAACGTGTTGAGCCCCACAGTCATACCTTCCAACCCTTGAACAAGGTAACGGTGCCGGTAACATAAAAGGACGGCAGAGACAACATCCCCCATGACGACTCTGATGAAAGGTTTGCTGAAGGAGTATGGCGTGGCCTTCCCATCGGGCATGAAAACGATACGCTCCGCTCCTGTCTCTGAATCTTCCATAATCCCAGTCTTTACAAAGTTCCACAAATGTATAAGAGTACATGAGATGATCAAAAAATGTCTCAGCCTCCTGGCCCCGATAGCGGGACACCTTGAAATGTCCAGCCCTAAGTGACAACACACCAGTCCTGTCAATAAAAAAACTCTCATTTAGAAATAAAAAGGTAAAACAAACAAAACTACACTGATTCCACTCAGTCCTCCACCGTACTACTGCCCCGCAGTACCTTCTGTATAATCTTTCTCATCCTGTATATCTCTGTCAACAAAACGACCATCTCCTTGAAACCTCATATTTTTCCTTGCTGCCAAAATAAACAACTCCTTATCTGGAAAGAATTGTCCTACCTCTACCCCCTTCCTGTTCTTTGTCATCCGTTCTTTGTCATTCATTGCCTCCAATGAATAGTTATCATTGTCTGAAGTTGCAGATGCATCGCTCTCATATTCCTCATCCTCATCAGCGCCCATCTCCGACCATGTACTCTCTTGTGTACTCTGTGTACTGCTGAGTTCTTCCGTCACACCTGTCTTCTTAGCTTGAGAGCTTGACATTCCACCTACTTCAATCTTCCTCTTCTGCCTAACAACCTTCATCCCGTCGTCCCCCTCTTCCATGTCAATATCCTCTACTTCCTCCACCCTGACACCCTCAACTGAGTCCTTTGACCCTGTTCCCTCAAACGCTACAGCCACCCCAGGTACACTCCCCTCCTCTGTAACCCTTCCTACCACGACCCCCCCCCCCTCATTTTCATCCCCACCATCCGCCCCTTGTATTTCAACATGTCCACTTTCCACCTCTGTAATCCTTTCTACCACGACCCCCCCCCCCCCCCCTCATTTTCATCCCCATCATCTGTCCCTTGTATTTCAACAGTTCCACTCTTCATCTGGCTATTTAACGTGTCCCGGCTGACACAAGCTCCTTCTACCACCCCCCCCCCCCCCCCCCCCACCCCCCCCACCCCCACCTTTCCATCCCCACCATTCTTTCCCCGTACTGCAATCCCAGCCGTACCTACTCCATCCATCTCCTTATCACTTCTATCTGGCACAATAACCTTCTCAGAAGTCTCCCCACCACCCCTCTTCCCCTGCCCCCCCCCCCCCCTCAGCCCCTCGATTCACACCCCAAGCTGCTCTTCCTTTCTTCATTGCACTCTCCCCATCATTTTCCCCCCTGCTTGGCCCCTCCCCAGGGCACGCTCGTCTTTGATGCCCCTCCCTTCCACACGCAAAACATCGCATATTTTGTGTCGTCGCAAAAATAATATACTCAAACCAGTCTATTATTACTTTAAAATTAAGATCCAACTCGTCATCACGTTTGTTCATTATAATGAACGTCTGCCTTCTGTGAGAAACCACATGCTGTAACTCAGGTGCTTTAAACCCCGAAGACATCTTCTTTAAGGGAGATACAATCTTCCCAAACCTGGCGAGTTCCCTTAATATAAGCTTGTCGCCCACCAACGGAGGAACGTTTGCCAACGTCACCTTTTTTGCCGGTGTTGTGAGCGGCATCACAGACACAAACGTATCATTTATGACCAAACCGTCCGTTATCAGTTGATTTACTTTAATCAAATCATCCACAAAGAAAACGACTCCCCCGTTCATCCTTGCCGCAGATTTTTATTTTTTTTTTATCTTTCTTCCCCTCCTTTTTCCCGATTTTTCTCCCATCCCACCCTTCCTGGTTGTTGCGTACTTTCCCCTACTGTTCGAACAGGCGAATCCAGTGTCTCCCGGTGTTGGTGACGAACGTAATCTCCGTGCGCCACCTGCCCCCCCCTTGCCGGAGCCTACTACTCTCGCAACAGCGAGACTGCATTCCTCCACCAAACACGGAAATGCCGGCGCGACTTTAAAACCATGTCTCCTGGTCAGCTTTGCGAAATCCATGCCACCGTGACAGCAGACAGCTGCCCAAGCGAACACTGACAACGCTACCAGCCCACCATCAACACACAACCAGTCAAATAAACCACAGTCTAATTCACAATTTGACAAACAACATAAAGATAGAAAAGTTTAGAAAAACTCACGCGTCCCGCAAACTCTCAGCACCACTCAAACCACCCCGCTCCACCATCCACACGCACAGAGAGAGAGTAAAATCATTATGCCTCATTTAAGTCATCCTGCGGAGCTAAAAGCTAAACGTCAGCCGCGCCGCCATTGTTGTTGTTGTAGAAAAGCTCTCAAAATCAATGGCGGACAAAAGCCGAAGTAAAAAATGTATACGCGCTTGCCGATTGGTGGTAACAGCAGAGGCGGGTGCAAGCGGTGTGCGACGTAATTGGCAGAATCGACTGTCAATCAAAATTTCATTGGTTGAAACAATAGTATCTAGCTGCAGCCCAGCAGGTAGACCATGCTGGGAGAACTAGTATCTAGCTGCAGCCCTGCAGAACATACTGGGAGAGAGATAGTGCTATTTCTTGATGTTTTCTTTTTTTAAGTAAGTAAAGAGGCCTATGTTCATATCGGTGAGCACAATTTGTAATACAAATATACAGTAGTTTCATAAAAAAATATATATATATATTACAAAAGAAAATATATATATTTAAAAAATATTTAAAAAAAAATTGTTGCCACAAATATCGGTATCGGTATCGACCGATTGTGTTAGTTGAACAATCGGTATCGGTATCGGTGGCAAATTTTCATATCGGTGCATCCCTAAGATCAAGCTAGAATTGACGTCAAATCGATCTTACCTTTGGCCGAAAGTAATCCAAAAAGAATATTCCAATTTCTTGATCGCCATCTGGTAGATCCAATCCCCATTTGATTGACGTTATAAACGACCATAACATACGGATCAAGCATAATTGACGGGCTTCGATGTAACCAGCTGAACTGTGTGCTTCGCCGAGAACAAAATATGAAATCTGAGACCTGGAGCCATTCCACAGCTGGGGATACAATGTTAGAAATGTAGCTCGACACTGCCGCCTGGTAGGATGCGGCCGGTACTGCACCTTCGGATTCCCACTATGCATTTTTCAGCCAACACGCAGCTCCCTGAGATTGAATAGGGTATTAAAAGAAAAGAAAACGACCCAGAAACGAGAATCTTCATTTATGGCACTGAACGGTTGGGGCACAGAAACGAGAATTCTCGTTTTTGGCAATTAATGTGTTAACACAATCAGTTACTATCCACACTCAATAGTTAGGACTCCCTTAACACAATCAGTTACTATCCACACTCACTAGTTAGGACTCCCTTAACCCATTCTCTGCCACGCTTATATCCATCGCTGTTTGATCTCTGCTAGCACTGTAAGTCTATGGAGATGTCCACCTTCTTTGCAGGGCTATAACTTTTTTAATTGTATTGCTAAATTGACATTACTATGGCCCATTCAACATCGATTAACTATCGTTCAGGATGTAGGAACGTTTTACTTTTTCATTCACACATTCATACGAAAATACCGTCTAGACTATAAATATGTTTTTATCGTTTTCTGCAGTATTTCCCAGAACGTGAGATATAGGCACAAATGCATATATTAGATCATCAAATGCAGTTTGATACCGATCAACGCTATATTAATTATTTCAACTGTACATGGTCCTAAACGGTATGACTGATCATGCGCGGGTGAACGGAGGGGGGGGGGGGGGGTCGTTTATAATTCCGTGATAGTCGTTAGATGCTTCATGTAGTATGGGTGATATATTGATCAGAGCAGTTTGTATCGAAAATGATAAACAAAAACGCTGAAACTCACGTCAGTCTCCTCGTACCGTTGGGCGATGAGAGTGGAGCAAACAGATCCCAGTTATGTGGTGGGGATCTAGGCGATCCATTTCCGGTTTGTATATTACTAATACACGCCCGAATCATGTAGATTATTGAGTTATGGCAAAGTTCCATATCCACGGTGTGTGTATTGAGTCGCGCGACGATAAACGAGTGGCCGGACGGAATAGGGAGACGCACCGGGATCACAAGAGATCCACTTCCGGTTGCAACTCGCCGATCAGCCACCAGGTGGCAGTATTGAAGCGTTGCAGAGTTGTGCTGGCTCACACAGCATCCGACAAGGCTCCGTGAGTGAAATATGAATACAATGGCGAAAATATGAAATTCTGATCAGAATCACGTCGTACGCCATTATTGGCAGAATTCGCATGAACTTGAAACCCGTTGTACGACGTTATTGGCGGGGAAAGGGTTAACATAATAATCAGTTACTCAGCCGCCAGGCTCGTGACGGGCACCAAGATGAGGGACCACATCTCCCCAGTCCTTGTATCCCTACACTGGATCCCGGTAAAACAACGAATACATTTAAAAATCCTCATGTTCACATACAAAGATATAAAGGTCTCGCCCCAGCCTACATAAAAGAACTCCTGGTCCAATCAACCAGCTCCAGATCACTCAGATCAAACAACCAAATCTGCCTAAAAATCC
Organism: Notolepis coatsorum; assembly: GCF_963971535.1. Classification (NCBI taxonomy): domain Eukaryota; kingdom Metazoa; phylum Chordata; class Actinopteri; order Aulopiformes; family Paralepididae; genus Notolepis; species Notolepis coatsorum. The sequence continues at coordinate 51,510,375 of NC_140170.1, read as the reverse complement.
CACAAGACTGGTGACGAAGCGAAACTGGGCTTTCGCAGTCGCAGCACCGACACTCTGGAACAAGCTCCCACTAAACTTGAAATCTGCAAGCACTCTACGGACCTTTAAGGCCATGCTCAAAAGCCACCTTTTCGTCATAAACAATCCATGAGCTCGTTTTTTGTATTGTAGTATGACTGGTGTATTATGTCTGTCTGTTCTCTATCTGCTTGGTTGGACTGCATGTATTTTTTTCTGTTTTCGTATTGTTCCTGTCTTTTTTCTTTCTCTTTATTTCCCGGGCCGATGTAACTATTGGTTGAGGGGCGCAATATAAATAAATGTATCATATCATATCACTCACTAGTTAGGACTCCCTTAACACAATAATCAGTTACTATCCACTCACTAGTTAGGACTCCCTTAACATAATCAGTTACTATCCACACTCACTAGTTAGGACTCCCTTAACATAATAATCAGTTACTATCCACTCATTAGTAGGGTTGGGTACCGTTTACCGATCCAACTTTTGCAGTTCCGATACAGATACCTGGGCTGTGGGTATCGGCCGATACCGAGTACCGATCCGATACCCATTGTTCAATTAATAAACTGTATGCCTCATAGGGATGGGCATTGGGTACCGAATTAGGTACTTTTAAAAAAGGTACCTACCGAATCACGTCGGTACTACCGAGTCACATGAGATCCGTCGGTGCCACATTTCGGTACTGTAAAGAAAAACTTTTTTTCCCACGTCAACGTTCACACGGACAATATATGCTTACCTAGGATTTGACTTGATTCAACAACAAAGCAGTCGGGGCAATGGCAAGGCGGAAACGGTCGAAAGTGTGGTTATTTGAAGTTTGGATATTTTTTTCACAACTGAGGTAGGTAGATTACATTTTTAGAGACTAAAGTACAGAAAAAAGGTACGTTGGGTACCGGTATCGATTCACAGGTACCGGTACAAATGTGAAAGGTACCCAACCCTAATGACTCACTGTGTGGAAGAGACTGGGCTCATTCTTTTGTGCAAGGCAACATCAGGCATGACTTAAAACATTACTTTCCTAACTTAGTGAAACAAAATGTAACAAATTAACACGGATATAAATGTACGGAATTGTTATTTATAAATTTTTGTTATTATTATTGTGGCAACCGGCGCGGCACACCACTGAGAAAGGGATGTCGCGACGCAAGAAACGGGCTCTGCGTCAGCCGTACAGAGGGGAATCCCGGAAGTGACAGCATGTGGCACCCGCAACGTGTCACTCTCCAAGGAGGAAATCCCGGCTGGCGAGACACTGCTGACGCGTCTTGTCTGAAGGCGAGGTGGCCGGGATACGGTGAGCGAGGCAAGACAGCTCGGCCGACTGGAGCGTGGAGCGAGGAACGGGTGTGATTACAGCGTTTCCTTATTTCCCCGCAGATATCCGTCACGGACGGAGTCGAGGCAGTTAGGTAGCTGATTAGTACTGATGGAACACACACTTGCGCAGCACTAGTCACACACACCTCACACATGCCCGACACACCCACTAGCTGATTAGAATGGATAAGATACACCTGCGCATAATTAGTTGACACATCTCACGTGCACACACCTGGTCCCACACACTACATTTACCACTAGGATAGAGAGAGTCAAGTTGAGCGAGTTGGAGTTGTGTTGTTGAAGAAGAGAGATTGAATATTCAGAGGTGCGACAGTGAGAGGTAGTGGAAGGAGAGGAGAAAGCAAGTAGGTGATCTGTGTGTATTGGACCATGGACTGGCTGAGAATCCCCCTTGTGTACAGACCCTGGACTGGACGACGACCTTGAGTATTGAACAATCCCCTTTTCTGTCAACGAGCCTCCTTTGTGTATCGACCCCCGGACTGTCTGACCATTCTATTTGTTTGTTGTGCGCATATGGTGAGCGGGACATTGAGAAGTGCAGTCTGTTGGTCATTGTAATGTTTTTTTTTTTTTATTATTATTATTATCTTTTTCCCCCTCCATTTTCCTCCGATTTTCTCCCATCCCAATGTTAGTCGTTATGCCAATTCCCAATCCCCTTCCTGGTCGCTGCGCACTTACCCCCCACAGTCGGTCTGGGAGAGTGGAGGCTATCACGTGCTTCCTCCGACACACGTCCAGCCAATCAACCGCTTCTTTTCACCTGGCAGCGCGGATTCTCATTGAGAGGGCGTAGCGTGTGGAAGGATCACACTATCCCATTCAAGTCCTATCCGCGTTTAGCAGGCGCCCCGACCGAACTGTAGGAGTCGCTGTTTACAACGACCCGGACCCACCCCGCCAGCTTCTCCCACCCTCTAATACAGCCAATTGTATTAGTGTAAACGGCCAGCCAAGCTGGTGACAACCCCGGAGCTGTGAGCTGGATTCGAACAGGCGAATCTAGCCGCTCCGGGGTTTGGTGACGAACGCAATCTCCGTTACGCCACCTGACCGCCCTGGTCATTGTATTGTTTTGTTGTGTGTTTGATATTAGTATTTTGTGATTTAAATAAAGTAAAGAAAATAGTCTGTGTGGAAATTGCACGGTTTCTGGACTGTGGCGAGCCTGTATTTCATAAGATTTGTGACAGAATATTATATAATATATTTTTTGCTCCACTTTTTCTCCTTATTTTCTATATTTTTCTCCCATCCCAATTTCGTATCTCCAATTCTTCCCTCCCCTGTCTTGAACGTTGCTAGACTATGCCTCCCACTGGTCGGCTGTAGTGAGGATAGAAGCCTTGCATCACATGTCCCCTCCGGTACACGAGGAGGCAGCCTGTCGCATCTTTTCACCGCAGCAGCTCGAACTCTGTGGCGAGGAGTAACGTGTGGGAGGCTCACGCTGCCCCCGATACTTCCCGTTTCCGCCGCACCGGCGTCACCCAACCGACCTGTAGGAGTCGCTGTCCACAACGTCCAATCCCCACCCACCGGCTTTCCCAGCCTTTAACACTGCCAATTGTGTTAGTATGATGGCCGGCCAAGCCGGTAGCAACGCAGAGAGCTGGGCTCAATACCAGCATATCCTGCGTTAGTGGCGAGCGCCTTGCCCACTGCGCCACTCAGCCACCCCGTAGAATATTATATTATTAAAAAAAATCTAAATAAATAGCTATTTTAGCCATAATCAACATTGTTATCACACCACACAAACTAAAACCGCTCCCTACCTCACTCTCCCAAACCATTCCTACAACCATTCCTATAACCACACACACACAAAAAGGGAGAATGGCTTATAGCAGACTAAATGATTTTAGAATATTTCAAATAATGAAATTACATCATCAACTATCCAGTTAGTTTTTATAGTGTAACGTTTGGCTACTTTAAATCATTGAACGTAGAGAGGCTCAGCCCCCGTTTCCTCACTAATGGAACTCGAAACTGAAACTGGTGTCGAGTGTTTCCAGGGTTGGCTTAGCTTAAGATAAGATATTCCTTCATTGATCCCCTTGGGGAAATTCCAGCTTAGCTTAGTTAGTGTTTTACCGCAACGTGGACATACAGGAATGGCGAGGATGCAAAGCATGTTAGACGCATTGGACCCATGGCTCGCGCTGGTCTGTGTAGTTATTATGAAATGACAATCGCACATACTTGAAGGTCCACGCTGGTCTGTGTCAATAATGAAATGACAATCGCACATAATTGAAGGTCGATGCTGGTCTGTGTCTATAACGAAATGACAATTGCACATCATTGAAGGTCCACGCTGGTCTGTGTCTATAATGAAATGACAATTGCATGTGATTGAAGGTCCGCACTGGTCCGTGTCTATAATGAAATGACAATTTCACGTGATTGGAAGTCGGATATTTTCTAACTGGGCGGGTCTTAGGTATCGAAATGTGGCACCGATTGAATCGGTACTCGCCGGTAGTACCGACTAGGGTCACTGAGTCTCCCCCCCCCCTGTCAGTTGTCTAACAATTATAATAATATTATAACTATAGTTTGTTGTTGTTTTTCTTACAATAAAATATGCATTATTTACTAGTCTATACCACTACTACTGATAATAATAATCCTAACCATCATCATAGCATGTGCTTAAAATATATCAGCCACATAACGAACACCAGTGTGTTTAACCACTTGTTTATTGCAATATTTTACTTATTACTTAGATTCACTGACTGGAGTGAAGTTAGTGATTCACTGACTGGAGTGAAGTTAGTGAACGGAATTCATTCTACCTTTATTTTGAAAGGCACAAAGGTTTCCCTCATTTTCAGTGATGACAAGATTACATACATATCATCCGAGTCTGCTGTGTTTCCGGTGAGTCCGCTAACCTGAATCCACTAACCCAAATCTTTAAACGAATCGGCGTCTGCAGTCCTTCTAGTGAGTCCGCTAACCGGAGTCCGCTAACCCGAATCATTGAACGAATCGGAGTCTGCTGTGCTTCCGGTGAGTCTGCTAACCGAGTCATTGTTGAATGAATCATCCGAGTCTGCAGTCTTTCCGTTTCGTGTGTACTACGTAAGCCCCGAATATACTCAAATTACACGCTGCGCATGCGGCTCTGTTTATAGTACATTTTTGGTGTCTGTAAGCTTCAGCGTCGAGTGCTCATGTTATGACAGCTGGGCACATGTGCAGTCGGCACACATATCAGCGGGTATCCGTGCATTCACAAAATCTGGCAGACACACGGACACCGATGCAACGTCCATGCGGACAAGAGCGTTGACAAATTACGCAATTTACGTCACGCGTACCAACACGCACCCGCGGAGAGTATAATCGGGCCTTTAGCAGGCAGCACTGCAACAGCCAGACAGAGGACTCATAGGATCCAGTTAATGGAGACCTCGGACTCGCGATTCCTGATAAAGATTCTGATCTTTAACCCGGATGAGTCAGGAACCACCCACCACTAGTACCGACGTAATTCGTCCGGTACCCTTCCAGTTAGGACTCCCTTAACATAATAACCAGTTACTACCCACTAGGGCTGTCCCCGACTAAGGATTTGGATGGTCGACTATGATTGGCCAAAATCTTATGTTAGTCGACTATTGGTCGACTAAAAAAATATAATAAAATAAGTATAATACTTAAAAAAAAAAATGTAATTGTTTTTATCATTCCATTTGGGCTGTGGGGGGTGCTTAATGTCTGAAGGAGTCGACTGAAGGCTTCTTGTCCTCTGCAAAAGCATGCAATTGGTCCACTGATGGATACATCTTGATATTCGTCTAGTCTAGTGTGTTCATTAGACGGGTGAAATCCTCTTTCAGTGCCTCTGTGCCTGTTTTCGTATAGGCAGTTAGCCTCTGGTATGCGTCCCATTAGCGTTAGCCACGCTTCTAGGCCTCTTTTCTTTTGGAAAGAATGATAATTAAAAATTACAAATTAAAAAAAAATTACAAATTTATATATTATGAATTTTTTTATATTCGACTAAGAGGTTGGCTAGTCGACTACGGCTCCTTTCGACCGATTAGTCGACTAATCGACTAATATGGGTCAGCCCTACTACCCACACTAGGCTTGCCGAGGTGGTCTGTGTTACCAGTGTTACTGTGTTCAGGCGTCCACCGAGTACATTACTTGCCCACCGCCCCCACATGTGTATGTTTCTTTTTTTTTATAAATATAAATAAAACCCATTTAGCTCATTTTCGCATATCAGTGCCCACGTTCATCAAATAAAAAAAACTCTAATTTGTCAAATACTAAGCATTTTATCAATACTTAGTCAGGCAACATTATAAACTGAAAGTGTCTGCATGGACAACAGAGCTGTTCTATAGGTCTGTGCAGCAGAGTGGCTGTACAGAGCAGCTTAAAGAGGCACTTTAGGGACACTGACTCCCTGTGTTGTGTTCATTACAGCAGCATCAAATGATGTAGATGAAGAAATACCAATACCATGTAACCAATAAGGACTGCTTTCATTGAGCTGTAATTAACACAACACAAGGATTCAATGTCCCCCATGACATCACTGGTGGCCATATTCAAAGTAATTTACTCTCAATAACGGTCAAACTAAATAAATATGTGCAAAACTGTTTTAGAGTTTTTGGATATGTGTGAGATTATGTGCCAAATAAATCAGGATTGTTTTTTGGTGAAGTTTAAGTTTCACTTTCATTTCTAGAGTAGATTTAACTTCACGTGAAGGAGAGAAAGAAGGCTCTAGAGATGACACGACAGGTTACACAAGGTTACACAACGATGCCAGAGAATTTGGCAATCTTCCGGATTTAAACCCTGCAGCAGCAAAAGCTTGACTGGAGAGGAGCTCAGAGGACCAGTCCAGACCAGCAACAGTATGTTTGCGCCAAGATGCCAAGCTGCAGCTACTGATCCATCAATGAACAGATAGAAAATGTATGTAAGGTATTACTGTCCGTTGGTTTATTTTTAAGTTAGAAACTAACATCAACTGTGTCTGTCCAACAAATGGATACTAGTCATTGAAGATGTATTAAAAACAGACGGAGACGGACAGACACAGTGGATCAATGTAGCCGCATAACGTTAAAGATCAAAGTAAGCACTCTAAAGATGTTGAGCATCATTTTGTAAAATGTCCGGTGTCACTGGCAATATCAGTATAGTAGAGCAATAGGCTACACAGGGTTAAAGAAAGCGATGGTGAGCATAGAAGAGTCACGGTCAGATGACGGGTCTGGATTGAGGACATGGAGAGAGCTCCACTTTAACCACTCGCAGGTGGGTTAGATTCATCAGGTGTGTTCTACAACCGGTGGTGTCATGAGTTTATTAATCATGGGAAATGTCACATCACAGCGGCTGCGGCAACCCTACACACTCACTAGTTAGGACTCCTTTAACATAACATAATAATCGGTTACTATCCACACTCACTAGTTAGGACCCCTTAACATAACATAATAATCAGTTACTATCCACTCACTAGTTAGGACTCCCTTAACATAACATAATAATCAGTTACTATCCACTCACTAGTTAGGACTCCCTTAACATAACATAATAATCTGTTACTATCCACTCACTAGTTAGGACTCCTTAACATAACATAATAATCAGTTACTATCCACTCACTAGTTAGGACTCCCTTAACATAACATAATAATCTGTTACTATCCACTCACTAGTTAGGACTCCTTAACATAACATAATAATCAGTTACTATCCACTCACTAGTTAGGACTCCTTTAACATAACATAATAATCTGTTACTATCCACTCACTAGTTAGGACTCCCTTAACATAACATAATAATCTGTTACTATCCACTCACTAGTTAGGACTCCCTTAACATAACATAATAATCTGTTACTATCCACTCACTAGTTAGGACCCCTTAACATAACATAATAATCTGTTACTATCCACTCACTAGTTAGGACTCCTTAACATAACATAATAATCAGTTACTATCCACTCACTAGTTAGGACCCCTTAACATAACATAATAATCTGTTACTATCCACTCACTAGTTAGGACCCCTTAACATAACATAATAATCTGTTACTATCCACTCACTAGTTAGGACCCCTTAACATAACATAATAATCTGTTACTATCCACACTCTCTAGTTAGGACTCCCTTAACATAACATAATAATCTGTTACTATCCACACTCACTAGTTAGGACTCCCTTAACATAACATAATAATCTGTTACTATCCACACTCACTAGTTAGGACTCCCTTAACATAACATAATAATCAGTTACTATCCACTCACTAGTTAGGACTCCCTTAACATAACATAATAATCAGTTACTATCCACTCACTAGTTAGGACTCCCTTAACATAACATAATAATCTGTTACTATCCACTCACTAGTTAGGACTCCTTAACATAACATAATAATCTGTTACTATCCACTCACTAGTTAGGACCCCTTAACATAACATAATAATCTGTTACTATCCCCACTCACTAGTTAGGACTCCTTAACATAACATAATAATCTGTTACTATCCACTCACTAGTTAGGACTCCTTTAACATAACATAATAATCTGTTACTATCCCCACTCACTAGTTAGGACTCCTTAACATAACATAATAATCTGTTACTATCCACTCACTAGTTAGGACTCCTTTAACATAACATAATAATCTGTTACTATCCACTCACTAGTTAGGACTCCTTTAACATAACATAATAATCTGTTACTATCCACTCACTAGTTAGGACTCCCTTAACATAACATAATAATCAGTTACTATCCACTCACTAGTTAGGACTCCTTTAACATAACATAATAATCTGTTACTATCCACTCACTAGTTAGGACTCCTTAACATAACATAATAATCAGTTACTATCCACTCACTAGTTAGGACTCCCTTAACATAACATAATAATCTGTTACTATCCACACTCTAGTTAGGACTCCCTTAACATAACATAATAATCTGTTACTATCCACACTCACTAGTTAGGACTCCCTTAACATAACATAATAATCAGTTACTATCCACTCACTAGTTAGGACTCCCTTAACATAACATAATAATCTGTTACTATCCACTCACTAGTTAGGACTCCTTAACATAACATAATAATCTGTTACTATCCACTCACTAGTTAGGACTCCCTTAACATAACATAATAATCTGTTACTATCCACACTCACTAGTTAGGACTCCCTTAACATAACATAATAATCAGTTACTATCCACTCACTAGTTAGGACCCCTTAACATAACATAATAATCTGTTACTATCCACTCACTAGTTAGGACTCCCTTAACATAACATAATAATCTGTTACTATCCACTCACTAGTTAGGACTCCCTTAACATAACATAATAATCTGTTACTATCCACTCACTAGTTAGGACTCCTTTAACATAACATAATAATCAGTTACTATCCACTCACTGGTTAGGACTCCCTTAACATAACATAATAATCTGTTACTATCCACTCACTAGTTAGGACTCCCTTAACATAACATAATAATCTGTTACTATCCACTCACTAGTTAGGACTCCCTTAACATAACATAATAATCTGTTACTATCCACTCACTAGTTAGGACCCCTTAACATAACATAATAATCTGTTACTATCCACTCACTAGTTAGGACCCCTTAACATAACATAATAATCTGTTACTATCCACTCACTAGTTAGGACTCCCTTAACATAACATAATAATCTGTTACTATCCACTCACTAGTTAGGACTCCCTTAACATAACATAATAATCTGTTACTATCCACTCACTGGTTAGGACTCCCTTAACATAACATAATAATCTGTTACTATCCACTCACTAGTTAGGACTCCCTTAACATAACATAATAATCTGTTACTATCCACTCACTAGTTAGGACTCCTTTAACATAACATAATAATCAGTTACTATCCACTCACTAGTTAGGACTCCCTTAACATAACATAATAATCTGTTACTATCCACACTCACTGGTTAGGACTCCTTTAACATAACATAATAATCTGTTACTATCCCCACTCTCTAGTTAGGACTGCCTTAACATAACATAATAATCTGTTACTATCCACACTCACTAGTTAGGACTCCCTTAACATAACATAATAATCTGTTACTATCCACTCACTAGTTAGGACTCCCTTAACATAACATAATAATCTGTTACTATCCACTCACTAGTTAGGACCCTTTAACATAACATAATAATCTGTTACTATCCACTCACTAGTTAGGACCCCTTAACATAACATAATAATCTGTTACTATCCACTCACTAGTTAGGACTCCCTTAACATAACATAATAATCTGTTACTATCCACTCACTAGTTAGGACTCCCTTAACATAACATAATAATCTGTTACTATCCACTCACTAGTTAGGACTCCCTTAACATAACATAATAATCTGTTACTATCCACTCACTAGTTAGGACCCCTTAACATAACATAATAATCAGTTACTATCCACACTCACTAGTTAGGACTCCCTTAACATAACATAATAATCTGTTACTATCCACTCACTAGTTAGGACTCCTTTAACATAACGTAATAATCAGTTACTATCCACTCACTAGTTAGGACTCCCTTAACATAACATAATAATCTGTTACTATCCACTCACTAGTTAGGACTCCCTTAACATAACATAATAATCTGTTACTATCCACACTCACTAGTTAGGACTCCTTTAACATAACATAATAATCTGTTACTATCCACTCACTAGTTAGGACTCCCTTAACATAACATAATAATCAGTTACTATCCACTCACTAGTTAGGACCCCTTAACATAACATAATAATCTGTTACTATCCACTCACTAGTTAGGACTCCCTTAACATAACATAATAATCTGTTACTATCCACTCACTAGTTAGGACTCCCTTAACATAACATAATAATCTGTTACTATCCACTCACTAGTTAGGACTCCTTTAACATAACATAATAATCTGTTACTATCCACTCACTAGTTAGGACCCCTTAACATAACATAATAATCTGTTACTATCCACTCACTAGTTAGGACTCCCTTAACATAACATAATAATCTGTTACTATCCACTCACTAGTTAGGACTCCCTTAACATAACATAATAATCAGTTACTATCCACTCACTAGTTAGGACTCCCTTAACATAACATAATAATCTGTTACTATCCACTCACTGGTTAGGACTCCCTTAACATAACATAATAATCTGTTACTATCCACTCACTAGTTAGGACTCTTTTAACATAACATAATAATCTGTTACTATCCACTCACTAGTTAGGACTCCCTTAACATAACATAATAATCTGTTACTATCCACTCACTGGTTAGGACTCCTTTAACATAACATAATAATCTGTTACTATCCACACTCACTAGTTAGGACTCCCTTAACATAACATAATAATCAGTTACTATCCACACTCACTAGTTAGGACTCCCTTAACATAACATAATATTCTGTTACTATCCACACTCACTAGTTAGGACTCCCTTAACATAACATAATAATCAGTTACTATCCACTCACTAGTTAGGACTCCCTTAACATAACATAATAATCTGTTACTATCCACTCACTAGTTAGGACCCCTTAACATAACATAATAATCAGTTACTATCCACTCACTAGTTAGGACTCCCTTAACATAACATAATAATCTGTTACTATCCACTCACTAGTTAGGACCCCTTAACATAACATAATAATCTGTTACTATCCACTCACTGGTTAGGACTCCCTTAACATAACATAATAATCTGTTACTATCCACTCACTAGTTAGGACCCCTTAACATAACGTAATAATCTGTTACTATCCCCACTCACTAGTTAGGACCCCTTAACATAACATAATAATCTGTTACTATCCACTCACTAGTTAGGACCCCTTAACATAACGTAATAATCTGTTACTATCCCCACTCACTAGTTAGGACCCCTTAACATAACATAATAATCAGTTACTATCCACACTCACTAGTTAGGACTCCCTTAACATAACATAATAATCTGTTACTATCCACTCACTAGTTAGGACTCCCTTAACATAACATAATAATCAGTTACTATCCACTCACTAGTTAGGACCCCTTAACATAACATAATAATCTGTTACTATCCACTCACTAGTTAGGACTCCCTTAACATAACATAATAATCTGTTACTATCCACTCACTAGTTAGGACTCCCTTAACATAACATAATAATCTGTTACTATCCACTCACTAGTTAGGACTCCTTTAACATAACATAATAATCTGTTACTATCCACTCACTAGTTAGGACCCCTTAACATAACATAATAATCTGTTACTATCCACTCACTAGTTAGGACTCCCTTAACATAACATAATAATCTGTTACTATCCACTCACTAGTTAGGACTCCCTTAACATAACATAATAATCAGTTACTATCCACTCACTAGTTAGGACTCCCTTAACATAACATAATAATCTGTTACTATCCACTCACTGGTTAGGACTCCCTTAACATAACATAATAATCTGTTACTATCCACTCACTAGTTAGGACTCTTTTAACATAACATAATAATCTGTTAGTATCCACTCACTAGTTAGGACTCCCTTAACATAACATAATAATCTGTTACTATCCACTCACTGGTTAGGACTCCTTTAACATAACATAATAATCTGTTACTATCCACACTCACTAGTTAGGACTCCCTTAACATAACATAATAATCAGTTACTATCCACACTCACTAGTTAGGACTCCCTTAACATAACATAATATTCTGTTACTATCCACACTCACTAGTTAGGACTCCCTTAACATAACATAATAATCAGTTACTATCCACTCACTAGTTAGGACTCCCTTAACATAACATAATAATCTGTTACTATCCACTCACTAGTTAGGACCCCTTAACATAACATAATAATCAGTTACTATCCACTCACTAGTTAGGACTCCCTTAACATAACATAATAATCTGTTACTATCCACTCACTAGTTAGGACCCCTTAACATAACATAATAATCTGTTACTATCCACTCACTGGTTAGGACTCCCTTAACATAACATAATAATCTGTTACTATCCACTCACTAGTTAGGACCCCTTAACATAACGTAATAATCTGTTACTATCCCCACTCACTAGTTAGGACCCCTTAACATAACATAATAATCTGTTACTATCCACTCACTAGTTAGGACCCCTTAACATAACGTAATAATCTGTTACTATCCCCACTCACTAGTTAGGACCCCTTAACATAACATAATAATCAGTTACTATCCACACTCACTAGTTAGGACTCCCTTAACATAACATAATAATCTGTTACTATCCACTCACTAGTTAGGACCCCTTAACATAACATAATAATCTGTTACTATCCACACTCACTGGTTAGGACTCCCTTAACATAACATAATAATCAGTTACTATCCACTCACTGGTTAGGACCCCTTAACATAACATAATAATCTGTTACTATCCACTCACTAGTTAGGACTCCTTAACATAACATAATAATCAGTTACTATCCACACTCACTTGTTAGGACTCCCTTAACATAACATAATAATCAGTTACTATCCACTCACTGGTTAGGACCCCTTAACATAACATAATAATCTGTTACTATCCACTCACTAGTTAGGACTCCTTAACATAACATAATAATCTGTTACTATCCACTCACTAGTTAGGACTCCCTTAACATAACATAATAATCAGTTACTATCCACACTCACTAGTTAGGACCCCTTAACATAACATAATAATCAGTTACTATCCACTCACTAGTTAGGACTCCCTTAACATAACATAATAATCTGTTACTATCCACTCACTAGTTAGGACCCCTTAACATAACATAATAATCTGTTACTATCCACTCACTAGTTAGGACTCCTTAACATAACATAATAATCTGTTACTATCCACTCACTAGTTAGGACTCCCTTAACATAACATAATAATCTGTTACTATCCACTCACTAGTTAGGACTCCCTTAACATAACATAATAATCTGTTACTATCCACTCACTAGTTAGGACTCCCTTAACATAACATAATAATATGTTACTATCCACTCACTAGTTAGGACCCCTTAACATAACATAATAATCTGTTACTATCCACTCACTAGTTAGGACTCCTTTAACATAACATAATAATCTGCTACTATCCACTCACTAGTTAGGACTCCCTTAACATAACATAATAATCAGTTACTATCCACACTCACTAGTTAGGACTCCCTTAACATAACATAATAATCTGTTACTATCCACTCACTAGTTAGGACCCCTTAACATAACATAATAATCTGTTACTATCCACACTCACTAGTTAGGACTCCCTTAACATAACATAATAATCAGTTACTATCCACTCACTAGTTAGGACTCCCTTAACATAACATAATAATCTGTTACTATCCACACTCACTAGTTAGGACTCCCTTAACATAACATAATAATCTGTTACTATCCACTCACTAGTTAGGACCCCTTAACATAACATAATAATCTGTTACTATCCACACTCACTAGTTAGGACCCCTTAACATAACAATAATCTGTTACTATCCACACTCACTAGTTAGGACTCCCTTAACATAACATAGTAATCTGTTACTATCCACTCACTAGTTAGGACCCCTTAACATAACATAATAATCTGTTACTATCCACACTCCCTAGTTAGGACTCCCTTAACATAACATAATAATCAGTTACTATCCACTCACTAGTTAGGACTCCCTTAACATAACATAATAATCAGTTACTATCCACTCACTAGTTAGGACTCCCTTAACATAACATAATAATCTGTTACTATCCACTCACTAGTTAGGACTCCCTTAACATAACATAATAATCTGTTACTATCCACACTCACTAGTTAGGACTCCCTTAACATAACATAATAATCTGTTACTATCCACTCACTAGTTAGGACCCCTTAACATAACATAATAATCTGTTACTATCCCCACTCACTAGTTAGGACCCCTTAACATAACATAATAATCTGTTACTATCCACTCACTAGTTAGGACTCCCTTAACATAACATAATAATCTGTTACTATCCACTCACTAGTTAGGACTCCCTTAACATAACATAATAATCAGTTACTATCCACTCACTAGTTAGGACTCCCTTAACATAACATAATAATCTGTTACTATCCACTCACTAGTTAGGACTCCCTTAACATAACATAATAATCAGTTACTATCCACTCACTAGTTAGGACTCCCTTAACATAACATAATAATCTGTTACTATCCACTCACTAGTTAGGACCCCTTAACATAACATAATAATCAGTTACTATCCACTCACTAGTTAGGACTCCCTTAACATAACATAATAATCTGTTACTATCCACTCACTAGTTAGGACCCCTTAACATAACATAATAATCAGTTACTATCCACTCACTAGTTAGGACCCCTTAACATAACATAATAATCAGTTACTATCCACACTCACTGGTTAGGACTCCCTTAACATAACATAATAATCAGTTACTATCCACTCACTAGTTAGGACTCCCTTAACATAACATAATAATCTGTTACTATCCACTCACTAGTTAGGACTCCCTTAACATAACATAATAATCTGTTACTATCCACTCACTAGTTAGGACTCCTTTAACATAACATAATAATCTGTTACTATCCACTCACTGGTTAGGACTCCCTTAACATAACGTAATAATCTGTTACTATCCACTCACTAGTTAGGACCCCTTAACATAACATAATAATCTGTTACTATCCACTCACTAGTTAGGACTCCCTTAACATAACATAATAATCTGTTACTATCCACTCACTAGTTAGGACTCCTTAACATAACATAATAATCTGTTACTATCCACTCACTAGTTAGGACCCCATAACATAATAATCAGTTACTATCCCCACTCACTAGTTAGGACTCCCTTAACATAACATAATAATCTGTTACTATCCACTCACTAGTTAGGACTCCCTTAATTAACATAACATAATAATCTGTTACTATCCACTCACTAGTTAGGACTCCCTTAACATAACATAATAATCTGTTACTATCCACTCACTAGTTAGGACTCCCTTAACATAACATAATAATCTGTTACTATCCACTCACTAGTTAGGACTCCCTTAACATAACATAATAATCTGTTACTATCCACTCACTAGTTAGGACTCCCTTAACATAACATAATAATCAGTTACTATCCACTCACTAGTTAGGACTCCTTTAACATAACATAATAATCTGTTACTATCCACTCACTAGTTAGGACTCCCTTAACATAACATAATAATCAGTTACTATCCACTCACTAGTTAGGACTCCCTTAACATAACATAATAATCAGTTACTATCCACTCACTAGTTAGGACTCCCTTAACATAACATAATAATCAGTTACTATCCACTCACTAGTTAGGACTCCCTTAACATAACATAATAATCTGTTACTATCCACTCACTAGTTAGGACCCCTTAACATAACATAATAATCAGTTACTATCCACTCACTAGTTAGGACTCCCTTAACATAACATAATAATCAGTTACTATCCACTCACTAGTTAGGACTCCCTTAACATAACATAATAATCAGTTACTATCCACTCACTAGTTAGGACTCCCTTAACATAACATAATAATCTGTTACTATCCACTCACTAGTTAGGACTCCCTTAACATAACATAATAATCTGTTACTATCCACTCACTAGTTAGGACTCCCTTAACATAACATAATAATCTGTTACTATCCACTCACTAGTTAGGACTCCCTTAACATAACATAATAATCTGTTACTATCCACTCACTAGTTAGGACTCCTTTAACATAACATAATAATCTGTTACTATCCACTCACTAGTTAGGACTCCCTTAACATAACATAATAATCTGTTACTATCCACTCACTAGTTAGGACTCCCTTAACATAACATAATAATCTGTTACTATCCACTCACTAGTTAGGACCCCTTAACATAACATAATAATCTGTTACTATCCACTCACTAGTTAGGACCCCCTTTAACATAACATAATAATCTGTTACTATCCACTCACTAGTTAGGACTCCCTTAACATAACATAATAATCTGTTACTATCCACTCACTAGTTAGGACTCCCTTAACATAACATAATAATCTGTTACTATCCACTCACTAGTTAGGACTCCCTTAACATAACATAATAATCAGTTACTATCCACTCACTAGTTAGGACTCCCTTAACATAACATAATAATCAGTTACTATCCACTCACTAGTTAGGACTCCCTTAACATAACATAATAATCAGTTACTATCCACTCACTAGTTAGGACTCCTTTAACATAACATAATAATCTGTTACTATCCACTCACTAGTTAGGACTCCCTTAACATAACATAATAATCAGTTACTATCCACTCACTAGTTAGGACTCCTTTAACATAACATAATAATCAGTTACTATCCACTCACTAGTTAGGACTCCCTTAACATAACATAATAATCAGTTACTATCCACTCACTAGTTAGGACTCCCTTAACATAACATAATAATCTGTTACTATCCACTCACTAGTTAGGACTCCCTTAACATAACATAATAATCTGTTACTATCCACTCACTAGTTAGGACTCCCTTAACATAACATAATAATCAGTTACTATCCACTCACTAGTTAGGACTCCCTTAACATAACATAATAATCAGTTACTATCCACTCACTAGTTAGGACTCCTTTAACATAACATAATAATCTGTTACTATCCACTCACTAGTTAGGACCCCTTAACATAACATAATAATCTGTTACTATCCACTCACTAGTTAGGACTCCCTTAACATAACATAATAATATGTTACTATCCACACGTAATCTGATGTTGACCGGATGGCCGAGGGGGCGTTTATAATTCCGTGGGCAGCGTTATACCATTCATCTAATGTGGGTCAAATGTTCATCATAGCAGTTAGTATCGTACACATTGAAAAATAACGCTGAATCTTACCGTATCTTCCTCGCGCCGTTGGGCGATGAGCGTGGAACAGATATTTTCCTATTATGGGATATAGAAATATCCGGTCCATTTCCAGGTTGTATAATAATATATACGTCCAAATCATGTTGTTTTTTCGAGTTATTTGCAGCGATCGATGTTCACTGTGTGAAGACTGAGTCTCTCTAACACTAGCGAGTGCCCGGACCCCATATGGAGTGAGTCCTACCGGGTTAAAGGTAACATCCATTTTTTCGATCTGCCGATCGGCCACCAGATGGCGGTCTTGAACCGCTAGAGGATTGAGAGGAGATCACACTTGTGTCTCAGGGCCCCGGAAAGGAAATATGATTCCGATCACAGATTTTTGAAATATTGATATCAAAGACGAGTTACGGCGTCTTCGGCAACTTGAGCATGGCGGGGAAGGACGCCTAAAAGCGTCTTCCGGCAGTTAAAGTGTTAACATAACATAATAATCTGTTACTATCCACTCACTAGTTAGGACTCCTTTAACATAACATAATAATCTGTTACTATCCACTCACTAGTTAGGACTCCCTTAACATAACATAATAATCTGTTACTATCCACTCACTAGTTAGGACTCCCTTAACATAACATAATAATCAGTTACTATCCACTCACTAGTTAGGACCCCTTAACATAACATAATAATCTGTTACTATCCACTCACTAGTTAGGACTCCCTTAACATAACATAATAATCTGTTACTATCCACTCACTAGTTAGGACTCCCTTAACATAACATAATAATCAGTTACTATCCACTCACTAGTTAGGACTCCCTTAACATAACGTAATAATCTGTTACTATCCACTCACTAGTTAGGACTCCTTTAACATAACATAATAATCAGTTACTATCCCCACTCACTAGTTAGGACCCCTTAACATAACATAATAATCTGTTACTATCCCCACTCACTGGTTAGGACCCCTTAACATAACATAATAATCTGTTACTATCCACTCACTAGTTAGGACCCCTTAACATAACATAATAATCTGTTACTATCCACTCACTAGTTGGGACTCCCTTAACATAACATAATAATCAGTTACTATCCACTCACTAGTTAGGACTCCTTTAACATAACATAATAATCTGTTACTATCCACTCACTAGTTAGGACTCCCTTAACATAACATAATAATCAGTTACTATCCACTCACTAGTTAGGACTCCTTTAACATAACATAATAATCTGTTACTATCCACTCACTAGTTAGGACTCCCTTAACATAACATAATAATCTGTTACTATCCACTCACTAGTTAGGACTCCCTTAACATAACATAATAATCAGTTACTATCCACTCACTAGTTAGGACTCCTTAACATAACATAATAATCTGTTACTATCCACTCACTAGTTAGGACTCCCTTAACATAACATAATAATCTGTTACTATCCACTCACTAGTTAGGACTCCCTTAACATAACATAATAATCTGTTACTATCCACTCACTAGTTAGGACTCCCTTAACATAACATAATAATCTGTTACTATCCACTCACTAGTTAGGACTCCCTTAACATAACATAATAATCAGTTACTATCCACTCACTAGTTAGGACTCCTTTAACATAACATAATAATCTGTTACTATCCACTCACTAGTTAGGACTCCCTTAACATAACATAATAATCAGTTACTATCCACTCACTAGTTAGGACTCCCTTAACATAACATAATAATCAGTTACTATCCACTCACTAGTTAGGACTCCCTTAACATAACATAATAATCAGTTACTATCCACTCACTAGTTAGGACTCCCTTAACATAACATAATAATCTGTTACTATCCACTCACTAGTTAGGACCCCTTAACATAACATAATAATCAGTTACTATCCACTCACTAGTTAGGACTCCCTTAACATAACATAATAATCAGTTACTATCCACTCACTAGTTAGGACTCCCTTAACATAACATAATAATCAGTTACTATCCACTCACTAGTTAGGACTCCCTTAACATAACATAATAATCTGTTACTATCCACTCACTAGTTAGGACTCCCTTAACATAACATAATAATCTGTTACTATCCACTCACTAGTTAGGACTCCCTTAACATAACATAATAATCTGTTACTATCCACTCACTAGTTAGGACTCCCTTAACATAACATAATAATCTGTTACTATCCACTCACTAGTTAGGACTCCTTTAACATAACATAATAATCTGTTACTATCCACTCACTAGTTAGGACTCCCTTAACATAACATAATAATCTGTTACTATCCACTCACTAGTTAGGACTCCCTTAACATAACATAATAATCTGTTACTATCCACTCACTAGTTAGGACCCCTTAACATAACATAATAATCTGTTACTATCCACTCACTAGTTAGGACCCCCTTTAACATAACATAATAATCTGTTACTATCCACTCACTAGTTAGGACTCCCTTAACATAACATAATAATCTGTTACTATCCACTCACTAGTTAGGACTCCCTTAACATAACATAATAATCTGTTACTATCCACTCACTAGTTAGGACTCCCTTAACATAACATAATAATCAGTTACTATCCACTCACTAGTTAGGACTCCCTTAACATAACATAATAATCAGTTACTATCCACTCACTAGTTAGGACTCCCTTAACATAACATAATAATCAGTTACTATCCACTCACTAGTTAGGACTCCTTAACATAACATAATAATCTGTTACTATCCACTCACTAGTTAGGACTCCCTTAACATAACATAATAATCAGTTACTATCCACTCACTAGTTAGGACTCCTTTAACATAACATAATAATCAGTTACTATCCACTCACTAGTTAGGACTCCCTTAACATAACATAATAATCAGTTACTATCCACTCACTAGTTAGGACTCCCTTAACATAACATAATAATCTGTTACTATCCACTCACTAGTTAGGACTCCCTTAACATAACATAATAATCTGTTACTATCCACTCACTAGTTAGGACTCCCTTAACATAACATAATAATCAGTTACTATCCACTCACTAGTTAGGACTCCCTTAACATAACATAATAATCAGTTACTATCCACTCACTAGTTAGGACTCCTTTAACATAACATAATAATCTGTTACTATCCACTCACTAGTTAGGACCCCTTAACATAACATAATAATCTGTTACTATCCACTCACTAGTTAGGACTCCCTTAACATAACATAATAATATGTTACTATCCACTCACTAGTTAGGACTCCCTTAACATAACATAATAATCTGTTACTATCCACTCACTAGTTAGGACTCCCTTAACATAACATAATAATCTGTTACTATCCACTCACTAGTTAGGACTCCCTTAACATAACATAATAATCTGTTACTATCCACTCACTAGTTAGGACCCCTTAACATAACATAATAATCTGTTACTATCCACTCACTAGTTAGGACTCCCTTAACATAACATAATAATCTGTTACTATCCACTCACTAGTTAGGACCCTTTAACATAACATAATAATCTGTTACTATCCACTCACTAGTTAGGACTCCCTTAACATAACATAATAATCAGTTACTATCCACTCACTAGTTAGGACCCCTTAACATAACATAATAATCTGTTACTATCCACTCACTAGTTAGGACTCCCTTAACATAACATAATAATCAGTTACTATCCACACTCACTAGTTAGGACCCCTTAACATAACATAATAATCTGTTACTATCCACTCACTAGTTAGGACTCCCTTAACATAACATAATAATCAGTTACTATCCACTCACTAGTTAGGACTCCCTTAACATAACATAATAATCTGTTACTATCCACTCACTAGTTAGGACTCCCTTAACATAACATAATAATCTGTTACTATCCACTCACTAGTTAGGACCCCTTAACATAACATAATAATCAGTTACTATCCACTCACTAGTTAGGACCCCTTAACATAACATAATAATCTGTTACTATCCACACTCACTAGTTAGGACTCCTTTAACATAACATAATAATCTGTTACTATCCACACTCACTAGTTAGGACTCCTTTAACATAAAATAATCTGTTACTATCCACTCACTAGTTAGGACTCCCTTAACATAACATAATAATCTGTTACTATCCACTCACTAGTTAGGACTCCTTTAACATAACATAATAATCAGTTACTATCCACTCACTAGTTAGGACTCCTTTAACATAACATAATAATCTGTTACTATCCCCACTCACTAGTTAGGACTCCTTTAACATAACATAATAATCTGTTACTATCCACTCACTAGTTAGGACTCCCTTAACATAACATAATAATCTGTTACTATCCACTCACTGGTTAGGACTCCCTTAACATAACATAATAATCTGTTACTATCCACTCACTAGTTAGGACTCCCTTAACATAACATAATAATCTGTTACTATCCACTCACTAGTTAGGACTCCCTTAACATAACATAATAATCTGTTACTATCCACTCACTAGTTAGGACTCCTTAACATAACATAATAATCTGTTACTATCCACTCACTAGTTAGGACTCCCTTAACATAACATAATAATCAGTTACTATCCACACTCACTAGTTAGGACCCTTTAACATAACATAATAATCAGTTACTATCCACTCACTAGTTAGGACTCCTTAACATAACATAATAATCAGTTACTATCCACTCACTAGTTAGGACTCCCTTAACATAACATAATAATCAGTTACTATCCACACTCACTAGTTAGGACCCTTTAACATAACATAATAATCAGTTACTATCCACTCACTAGTTAGGACTCCCTTAACATAACATAATAATCTGTTACTATCCACACTCACTAGTTAGGACCCCTTAACATAACGTAATAATCTGTTACTATCCACTCACTAGTTAGGACTCCCTTAACATAACATAATAATCTGTTACTATCCACTCACTAGTTAGGACTCCTTAACATAACATAATAATCTGTTACTATCCACTCACTAGTTAGGACCCCTTAACATAACATAATAATCTGTTACTATCCACTCACTAGTTAGGACCCCTTAACATAACATAATAATCAGTTACTATCCACTCACTAGTTAGGACTCCCTTAACATAACATAATAATCTGTTACTATCCACTCACTAGTTAGGACTCCCTTAACATAACATAATAATCTGTTACTATCCACTCACTGGTTAGGACTCCCTTAACATAACATAATAATCAGTTACTATCCACTCACTAGTTAAGACTCCCTTAACATAACATAATAATCAGTTACTATCCACTCACTAGTTAAGACTCCCTTAACATAACATAATAATCTGTTACTATCCACACTCACTAGTTAGGACTCCCTTAACATAACGTAATAATCAGTTACTATCCATTCACTAGTTAGGACCCCTTAACATAACATAATAATCTGTTACTATCCACTCACTGGTTAGGACTCCCTTAACATAACATAATAATCTGTTACTATCCACTCACTAGTTAGGACTCCCTTAACATAACATAATAATCTGTTACTATCCACTCACTAGTTAGGACTCCCTTAACATAACATAATAATCTGTTACTATCCACTCACTAGTTAGGACTCCCTTAACATAACATAATAATCTGTTACTATCCACTCACTAGTTAGGACTCCCTTAACATAACATAATAATCTGTTACTATCCACTCACTAGTTAGGACTCCCTTAACATAACATAATAATCTGTTACTATCCACTCACTAGTTAGGACTCCTTAACATAACATAATAATCTGTTACTATCCACTCACTAGTTAGGACCCCTTAACATAACATAATAATCTGTTACTATCCACTCACTAGTTAGGACCCCTTAACATAACATAATAATCTGTTACTATCCACTCACTAGTTAGGACCCCTTAACATAACATAATAATCTGTTACTATCCACTCACTAGTTAGGACCCCTTAACATAACATAATAATCTGTTACTATCCACTCACTAGTTAGGACTCCCTTAACATAACATAATAATCTGTTACTATCCACTCACTGGTTAGGACTCCCTTAACATAACATAATAATCAGTTACTATCCACTCACTAGTTAGGACTCCCTTAACATAACATAATAATCTGTTACTATCCACTCACTGGTTAGGACTCCCTTAACATAACATAATAATCTGTTACTATCCACTCACTAGTTAGGACTCCTTTAACATAACATAATAATCTGTTACTATCCCCACTCACTAGTTAGGACTCCTTTAACATAACATAATAATCTGTTACTATCCACTCACTAGTTAGGACTCCTTTAACATAACATAATAATCTGTTACTATCCACTCACTAGTTAGGACTCCTTTAACATAACATAATAATCTGTTACTATCCACACTCACTAGTTAGGACTCCCTTAACATAACATAATAATCTGTTACTATCCACTCACTGGTTAGGACCCCTTAACATAACATAATAATCTGTTACTATCCACTCACTAGTTAGGACTCCCTTAACATAACATAATAATCTGTTACTATCCACTCACTAGTTAGGACTCCCTTAACATAACATAATAATCTGTTACTATCCACTCACTAGTTAGGACCCCTTAACATAACATAATAATCTGTTACTATCCACTCACTAGTTAGGACTCCTTAACATAACATAATAATCTGTTACTATCCACTCACTAGTTAGGACTCCTTTAACATAACATAATAATCTGTTACTATCCACTCACTAGTTAGGACCCCTTAACATAACATAATAATCTGTTACTATCCACTCACTAGTTAGGACTCCTTTAACATAACATAATAATCTGTTACTATCCACTCACTAGTTAGGACTCCCTTAACATAACATAATAATCTGTTACTATCCACACTCACTAGTTAGGACCCCTTAACATAACATAATAATCTGTTACTATCCACTCACTAGTTAGGACTCCCTTAACATAACATAATAATCTGTTACTATCCACTCACTAGTTAGGACCCTTTAACATAACATAATAATCAGTTACTATCCATTCACTAGTTAGGACTCCCTTAACATAACATAATAATCTGTTACTATCCACACTCACTGGTTAGGACTCCTTAACATAACATAATAATCTGTTACTATCCACTCACTAGTTAGGACCCTTTAACATAACATAATAATCTGTTACTATCCACTCACTAGTTAGGACCCTTTAACATAACATAATAATCTGTTACTATCCACTCACTAGTTAGGACTCCCTTAACATAACATAATAATCTGTTACTATCCACTCACTAGTTAGGACTCCCTTAACATAACATAATAATCTGTTACTATCCACTCACTAGTTAGGACCCTTTAACATAACATAATAATCAGTTACTATCCACACTCACTGGTTAGGACTCCTTAACATAACATAATAATCTGTTACTATCCACTCACTAGTTAGGACCCTTTAACATAACATAATAATCTGTTACTATCCACTCACTAGTTAGGACCCTTTAACATAACATAATAATCTGTTACTATCCACTCACTAGTTAGGACTCCCTTAACATAACATAATAATCTGTTACTATCCACACTCACTAGTTAGGACCCCTTAACATAACATAATAATCTGTTACTATCCACTCACTGGTTAGGACTCCCTTAACATAACATAATAATCAGTTACTATCCCCACTCACTGGTTAGGACTCCCTTAACATAACATAATAATCTGTTACTATCCACTCACTAGTTAGGACCCCTTAACATAACATAATAATCTGTTACTATCCACTCACTAGTTAGGACTCCCTTAACATAACATAATAATCTGTTACTATCCACTCACTAGTTAGGACCCCTTAACATAACATAATAATCAGTTACTATCCACTCACTAGTTAGGACTCCCTTAACATAACATAATAATCAGTTACTATCCACTCACTAGTTAGGACCCTTTAACATAACATAATAATCAGTTACTATCCACACTCACTAGTTAGGACTCCCTTAACATAACATAATAATCTGTTACTATCCACTCACTAGTTAGGACCCCTTAACATAACATAATAATCTGTTACTATCCACTCACTAGTTAGGACTCCCTTAACATAACATAATAATCTGTTACTATCCACTCACTAGTTAGGACTCCCTTAACATAACATAATAATCAGTTACTATCCACTCACTAGTTAGGACCCTTTAACATAACATAATAATCAGTTACTATCCACTCACTAGTTAGGACCCTTTAACATAACATAATAATCAGTTACTATCCACTCACTAGTTAGGACCCCTTAACATAACATAATAATCTGTTACTATCCACTCACTAGTTAGGACCCTTTAACATAACATAATAATCTGTTACTATCCACTCACTAGTTAGGACCCCTTAACATAACATAATAATCTGTTACTATCCACTCACTGGTTAGGACTCCCTTAACATAACATAATAATCTGTTACTATCCACACTCACTAGTTAGGACTCCCTTAACATAACGTAATAATCTGTTACTATCCACACTCACTAGTTAGGACTCCCTTAACATAACATAATAATCTGTTACTATCCACACTCACTAGTTAGGACTCCCTTAACATAACATAATAATCTGTTACTATCCACTCACTGGTTAGGACTCCCTTAACATAACATAATAATCTGTTACTATCCACTCACTAGTTAGGACTCCTTTAACATAACATAATAATCTGTTACTATCCCCACTCACTAGTTAGGACTCCTTTAACATAACATAATAATCTGTTACTATGCACTCACTAGTTAGGACTCCTTTAACATAACATAATAATCTGTTACTATCCACTCACTAGTTAGGACTCCCTTAACATAACATAATAATCTGTTACTATCCACTCACTAGTTAGGACTCCCTTAACATAACGTAATAATCTGTTACTATCCACACTCACTAGTTAGGACCCCTTAACATAACATAATAATCTGTTACTATCCACTCACTAGTTAGGACTCCCTTAACATAACATACTAATATGTTACTATCCACTCACTAGTTAGGACTCCCTTAACATAACATAATAATCTGTTACTATCCACTCACTAGTTAGGACTCCCTTAACATAACATAATAATCTGTTACTATCCACTCACTAGTTAGGACTCCCTTAACATAACATAATAATCTGTTACTATCCACTCACTGGTTAGGACCCTTTAACATAACATAATAATCTGTTACTATCCACTCACTAGTTAGGACTCCTTTAACATAACATAATAATCTGTTACTATCCACTCACTAGTTAGGACTCCCTTAACATAACATAATAATCTGTTACTATCCACTCACTAGTTAGGACCCCTTAACATAACATAATAATCTGTTACTATCCACTCACTAGTTAGGACCCCTTAACATAACATAATAATCAGTTACTATCCACTCACTAGTTAGGACCCCTTAACATAACATAATAATCTGTTACTATCCACTCACTAGTTAGGACTCCTTAACATAACATAATAATCTGTTACTATCCACACTCACTAGTTAGGACCCCTTAACATAACATAATAATCTGTTACTATCCACTCACTAGTTAGGACTCCCTTAACATAACATAATAATCTGTTACTATCCACACTCACTAGTTAGGACTCCCTTAACATAACATAATAATCTGTTACTATCCACTCACTAGTTAGGACTCCCTTAACATAACATAATAATCAGTTACTATCCACTCACTAGTTAAGACTCCCTTAACATAACATAATAATCTGTTACTATCCACACTCACTAGTTAGGACTCCCTTAACATAACATAATAATCAGTTACTATCCACTCACTGGTTAGGACTCCCTTAACATAACATAATAATCTGTTACTATCCACTCACTGGTTAGGACTCCCTTAACATAACATAATAATCTGTTACTATCCACTCACTAGTTAGGACTCCCTTAACATAACATAATAATCTGTTACTATCCACACTCACTAGTTAGGACTCCCTTAACATAACATAATAATCTGTTACTATCCACTCACTAGTTAGGACTCCCTTAACATAACATAATAATCTGTTACTATCCACTCACTAGTTAGGACTCCCTTAACATAACATAATAATCTGTTACTATCCACTCACTAGTTAGGACCCCTTAACATAACATAATAATCTGTTACTATCCACTCACTAGTTAGGACCCCTTAACATAACATAATAATCTGTTACTATCCACTCACTAGTTAGGACTCCTTAACATAACATAATAATCTGTTACTATCCACACTCACTAGTTAGGAGCCCTTAACATAACATAATAATCTGTTACTATCCACTCACTAGTTAGGACTCCCTTAACATAACATAATAATCTGTTACTATCCACACTCACTAGTTAGGACTCCCTTAACATAACATAATAATCTGTTACTATCCACTCACTAGTTAGGACTCCCTTAACATAACATAATAATCAGTTACTATCCACTCACTAGTTAAGACTCCCTTAACATAACATAATAATCTGTTACTATCCACACTCACTAGTTAGGACTCCCTTAACATAACATAATAATCAGTTACTATCCACTCACTGGTTAGGACTCCCTTAACATAACATAATAATCTGTTACTATCCACTCACTGGTTAGGACTCCCTTAACATAACATAATAATCTGTTACTATCCCCACTCACTAGTTAGGACCCCTTAACATAACATAATAATCTGTTACTATCCACTCACTAGTTAGGACCCCTTAACATAACATAATAATCTGTTACTATCCACTCACTAGTTAGGACTCCTTTAACATAACATAATAATCTGTTACTATCCACTCACTAGTTAGGACTCCTTTAACATAACATAATAATCTGTTACTATCCACTCACTAGTTAGGACTCCCTTAACATAACATAATAATCAGTTACTATCCACTCACTAGTTAGGACCCCTTAACATAACATAATAATCTGTTACTATCCACTCACTAGTTAGGACCCTTTAACATAACATAATAATCAGTTACTATCCACTCACTAGTTAGGACTCCCTTAACATAACATAATAATCTGTTACTATCCACTCACTAGTTAGGACCCCTTAACATAACATAATAATCTGTTACTATCCACACTCACTAGTTAGGACTCCCTTAACATAACATAATAATCTGTTACTATCCACTCACTAGTTAGGACTCCCTTAACATAACATAATAATCTGTTACTATCCACTCACTAGTTAGGACCCCTTAACATAACATAATAATCTGTTACTATCCACTCACTAGTTAGGACTAGGGGTGGGACGATACATCGATCCAGATCGATACATCGATGTAATTATCAACAATCGAATCGGATCGATGCGATGTAATAAGATCGATTCATATCGATACTCTTATTTTGAAAATCCTGTGGCGAGTCTCATATCCGCCCAAGAACAACAGCAGTAGCTCCGTGTGTGTAGATGTTACAGCATAGCATTCTCCCTTTCTGTGTGTGTGTGCGCGAGTCTTTGGAAAGACCAGATGAGGTCAGGAGTTTGATGTTTAAATGTTATTTAAACATAAACAATATAATACATAATAAATGTAGGCCTATACATGATCATGCAACATCAACAAATTGTTGTAGGAACGGTTTGGGAGAGGGAGGTTGTGAGTTTTGAGTTCCAAAAAATTTAGCTTAAAGTTTAAAGCTCAATATATAAAAACGTGGCACTTTACAGTGAACAGGAGGTCTATTTGTATTAAAAACAATAAATTGATTTTCCTTTAAATGTCTGGAAGAGCTCAAAAATACAAATGTCAAATGATATTCATTACCTTTTTTTTGTTGATCTAAATGTTACTGATTGTGTTAAATGGGCATATGATATCATCTCATATCGATCGCAGGCACCTGAATCTAATCGTATCGTATTGTATCGTGAGAGACTTTGTGATATCGGCAAATATCGTATCGTTGTCCAAAGAATCGATATCGTATCGTATCATGATGAAACTGGTGATTCCCACCCCTAGTTAGGACTCCCTTAACATAACATAATAATCTGTTACTATCCACTCACTGGTTAGGACTCCCTTAACATAACATAATAATCAGTTACTATCCACTCACTAGTTAGGACTCCCTTAACATAACATAATAATCTGTTACTATCCACTCACTAGTTAGGACTCCCTTAACATAACATAATAATCTGTTACTATCCACTCACTAGTTAGGACCCCTTAACATAACATAATAATCTGTTACTATCCACTCACTAGTTAGGACTCCCTTAACATAACATAATAATCTGTTACTATCCACTCACTAGTTAGGACCCCTTAACATAACATAATAATCTGTTACTATCCACTCACTAGTTAGGACTCCCTTAACATAACATAATAATCTGTTACTATCCACTCACTAGTTAGGACTCCCTTAACATAACATAATAATCAGTTACTATCCACTCACTAGTTAGGACTCCCTTAACATAACATAATAATCAGTTACTATCCACTCACTGGTTAGGACTCCCTTAACATAACATAATAATCTGTTACTATCCACACTCACTGGTTAGGACTCCTTAACATAACATAATAATCTGTTACTATCCACTCACTAGTTAGGACCCTTTAACATAACATAATAATCTGTTACTATCCACACTCACTGGTTAGGACCCCCTTAACATAACATAATAATCTGTTACTATCCACTCACTAGTTAGGACTCCCTTAACATAACATAATAATCTGTTACTATCCACACTCACTAGTTAGGACTCCCTTAACATAACATAATAATCTGTTACTATCCACACTCACTAGTTAGGACTCCCTTAACATAACATAATAATCTGTTACTATCCACTCACTAGTTAGGACCCTTTAACATAACATAATAATCTGTTACTATCCACTCACTAGTTAGGACCCCTTAACATAACATAATAATCTGTTACTATCCACTCACTAGTTAGGACCCCTTAACATAACATAATAATCTGTTACTATCCACTCACTGGTTAGGACCCCTTAACATAACATAATAATATGTTACTATCCACTCACTAGTTAGGACCCCTTAACATAACATAATAATCAGTTACTATCCCCACTCACTGGTTAGGACTCCCTTAACATAACATAATAATCTGTTACTATCCACTCACTAGTTAGGACTCCCTTAACATAACGTAATAATCTGTTACTATCCACTCACTAGTTAGGACCCCTTAACATAACATAATAATCTGTTACTATCCACTCACTAGTTAGGACTCCCTTAACATAACATAATAATCAGTTACTATCCACTCACTAGTTAGGACTCCCTTAACATAACATAATAATCTGTTACTATCCACTCACTAGTTAGGACCCCTTAACATAACATAATAATCTGTTACTATCCACTCACTAGTTAGGACTCCCTTAACATAACATAATAATCTGTTACTATCCACTCACTAGTTAGGACTCCCTTAACATAACGTAATAATCAGTTACTATCCACTCACTAGTTAGGACCCCTTAACATAACATAATAATCTGTTACTATCCCCACTCACTAGTTAGGACCCCTTAACATAACATAATAATCAGTTACTATCCACTCACTAGTTAGGACTCCCTTAACATAACATAATAATCTGTTACTATCCACTCACTAGTTAGGACCCCTTAACATAACATAATAATCTGTTACTATCCACTCACTAGTTAGGACTCCCTTAACATAACATAATAATCTGTTACTATCCACTCACTAGTTAGGACTCCCTTAACATAACATAATAATCAGTTACTATCCACACTCACTAGTTAGGACTCCACCAAACACGGGTCCCAGGACTCCCATCAGGAGGATGGCGATGGGCATGAAACGGGCCACCTTGTGCTGCCGCAGTGTGTAGAGGGCCAGGAGGGCCGCAGGCAGGTGGAACACCAGAGAGGAGACGGCTGCCCACAGGAACACTCCATACCACATCTCTGAAGAGAGACAGAAAGACAGGCAGACAGACAGACAGCCATACATACAGGCAGATGGGACAGACAGACAGACAGACAGACAGACAGACAGACAGACAGACAGACAGACAGACAGACAGAGGAGGAGAGACGGAGCTTAGATTGACATAGTTTAGCAATGTTGTCGGGTTGCAGGCTGTTGCATTCATGGGAAAGTAGAATGTGCCCGTTACAAAAGTGACCCTTCAACAACCTTGGATGATTAATCTGCATACAAGCTAATCTGTTGTTACAACATTATGAGACTAGCCTAAGAAAAAGTATTTACCTGCTCTATTTCCAGGTCTGCTAGTTCCTTAAGTAGCGAGTAGGATATGCCTCTATTCGTTAGATTAGGGTCATCGGACCTGCAGAGGTAATTTAGGAGGTTCCAGGGGTCACCAGAAATAATTAGGAAGGATAGTTAACCATGCAGAGACTCTGAACTTTACAATGACTATTTAATTCACCTACAGTTTGGACAGCCATCATCTGTACTATAAATTACAACTAACAACACAATGTTCTGAGATGGGGTCCTACATTACTTTATCTTATCAAAGGTGGGTCCGTGGCCTAATGTGAATCTATTTAGAGGTCGTTGACATGATGTTAGCCCCTGTTCTAGATTGTTATTCTTTATTAAACTGACTCTATGAGAAGACCATGAGGCCTAAAAAAATAATGGTTTGTTTCCGGTTGCCGACTGACCCTGCCGATTTAGGTGCAACCCAATATATTTTATGAGTTTAAAAAAAAAGTTATATAAAAAAAATCCTTTATTTTTTTTTTTAATATAGTTTCATAGAAATCTTAGGGTGTTTTCACACCTGTAGTTCGTTTGCTTTGTTCCGATTCAGGGAGACACAGGGACTATAACGATACAATGTTGCACTTGTCCCTTAGTTCGTTTGTGTTCACACGGCTGTGTTAACAGCGGACAAAAACAAACGCACGCACGAGCCGAGCAAACTGTCACTCATTGGTCCGATTTTGGGGTGTGCCCCCCCCCAACCCTGAATCTCCGTGTTACATTGAAATCGGGGAGGGGAGAGCGGGGGGGGGGGGGGGCAAATTAATGAATGTGGATCAGAGCCGTGATGTAAGTGGTTGCAGATACGGCTGTGGGGGTGCTGGAGACATGATCGAATAGACTTTTATGCGCCTCAATCTCCTGAACACGGCGCGACCCATTCCTAATCGATCAGAACTAAATCGGCAGAGAAAAAGCCCATTTTAAAGCACCTATTCCCCATGCACATGCGCAGATTGCCCACGGAGTCTGGACGACGCGAGGCGACGCACGAATGAATGTGGACTGTTCCATCAGAGGGGGGAGCTTCGGTGGTAATGTGAGTGGCTACAGTCCGCTGCACTTAAATATAAACATTAGTCTACCTGGAGACTCAATGAGGTAATTGTAGATGTCGCCATAAGATGCGTCTGGCCATTTAGTGGGTTCATTTTTTCATTATCCTGTTCGGCTGAAAGGACACTGGCCACCGAAGCTCCCCCCTCTGATGGAACAGTCCACATTCATTCGTGCGTCATCTCGCATCGTCCAGACTCCGTGGGCAATCTGCCCATGTGCATGGGGAATAGGTGCTTTAAAATGGGCTTTTTCTCTGCCGATTTAGTTCTGATCGATTAGGAATGGGTCGCGCCGTGTTCAGGAGATTGAGGCGCATAAAAGTCTATTCGATCATGTCTCTAGCACCCCCACAGCCGTATCTGCAACCACTTACATCATGGCTCTCATCCACATTCATTAATTTGCTCCCCCGCAATCTCCCCCCGCAAGTGAGTTGTGTCGGTTTGTTAAGTCGATTGCATTCTCACAGCGTACGAGTCGCGTCGGGTTCGGTTGGAAGTGTGCCGAGACCACCCTCTCTAGGCTAACGGTGTGCATCTTCCTACTCCTACTGCATGCACAGAGAAGAAAAACGTATGTATCATACCACTCCAACATTTTGGGCACCCTGGAGTTAGACAAGAAGATACATACCCTTTTTCTTCTCTGTGCATGCAGTAGGAGTAGGAAGACACGCACCGTTAGCCTAGCTTAGCGTCAGTCACTGGAAGTAGGTTCCTCCATTAGCCTAGTTCCAAACGTCTTCCTACTCCTACTGCATGCACAGAGAAGAAAAAGGTATGCATCTTCTTGTCTAACTCCAGGGTTCCCAAAATGTTGGAGTGGTAAGATACATACCTTTTTCTTCTCTGTGCATGCAGTAGGAGTAGGAAGATGCGCACAGTTAGCCTGGCTTAGCGTCAGTCACTGGAAGTAGGTTCCTCCATTAGCCTAGTTCCAAACGTCTTCCTACTCCTACTGCATGCACAGAGAAGAAAAAGGTATGCATCTTCTTGTCTAACTCCAGGGTAGATGGCAAAGCTAATTTCCCAAAATGTTGGAGTTTTCCTTTAAACTATATCTTAAATTATGGCTATGGATCTAATACACCAGTCGCTTATCAATGACTTGCTTGCAGTCAACATGTACAAAACGGATTGTTTTTTCATTGGTACTTTTCCGTTTTATACCGTTTTGAATAAGAGTATAGTTTTGGAGATGTCTAGTAATTCCAGAGAAATTCTGCGATAATAGCTCTTTAGTGGAATACACAAAACACGTTGTCATTTTTCGGCTGATTTATGAATAGTTTTCAAATAAACGCTAGATTATCGATAGTATACGTGTACTTATGCACGCTAGAGAAGCGGGCTGAAAAATCGATTATCCGTGCCATGGTCAGCGCTAACGTTACGCACACACACACACACACGCTGCGATGGCGGAGAAAAAAAATCGGATTAACCCAAGACTGGTAAAATAGAGTCCTTACCTCACATCAGATGTTCTGCAAAAAGATTAATCCAATTTCTGATCGCCATTCCAAATATTGATCGCGTTTATTGATCCAACGTTATAGCACCAAAACACATAATCGACGCTGCTCCGAGCCTCCCCAGTGAATGTGGTAACAGCTACTGCTTGCCCGAGAAGGGAAACCCCGGGACCGGAGTTTTTTTTCTGATGCATAGTCCCACCCAATCCAATCCAATGATGTGCAATACCATCCGGGAGACTAGGGATGCACCGATATGAACATTTGCGGCCGATACCGATTGTTCAACTAACGATATTTGTGGCAAAAAAAATTAAGATATATATTTTTTTTATGAAACTACTGTATATTTGTATGTCTCTAAATGTTTTGATTAATTGAAAATGGAGGACCCTTATGTAAAAAAGCCGAAAGTCTTTTTCTGGTCTTCATCCTCCAGTCTTAGCACTGTTGTTGTATTGAGCTGTACTGTATTGTACCCATTCTGCAATCTGTTAATAACGTTTTCAATCAATCAAACAAATGTATAGAAAAGCTTTTATTATAACCATATAACAAACAATTATATTATTGTTTATGAAAATGTGTTAGCCCTATGCTTGACTATTATTTTAGGCATGGCAACAAATAAAATAATAATAATAAAATGAATAAATAAAATAATAAATAAATGAATAGGCTACACGTCTCTCTTTTTGTGTTACAAATTGTGCTCACCGATAAACATAGGCCTCTTTACTTACTTAAAAAAGGAAACATCAAGAAATATGTTGGTATTCCATCATGCCATGTGTGTTTTTTATATATTTTATAATGCTCATGATTATTGCTGAAGTCTGAGTCATATAATACCCACTGGCTTTCATCTTCAACAGACTAACTTGACTAAAAAGACAAAAAAGTGTATGAGTTTTATGAGTTTAAGAGACAGCACTCACTGTATCTCTCTCAAACAAAGCTCCATGTTCTCCAGTAATATCTCCATAATCTGAGTTTGCAATACATGTGTCGTGTCAGGTACAAACAGAACCATTTTGATTGACAGTCGATTCTGCCAATTACGTCACACCGCTAGCACCCACCTCCTGCTGTTCTTACCACCAATTGGCAAGCACGTATTCGTTTTCTACTTCCGGGAATTCCGCTATTGATTTTGACGAGAGCTCAACAACAAAGCTAATAACGTTAGCTCCCCGCGGCCCACGAGTAGATTACCAGCGCCCCGCAGGAGTACTAAACGAGGCATAATGATTTTACTGCAACGAATGTTATAATAAAAGCTTTTCTATACATTTGTCTGATTGAAAACTTTATTAACAGATTGCAGAATGGGTACAATTCAGTACGGGCTCTCTGAGCAAAGGAAGGAACTGAGATATGAATGAGTAATGCTTGCTATCTGGTCGGGTAAATAATATGCTGATACTATTGAACGTGTAACTATGTAACGTTAATGCCACAAAACGAATGCCTTTGTTTTTTTGTTTTTTTTTATTATTATCTTTTTCCCCCTCCATTTTCCTCCGATTTTTTCTCCCATCCCAATGTTAGTCGTATGCCAATTCCCAATCCCCTTCCTGGTCGCTGCGCACTTACCCCCCACAGTCAGATCATCTGGGAGAGTGGAGGCTACC
Source organism: Notolepis coatsorum (assembly GCF_963971535.1). Classification (NCBI taxonomy): domain Eukaryota; kingdom Metazoa; phylum Chordata; class Actinopteri; order Aulopiformes; family Paralepididae; genus Notolepis; species Notolepis coatsorum. Next base: position 51,474,448 of record NC_140170.1, on the reverse strand, counting down.
ACGTGCTTCCTCCGACACACGTCCAGCCAATCAACCGCTTCTTTTCACCTGGCAGCGCGGATCCTCCCTGAGAGGGCGTAGCGTGTGGAAGGATCACACTATCCCACTCAGGTCCTATCCGCGCTTAGCAGGCGCCCCGACCGAACTGTAGGAGTCGCTGTTTACAACGACCCGGACCCACCCCGCCAGCTTCTCCCACCCTCTAATACAGCCAATTGTATTAGTGTGAACGGCCAGCCAAGCTGGCGACAACCCCGGAGCTGTGAGCTGGATTCGAACAGGCGAATCCAGCTCACAGCTCCGGGGTTGGTGACGAACGCAATCTCCGCTACGCCACCTAACCGCCCTATAACGAATGCCTTTGTTAATCATAAGGAGTAACTTTGATGCAGTAGCGTGTGTGTGTGGGGGGGCGGCGTTGTGCAGGTCGCTTGACTGAAACTTTTTTCAAAGTTTGAACGTGTGGGCCAGATTGACGCGACACAAATTGATGGATATTTATCGGCTACTGCCATCGGCACATTTGAGCTTATCGGCCGATACATCGGTGCACCCCTACGGGAGACGATACGCGGCGGTATTTGCTAGGGGTGGGAAACACCAGTTTAATCACGATACAATACGATATCGATTCTTTGGACAACGATACGATATTATCCGATATCACACAGTCTGCCACGATACGATACAATTCGATTCAGGTGCCTGCGATCGATATGAGACGATATTATGTGCCCATTTAATACAATCAGTAACATTTAAATCAACAAAAAAAAGGCAATGGAAATATCATGAAATTTTTATTTTTGAGCTCTTCCAGACATTTAAATGAAAAACAATCTATTGTTTTTAATACAAATAGACCTCCTGTTGTGAAGGGCCAGATTAAACCGAATATATATATTTATTTATATATATATATTTAATTGTATTTGTATATTCTCTAATATTCCCTGATATCCCTTGTATATTCCTTGTACAATATGCATTGAATATCCATTCTAGCCTACTGAACATCCCATAATAGTCTCCATTCTACTATTGGTCGAGACCTTGGTGCCAGGCTGCCATACCCCTCAGACCCAGTTCAAACGTACCGCTCCACATGTACGAACAAGTCCTAGTTCCGCGTAGGAATCTGGCTACCGCACCACTAATGGGACTATTTGTTCATAGTGCGTATATATACTGCGCTACTAAAGTAGGACTTTCTTTTCAGTCCAGTTTCTTACCCTCCAATAGAGTCACAGACGTAAAGCCTCCCCGCGACGCCACGTGTGGGAGTAAGGCCAAGTTCGCCTACCATCGGTATTGAGACATCGTGTATATTAATATTTGAATAGTCATATTTGGCACTATATCGTCGAGTTGGACGTAGTCTTTTAAGCTAATAATAGTCTGTTAATATATAGTGCTTCGTGCGGTGAGAATGCTACCGTAGTCAGTACCCCATCGTTTCGGGCAGAGAACTGGCTGCTTACCCAGGGTGGTTGACCCCATGTGAAGCTGCACCCGAGGAGCCCCAGAGCCGATGAGCGAGTGGACCTGTATACCGGATTATTCTACCGACGACAGCCCGCCTTCCCAGGCACGGATTATGCTTTGTATACTTTGATTATTCCATGGATAAAGACCCCCGACACTGCCGTGTGTTGGAACCCCCCCCCCTGGAGAGGACGCAAGGTGAGGAGACGCTCTGCAAGACGAGGTCGCTTCACGTCTCTCCCCCGTGGACCGGAGAGAGCCGGCCCACAAAGAGTCCACCTGCTTTCATCTGTGGTCCAAGGATCGCCGGCGCATTGAACGGCACTACAGTGGGTTCACCTGGGATACCCTTGGCCGGACGAGGCAGCCGGATTCTACCCCCCCCCCCCTCCTACTCCTGTCGGCTTACAAGCGACCGGATTAACCCCCTCTAGTGTATCTAGTATATAATCATTAAAGTATCATTGCTGTTATTCCTTAACTATTCCAGGTCGTATATTTACCACCTGCGCCTTCAGAGATTGGACATTCTCTATTGATATACCGACGAATACTCTTTGCCATAAAAGTGCATACTATTTCAATTCATAAATGTAATTAAGTGATTAAGTGCTTGTTCTACACACCATCGCTGTGTAGAAATAAAGACCTGTTTCGACTTCGTACATTTGTGTTGGATCCGTTTCATCTACGTGAGAGTGTTTATGATAATATATTTATGCCGTGTACTGGGTGGCCGAATATTAAGTACAAAGGTAGTGGTAGTAAGTATCATATCTAGTAATACAGTCAGGGAATTGTACCCCTCAGTTACAATTGGTCCTTCGAGCCGGAGGGTAATTAGTGTAATATTAATATAGTGTTATTAATATTGAAATGGCCTATGATGAACACTCCACGAAACGATCCTCCTAACCAACGCCCGCAGCGCGAACGACGGCTCCCTCAGTACTTAGAGGCTTACGCTGTCAGTCAACAACCTAGTCTTCTACTAACAGTAAACGCGGTAAAACTAGAAAGTAAAAGTATGTCTAACCCCAACGCCCAGACTACCCCGACCATAGAGGCCCCTACGGGCTCTAATGTAACTGACCAAGTTCACGGTGGGGACCAGTGGGAACCAGACATGACTTCACACCCCGCCAGTACTGAAGAAGTAGTCCCCGATGAGTCCCGGGAGGAATACAACGCTACCGAGAGAGAACTCGGCACGGAAGAAGACGGGGAGAGCACCGTGGAGATAGAACTCCAAGGCTCCGCAAGGAGTACCCCGAGGGAAGGCTCCCCTATACAACCGCCTTCTCCAGAGGCAGAGAGGACCCTACAGCAGGCCTTCCTCATCAGCCTGAACGCCGCTGCTGAACGCGACCGACTGCAGATCCAGCAGCGAAGCGAACACGAGCAGATACGTCTAGAAATAAGACGCATTCAGATGGAAGAGAATGTGGCCCGAGAACGAGCCGGTGCTCAACGGGACGCAGCGCGCGACAGACAGCAGTCGCAACTAATAGAACAGCTGATCAGACGGACAACACCCTCTCCCTCCGCCAGAGGCTCCAGGAACTCGTCTAGACACACCTCCAGGGCGGCATCCCCTAGCCGAGTAAACAACCCTGAACTTGACCAACAGACGAGGTCTATACCCCCCACAGACCACCTCCCCCCTCCGGTCCAAGCGAGACCTAGCAACCGGGAAGGAGCAGCATATCCTGTGGAGAGGCTAAACCAGAGACTACAAGCACTGGATGACCTAACTGAAGACGAAGAGGAAGAGGAGGAGAACCACGCCCGAAGACAGCACAGTACTCTACCGGACCAGGAGGCCCGGTACAGCCCAGGCTATACTCCCGCGGAGCTGCGCTACAGACCCCCGACTCTATACACGGGTGAGCACGACACACGACCCGCACCGAGGAACAGCACCTGGACAAGCGGGCCATGGTACACTGCCGGTACCAGCCCATACCAAGGAGCGGGAGGAGACTCGCCTAGGAGGCCTCTCCCCCAACGCTCGCCGATGTATCCACAGTCAGCGTCATACATTGGCACGCCTATGGTACCCGACTTCACCCAAGAGAACCGGGCCCAGTATACAGAACTCTGCATGTGTCTGGAGACCATGTTGGTGGATGTATTGGATGAACGCCATAAATACGCCATCCTACTGAAGCACTTAAAGGTACCCCGCGCACATAATATAGCGCTCGCCTACGCGACTTCCACCACCCCATACACAGCAGCGCTGGTAGCATTGGACCAGAGGTATGGGCGCATATGGGATTACGTGATCCAGGAGATCCGACACATCGACCGCTTACCCCCAGCAATAGACAATCGAGCACTGGACGACCTGTCCATCAGAGTGCAGTCCCTGGTAGGGATGTTGGGAGCGCAAAGAGAGAAGGGGAGGCATGAACTTTACGCCAACTCAAATGTGGAAAGGATCCTGGAGATGCTGCCGCCCGCTCGTCAGGAGCGCTTTAGGCGGCAGAGGGACCACAGAGACCCGAATGGCCCCAAACCGAACCTCCTCGATCTAGCAGACTTCCTGGCGAGAGAAGTCAGCAGCCTACGGCTAGATACATTCGGACGGAGCACCCCTGGCTCCAGAGAAGGAACCAGACGACTAAATGATGGAAGAAGATCGGTGACTGTGATGCACCAATCGGAGTCAGTACCGAGCAGCAGGAGCCACAGTACCCCCTCCAGAACGGAGAAGTGGAAGATAGTGTGCCCCTACTGTGAGAAAGAACACTGGCTAGCGCAATGTGACTCCTTCCCCAAGCTGAACGCGGAGGAAGCAGGTCAATGGATAAAGTCCAACAAGCGCTGTTTTCGCTGTGCGCGCTCACACATGGCAGCCGAATGCCGCTTAAAGAAAAGGTGCACCAAGTGCGATGGAGCCCATCTGGACATACTTCACGACAGTAACAGACGGCGCCCTTCACCTGCACCATCCAGCCGCAAAGCGAGCGTCATGTACATCGATCCCGCCAGCAGCAGTGGAGCCCGAGTACTCCTAAAAGTAGTGCGTGTGACACTAAGCTACCAGAATAAAGTCCTGGACACTTACGCCGTCCTCGATGACGGGTCAGAGAAGACCCTGCTGCTCACCTCCGCTGCGGCCCAGCTAGGGCTGCGGGGAAGCGAAACCCAAATGACAATTCGGACAATAAGACGAGATTTGAAGACGATAAAGGGCGAGAATGTCTCATTCTCTATCGCAGCAAGCGGCCAGCCTGAGCGACGGTACCAGATTGCAGACGCTTTCACCAGCCAAGAAATAGGACTGTCGCGGTACACATACCCCGTCGCCAAGCTGATGGAGAAATATGCACATCTGCGCAAGTTACCGATCCCGCTCATAGACAATGCTATGCCGACCCTGTTGATAGGCTCCGACCATGCAGACCTCATTGTCCCGATAGACCGGGTTCATACCGGACCCCGAGGCTGTCCTGCAGCAGTCGAGACCCGTTTGGGATGGACTCTCCAAGGCCCGCTCGCCAAATCTCTCAACCGAAGTACAGCCACTAGATGTCTCCACTCCCGAGTCACAGAGGGAGAAACCGCACTCCTGCAACACGTAGAGCGGCTATGGACCTTGGAACAAATGCCCTTTAAGAACGGAAAGAAAGACATTCGCTCTAAAGATGACATTTACGCCATTCACCTCCTCGAGACAGGGACCAAGAGAGTCCCGGTCAACGGCGTGTTGAGATACGCCACGCCACTCCTGCGGCGAGAAGGAATGCCTACTTTCCACGCCAAGACAGACGCCACAGAACGGTACCTGCTGAACACGGAGCGGCGCTTAGCCAAGAACCCCGCCCAAGAGAGTGTATACCGCGCTGAGATTGAGAAGCTCATCACAGCGGGACACGTCACAAAGATGGACACTAAAGAGGCTGACCAGACCACTGAATCGTGGTACGTGCCCCACCACAAGGTCCATCACAACGGTAAAGACCGCATAGTATTTAACTGCAGCTACCAGATCGGATCCCAAAATCTGAATAAAGAGTTAGTGCCCGGTCCCACACTCGGCCCCTCCCTACTCGGCGTTCTACTCCGCTTCCGCCAGGAAAAGGTGGCCATCAGCGGGGACATTAAAGGAATGTTCCTGCAGGTGAGATTAGTAGAGGCGGACAAGCCCCTGTTACGGTTCCTATGGAGAGAGAAGCCAGGAGATGAGCACCCAGCCATCTACCAATGGGAAGTCCTCCCCTTCGGAACGACGTGCAGCCCCTGCTGTGCGACATTTGCACTACAGAAACATGTAGCAGAGGACCCAGCAGCGGACGAAGAGGTCCGACACAGCGTAAAGAACAGCTTCTACGTAGACAACTGTCTACAAAGCCTTTCAACCCAGGAAGGAGCCGAGGCTCTCCTGATTAAACTCCGCGCCTCATTGATCAAAGGCGGCTTTGATCTCAGGCAGTGGGCCAGCAGCGATCCGCAAGTACTGCGCAGCCTCTCCTCCGAGGACAAGGCAGCCAGCAGCGAGACCTGGATGGCTACAATCCCGGGAGAAGCCCAGGAGATGACCCTGGGATTGGTGTGGCGATTCAAAACAGATTCGCTTCACTACAGACACAAGCCCCTGACTACGGAGCAGGGAAGGCCGGCGGCGGCGCCGACCACCAGACGGAGTGTGTACACAACACTCGCCCGACAATATGACCCGCTAGGATGTATTCTACCGTACACCACCAGGGCAAAAATGATTGTACGAGCATTGTGGGACAAGGACCAGGGCTGGGACGACCCCATTCCCGCACACCTTGCATCCACCTGGAGAGAGTGGGAGATGGAGCTCCACTCACTCCCAGGCGTTAATATGCGCCGAAGCTACTTCCCACCCACGGTGAGGCCAGAGACATGTAAAATGGACTTACACGTCTTCAGTGACGCCTCAGAGGTCGCATACGGATCAGTAGCCTACTTGCGGGCCCAAGACCAGGGGGGAGAGATCTACACAGCATTTGTCCTCGCCCGCTCGAGAATAGCCCCACGCAAGCAACAATCTATCCCACGTCTAGAGCTCTGCGCAGCCCTAGCCGGAGCGCACCTAGCCACGCTCATCCAACGTGAGCTCACCATACCGGTGTCTAGAACAATCCTGTGGTCAGATTCCACGACGGTACTCGCCTGGATCAAATCGGACTCATGCAAGTACAAAGTCTTCGTGGGAGTCAGAGTCACCGAGATTCAAGACTTAACCGAAGAGTTAACCGGAGAAACAGAGTGGCGCTACGTTGATACAAAACAGAACCCAGCTGACGTCATCACCCGGGGGATGCCCCTGGATGACCTCACCCGTCGCAATGTCTACAGTGACGGCCCCGCATTCCTAAGACTCCCGGAAGGACAGTGGCCCATGCCTATCCCGAGGGAAGCAAGTCCAGAGGAGGTGGAAAATAAGAAGTCTGTGTTCTGTGGATTGAGCACCGTAGCCTCCACCGACCCTAACATAGACGATTGCACGTCCATAGAGAGTGCACAACAAAGAACATTCCTGCGGTACCACCCGGAGTGCAAGTCCCCCGCTGATATGTCAGCAGCTAACTACGAGGAAGCAGAATTGCTTCTACTGCAGCGAGCCCAGAGAGACTCGTTCCCCGATGAATTGGCCTGTCTACAGGGAGGAAAGCCTGTCCCATCCGACAGCAGATTAATTCACCTGGCCCCCGAGAGCGACGCTCATTCAACCCCCCAAACGCACCCCACTTCGGTGGCACTTGGGAACGAGAAGTGCGCTCCATAAAGACAGCCCTGTACGCAGTACTTGGGGCCCAGACTGTGGCGGAAGAAGTCCTAATGACAGTCCTCACGGAGATTGAGGGAGTACTTAACTCGAAGCCCCTCGGATATGTCTCCAGTGATGTGGCGGATATCGACCCAGTTACCCCCAACACACTCCTGATGGGGCGGCTAGATCCTGCATTACCCCAGACAATGTACCGGCCTGAAGAAGCGAACGGCCGACGAATGTGGAGGTACAGCCAAGTATTAGCCGACAAGTTTTGGAACAGTTTCCTACTGCACTACCTACCGTCTCTACAGACCCGCCAGAAGTGGGTAAAGGAGAGAGACAATTTGACAGAAGGAACAGTCGTCATGATTATTGATCAATCACTGCCCAGAGCTATGTGGCCGGCCGGCCGCGTAAGCAAAGTGATCACCGGTGCCGACGGCAAGGTCCGAGCAGCTGAAGTGCTCGTCCAGGGTCGCACTTACACCCGTCCCGTGGCAAGGCTCATAGAACTGCCTCGACTCCCAGACACAATCGATGATGACCATGACCCTACAACCCTATGACTTTGTGAAGTTGACTGACCCCTACAGCAAACCCTTATGTGTAAATAGACAACGCGATTAATCTGTCTCTGTTTAACTGATTAGGTCTGGGACCTATTCAGGGGGTGGCTGTTGTGAAGGGCCAGATTAAACCGAATATATATATTTATTTATATATATATATTTAATTGTATTTGTATATTCTCTAATATTCCCTGATATCCCTTGTATATTCCTTGTACAATATGCATTGAATATCCATTCTAGCCTACTGAACATCCCATAATAGTCTCCATTCTACTATTGGTCGAGACCTTGGTGCCAGGCTGCCATACCCCTCAGACCCAGTTCAAACGTACCGCTCCACATGTACGAACAAGTCCTAGTTCCGCGTAGGAATCTGGCTACCGCACCACTAATGGGACTATTTGTTCATAGTGCGTATATATACTGCGCTACTAAAGTAGGACTTTCTTTTCAGTCCAGTTTCTTACCCTCCAATAGAGTCACAGACGTAAAGCCTCCCCGCGACGCCACGTGTGGGAGTAAGGCCAAGTTCGCCTACCATCGGTATTGAGACATCGTGTATATTAATATTTGAATAGTCATATTTGGCACTATATCGTCGAGTTGGACGTAGTCTTTTAAGCTAATAATAGTCTGTTAATATATAGTGCTTCGTGCGGTGAGAATGCTACCGTAGTCAGTACCCCATCGTTTCGGGCAGAGAACTGGCTGCTTACCCAGGGTGGTTGACCCCATGTGAAGCTGCACCCGAGGAGCCCCAGAGCCGATGAGCGAGTGGACCTGTATACCGGATTATTCTACCGACGACAGCCCGCCTTCCCAGGCACGGATTATGCTTTGTATACTTTGATTATTCCATGGATAAAGACCCCCGACACTGCCGTGTGTTGGAACCCCCCCCCCTGGAGAGGACGCAAGGTGAGGAGACGCTCTGCAAGACGAGGTCGCTTCACGTCTCTCCCCCGTGGACCGGAGAGAGCCGGCCCACAAAGAGTCCACCTGCTTTCATCTGTGGTCCAAGGATCGCCGGCGCATTGAACGGCACTACAGTGGGTTCACCTGGGATACCCTTGGCCGGACGAGGCAGCCGGATTCTACCCCCCCCCCCCCTCCTACTCCTGTCGGCTTACAAGCGACCGGATTAACCCCCTCTAGTGTATCTAGTATATAATCATTAAAGTATCATTGCTGTTATTCCTTAACTATTCCAGGTCGTATATTTACCACCTGCGCCTTCAGAGATTGGACATTCTCTATTGATATACCGACGAATACTCTTTGCCATAAAAGTGCATACTATTTCAATTCATAAATGTAATTAAGTGATTAAGTGCTTGTTCTACACACCATCGCTGTGTAGAAATAAAGACCTGTTTCGACTTCGTACATTTGTGTTGGATCCGTTTCATCTACGTGAGAGTGTTTATGATAATATATTTATGCCGTGTACTGGGTGGCCGAATATTAAGTACAAAGGTAGTGGTAGTAAGTATCATATCTAGTAATACAGTCAGGGAATTGTACCCCTCAGTTACACCTCCTGTTCACTGTTTTTGGTTCATTTCTTTTTTTTTCTCGATATTAATATCCTATTCACTGTCACAGAGCTGTATTTTGGCTGGAAAAGCATATTGGGAGTCCCAAGGTGCAGTACCGGCCAGATCCTGTTAGTGGGGCTATCCCAGAGAATGCACCCTCCCAGTCCCCACTTCTCTCTGCCTATGGCTCTGGGTTAGCTTGTTAGCTCACGCTAACGTAACGTTATCTTCGATCTTTAACGCGACGTGGGCATAATGGAGTGACGAGGATTGCAAAGCAGGTTAGATGCATTGGACCCGTTGTGGAATAAAACAGCAGGGACATGTTTTGGGTCACAGAATAGGCACACTAGTCTTGCTCTAGTGACGCTCTAGACGCTACTGCTGTGTGCTGTTGATGTTAAACGGAGTTGGAGTTTCACAACACTGGGCGCGGGGCGATGACGTCGCCGGATTTTCAAAATAAGAGTATCGCAATATGAATCGATCTTTTTACGTGGCATCGATCCTATTTGATTATTGATAATAGATCGATATATCGATCTGGATCGATGTATCGTCCCACCCCTAGTATTTGCCCTTTTCGAGCTCAGACCCATTCCCAGTCAGGCTGGATGGATGAAAAATTCATGGATATTGCTAATAAAAGAAATAACTATTAAAACCCGAGTTTTCTCTGGTCTTGGCACTCAACGCATGGCGAGTTAACCCGACTAATCTCGTGGTTGGCACTGAATGGGTTAAGAGGCTAAACATAAACAGTCTTGGAATTGGAAATCTGAAACTCTTGTGGATCCAATGAGCCCAATTGTATTCATTATGTGATTATTGTATTCTTAAAACATGTAAAAAGGTAAGAACTAATGTAAAAGCTAGAGGGCTGGGCGATATAACGATAACGATAAATATCGCGATATATTTTAATAATCGATATCGGGAAAAAAATAATGTGTGACCTGCAACAGGGCAGTTTTAAAACCAGAGTCAGTGGACAGACTTGTCTTTCTTGCCTGCAACTTAAAGTAATGGCTTTGCTTGTCCAAATGACAATACTGACCAAATTGAGATTTATTTTTCTCTTGTCCATTTATTTTGTTTGCTTTCTAATTTAAAATACAGTTTGAAACCGTCTGTACACAGTAGGCTATGTGTGCTAGCAGAACTAGACTCCAGTCACGAGTCACGGTGCACATGTGCGGTGGTTTGTCCACCAAAAAAGCGCCAAAAGATAAAAAAGAAACTAGCAGAGCCAGAACTGTTCAACTCCCCTGGAGCCACAGCCAGCAGAGAAGCCGGGTTACTTTCGCTTTTAAACCAGCTGCAGCCTGAGAACTGGAGTGTGAGGGGATGTAACACTAAAGATGGCGGCAACGACAAAGAATTGCTGCAAAATAAACATACATCTGTTTTTTTTTTTTTTTTTACTTATAACAATTTAGATAATTATCGATATCGAGTGATATGATAACATTATCATATCGTTATCGCGATATGATTTGCCATATCGCCCAGCCCTAAGCTAGATGTGTTTCAATTTTGGGAGTTCAATTATGGAATAGCCTTAGTGACGGGTTGAAGTTGTGTACTTCTCAGGGAAGATTTTAAAAAGCCTTAAAGGATAAAATAATTCAGGAGTACAGTTGAGTAAAAACATCAAACATTTGTTTTTTCTTTCAAAAAATTATATCTTGCAGCATATTTTAAGTTTTTCTTTCTTATATTAAAATATATTTAGTTTTTAAGCATTTGTAAGGGATAGGCAAATATAAGCAATGTGCTTCAGCCTATTCCCTTTTTTCTGTCGTTGATTTTGGTTTTTGTGTGTGAGCTTGCCTTGAATATGTACATTTGTGATTTTTTTCTTTTTCTTTTCCTTTTGTAAGTCCACACGGTGTTTGATTTGTCTGTAAACAAGACCGAAAATAAACTTCATTCATTCATTATGTTATTCCCCATAGTAGCCATTTCATTGTAGTAACACCATTTTCTGAAACTTGACCGCACTGTATAAAATGACCTATTGCAGGGTATCTGCAGGTTTAGCCCAGTCAGATTTAAGGCTTTTTAAGACTTTTTAATGCCACTCAGAATTAAATTTAATACCAATTTCACGATAACAAAATGGCAAAAATCATGGGTACTCTCAGTACACTCATTCAAGGGTACTACGACTATGCCTGGCTACACCTCATGGTACCAAAGCACCTCAAAGGTACTAAAAACAAGATTACAAACATCACAAAACAAACTGGTCAGACTACTGCTTAACCTCACTCCTAAAACCCACTTTACCCCTGCCCACATTCAAAACCGCTCTTTAAGAGCACCTACGGGAGGCTGCAATTCGAAACTGGCCACCGTAAATGTCCAACCCCCCCCCCCCCCCCCCCTAATGTACAGTCTCATCCCTATCATATATATATAATATTTTCTGTTAGGATCTCTGGGTAACAGTACTGTATATTATTTGCATATCGTATATGTCACAAATGTAACAGTACTACAGTATATACCTGTATGTCATGCATGTCCCTATGCCATAAATGTCATGATGTCATGTATGTTTTTACTGTATTTATTTCTGTATATTTTATTTCATTTTTATTCTATTTTACTCTACTCTTATCCCAGGCAACTTGATTGATTTGTGTTATTATTCTAATTAGTGACCTGTCCTGTCTAAATGTTTAAATGTTGAGCGATTTGCAGTGTCAAATTTCCCACGGGATAATAAAAGTATTTCTATTCTATCTATTCTATGTTGTGTATGTTTTTGATTGATTGATTGAAAACTTTATTAACAGATTGCAGAATGGGTACAATACAGTACAGCTCAATACACACAATTGTTAAGGGGATGCAGACCAGAGAAAGACTTTCGTCTTGTTTACATCAGGGTCCCCCATTTTCAATTCATCAGGAATGTCTATATGAATTGAAAATGGGGGACCCTGATGTAAACAAGACAAACGTCTTTCTCTGGTCTGCATCCCCTTATTATTGTGTGTATGTACTGTATTGTACACATTCTGCAATCTGTTAAATAAAGTTTTCATTCATCCAGTTGTTTTGTTTTTGTGGTTTGGTTGAATGAATACTTTATTTAACAGATTTCAGAATGGGTACAATACAGTACAGCTCAATACACACAATAATAAGGGGATGCAGACCAGAGAAAGACTTTCGTCTTGTTTACATCAGGGTCCCCCATTTTCAATTCATCATAACATTTATGACATACACATATATACAGTACGTTACTGCGTTCCAACCTACAACTGCTCCACACCAGTTCCACGCCAGTCTCCGTAAATGTTCCGTTATAAAAATAAAATACCATTTCAATACACAACAAGTTTTCGTGTTTTGAAATACATGAAAGGAAATTAGCTAACGTTGATTCGCCTAACGTTAAGGCTTTGCTACATGCTGCGTATTTCAAAACACTGCGGTGAAAACAGAGTCCGGTAAACACAAGTTTGTAATTCCAATAGTGTATTCTGCCTGTTACTTGACTATTTCGATTATTGAAGTGGTATTTTTAAAACTAACATTTACGGAGACCGGTGTGGAGCACTTGTAGTGTCGAGCCAGGCTGAGACACGTTAATAATATGATCCATTAGCTCACCTTGCATGTGGCTCGAAAGTGCACTCTCCCCCATCGTAAAAATCTTCAAGTCCTTTCTGCATATTTTGCAGACGGCTACTCGAGGATGTTCTCCTCTTTTCAACCATGACTTATATTTGATATTTTCGAGCCAGAGCTCATTAAAACGGCAGCCTCCCGGCATTTTGACCACACACACGCGCGCTGTTCTCAGATAGCACAGCTAAAAACACTACGGGTAGAGCCGAGCCACATTTCATTTTGCGTGAAAGGCGATTTCAAAATAGGCTCAATCGAATCGCTCCGACTTATTTTATTTCTTTGTCTAAACAAACCAAACTATTCAGTCAGATAGCGATTTATTATTAAATCTATGTCTTTGTCTATGGCATTTTTAAGACCTCTGAAAATGGATTTAAGACATTTTAAGACAAACTAAGGCCTTAATTATTGATAAACAAATTTAAGACTTTTTAAGACTTTTTAAGGATCCGCGGACACCCTGTATTGTGACCTCTAGTATAATCACAGCCTCATGAAACTTAACCACAAACTAGAGACATAGGACATTCAGAGAATGTATAAGTCCTGTGTTTATTGACCATTGGAAGGGGGGGGGGGGTCTGAGCAATTTCCAGAATAGAAGTGCTTGCCATCCAATCACAGAAAAATGCAAAATTCTTAATCAAATGGTATCAACCAAATAATTGCTGCAACACAACTTATGAGGCCTGGGACTGGCCATCATGCGTGTTCATAACAACATAATGTCGTATTAGCTCTGCCTCTTATACACGGTTAACTTTCAAAAATGATAATGGACGCCTAACCAAAACACAATGTTAATTACAGATTATTATAGAAAAACTTGACAGTGCTGAGCTACATTAATCTTCAGGCTCCCAGGTTTCAGATAATGAATACCACTTCTTCTATGTGGCATCTACTACAGTTGCCCTGCTATCTCACCCTAAAAAATACTATGCGTGTCTCATGAAATAGTGTGGTGGTGGTGGTGGTGCAGAGATGTCCTGACCTACAAATCATATTCTACAAGATTTAAGAAAACATATTTTTTGGTACAGATACCCACAAAAACGACACCATTGTCGTCATGTGTTTCAATGAAAATTAGAGTAAAGATGCACTTGATTGACTGATTGAAAACGTTATTAACAGATTGCAGAATGGGTACAGTACAATACAGTACGGCTCAATACACACAATTGTTAAGGGGATGCAGACCAGAGAAAGACTTCTTGTTTACATCAGGGTCCCCCATTTTCAATTCATCATAACATAATATATGACATACATGACATACAGATAGACAGTACTGTTACATCTATACATTTATGACATACAAGATTTGCAAATACAGTACTGTTTGTGATACAAAAGAGTCCAGAAAAGAGAGTATATACATACCAAATCACTCTAATATCGTGAATCATATCGCAGATTGCAATATCAGTCCAAATATGTACATATTATTTCCAAATCGTTCAGCCCTATAAATCTAAACAGAATCAAACGTGTTCAAACAACCAGGAAGCAGCTATAGCCTCCAGCAACTTCAACCACAACTAAACTAAACACTCAGCCCAGCAGTTAGCTAGCAGTGCTAACTTAATGGCAGCAGCTAGCGAGCTAACAACAACAACATTGCAAAAACAATCCAACAGTCGGACACAACAATCCCTCACTAATCAAATAACAAAGTAACACCTATAGCTGCCTCTTTATCATAACAACGGGTCGATGTTGAACTGTGTTGTTAGCATCTAAAGGTTAGCCTAGCCTAGCTGCTCACCTGAGAAGTCGCTGAGCGAGGTGTCGTTGCCTCCGCCGGAGCCGCTCTTCCTCGGAACCAGGTTCAGACTCAGGATCTGCTGGACGAAGCCGACCTCCGTGCCGCCGCCGCCCTGCATGTCTCACTGTGCTGCGGGACACACAGCCTGGGGACGGGCCGGGGGAACCATGAGAGAGTGATGGACGAGGAGTCCCACAGATCTGGCTCTAGTGTGTTAGCTTAGCTGCTAGCAGCAGAGCTAGCTCTGTCCACAGACTGTCACCGTCAAGCCAGCGGGAATCAGTAGAGAGAGTTTTTGTTTAGGTGACGCTTTCAAAATAAAAGTGTGGACTTTTTTTGTGTGTGTAAAACGTAGTATTTGTAAACAAGTTTAATTTAAAGTTATATTTATCTATTCTCATTTGTTCGGTGTGTTATTTTACTTTTAATTTTATTATTTATTTAATTTTGTATATTTATTTAATTTTACTTACTTTCTAGCAGGAGCACTCATTCAAGGGTACTACGACTATGCTTGCACCTCATGGTACCAAAGCACCTCAAAGGCGCTTAAAAACAAGATTACAAACATCACAAAACAAACTGGTCAGACTACTGCTTGACCTTACTCCTAGAACCCACCTCACCCCTGCCCACTTTGACAACCTAGGATGGCTTAGAGTAGACGACAGAGTACAGCAACTTGCAATGGGCCTGGTCTACAAGATACACTTGGCACTAGAGGGAAATTTGGCACTACTGCTTACTGAGACCTGGATAATGATGCCAGATAACTCGACAACACCTGCAGCCTTAAGTACAAACTATACCTTCACTTACACACCATGACCTTCCAGAAGTGGTGGAGCCACTGGTCTTTTGACCTCTCCCTCATGGTCTAGACATTTAATATCACTCTCCTCTCTCGAATATCATGCAGAATCTGTCTCTAATCCATTCAATCTCACCATTGTTACTCTCTGTTGCCCCCCAGGTCCCCTTGTAAACCTCCCAGACGAGCTGGACATGCTTCTAAGCTCTTTCCCAGAAGATGGCACCCCCTTCCTGTTTGCGGACGACTCAGCCCTGCTGGTCTCTGACAAGAACAAGTTACAGGTTGAAAAAACCCTCAGCTCGGAACTAGGCAAAATCTGCATATGGCTCACTGATAACAAACTATCATTACACCTGGGTAAAACAGAGTCCATTCTCTTCGGATCAAATAACAAACTCAGCAAGACCAACGGCTTCTCAGTTACAGTGGGGGACAATATTGTCACAAGGAAAGACGAAATTACCTACCTGGGTTCCATCCTAGAGGCAAATCTTTCCTGTGACAAAATGGCATCCAATGTAATAAAAAAAGTCAACCAACGAACTAGATTCTTGTACCGGATCTCCTCTCTGGTAAACAAGAATACCCTGAAGACTCTGGCAGGATCACTCATTCAAGGCTACTACGACTATGCTTGCACCTCATGGTACCAAAGCACCTCAAAGGCGCTAAAAACAAGATTACAAACATCACAAAACAAACTGGTCAGACTACTACTTGACCTTACTCCTAGAACCCACCTCACCCCTGCCCACTTTGACAACCTAGGATGGCTTAGAGTAGACGACAGAGTACAGCAACTTGCAATGGGCCTGGTCTACAAGATACACTATACGACTAAGGTACCCATGTACATGTCAAAATACTTCCCAAAGGTCAGTGAATACCACAACCACTACACCAGAGGAAGCTCAACAAATCATGTTAAACCCAGATTCGGCTCAAACAAGGGACTAAACACGTTTCGCAATTATGCCACATCAATGTGGAACGCCCTACCCAAAGCTGTAAAGGAATGTGAATCCCTACCCACATTTAAAACCGCTCTTAAAGAGCACCTACGGGAGGCTGCAATTCGAAACTGGCCACCGTAAATGCCCAAACCCCTTATTACCTCCTAATAGACAGTCTTCTCCCCACCGCATGTATATATTCTCTCCCCGCCGTATGTATATTTCTCTCCCACCCACCCACCCCCTCCAAATGTACAGTCTCCAGAGCAGATGGTGGAGGTAAACGGTACCCTACCCCTCCCCCCTCACAGTAAGCTGTGGTGTTCCACAAGGAAGCATACTAGGTCCGCTACTGTTCCTAATTTATGCAAATGATATGTCGTCAGCTTGTGACTGCAACTTGTTCCTGTTTGCGGACGACTCAGCCCTGCTGGTCTCTGACAAGAACAAGTTACAGGTTGAAAAAACCCTCAGCTCAGAACTAGGCAAAATCTGCATATGGCTCGCTGATAACAAACTATCATTACACATGTGCAAAACAGAGTCCATTCTCTTCGGTTCAAATAACAAACTCAGCAAGACCGACGGCTTCTCAGTTACAGTGGGTGACAATATTGTCACAAGGAAAGAAGATATTACCTACCTGGGTTCCATCCTAGAGGCAAATCTTTCCTGTGACAAAATGGCATCCAATGTAATAAAAAAAGTCAACCAACGAACTCGATTCTTGTACCGGATCTCCTCACTGGTAAACAAGAATACCCTGAAGACTCTGGCAGGAGCACTCATTCAAGGGTACTACGACTATGCTTGCACCTCATGGTACCAAAGCACCTCAAAGGCGCTAAAAACCAAATTACAAACATCTCAAAACAAACTGGTCAGACTACTGCTTGACCTTACTCCTAGAACCCACCTCACCCCTGCCCACTTTGACAACCTAGGATGGCTTAGAGTAGACGACAGAGTACAGCAACTTGCAATGGGCCTGGTCTACAAGATACACTACACGACCAAGGTACCCATGTACATGTCAAAATACTTCCCAAAGGTCAGTGAATACCACGATCACAACACCAGAGGGAGCTCCACAAATCATGTTAAACCCAGATTTGGCTCAAACAAGGGACTAAACACGTTTCGCAATTATGCCACATCAATGTGGAACGCCCTACCCAAAGCTGTAAAGGAATGTGAATCACTACCCACTTTCAAAAACACTCTCAAAAAACACCTACGGGTTGGGCGCTCCAGCGAACCACATAGCGCGCTCAGCCGCAACACGGCCGACCCGGGTTCGACTCCCGAACCCGTCGTTATTTGCCGAATGTCTTCCCCCCACTCTGTCTCCCATTCCTCATCTGTCTCTCCCTACTGGACTGCCCAGTAGAAATAAAGCGATAAAACGCCAAAAAAAAATATTAAAAAAATAAAAAACCTACGGGAGACTGCAATTCGAAACTGGCCCCTGTAAATGTCCTAACACAACCCCCTCCAATGTACAGTAAAAATTACCAAGTATGGTCATGTCAATATTCCAATGTACAGTTTTGCTTGTACAGTTGTACAGTGTCCCCCACCCACCCCCCCCCCCCCCCACCACCCACCCAACCACCTCCAATGTACAGTACCCCCCACCCCCCCCCCCCCCACCTACCCAACCTCCTCCAATGTACAGTTTCTACGTCAAATGTATATACTCTTTTTTCTGGACTCTTTTCGTATCACAAACTACTGTATTTGCAAATCTGGTATGTCATAAATGTATTCCAAAAGGGTGCATTACCATCTGGGAGACGATAGGGGGCGGTATTTTCCCAATGGAGCTCAGAGAGAGTTTGCAGCACTGACGTGATACTAGATTGATGAAATATTAATTCAAATCGCTAATAAAAAGAAAACGCTATATAGCGTCGTTGGCAATAAACGGTCGGCATGAACAAACGACATATAGCATTGTTGGCATTGAAAGTGTTAATGGGTGATTTCAACCTGCCTGACTCGTGTAAGTCAGACACAGTGAAGGGCGGTCGGATGGCGTAGCGGAGATTGTGCTCGTCACCAATGCAAGAGGCTGCGGTCTCGACTCCCGGAGTCAGCATTGCCTGCGGCTTGGGCCGATCGTCATACTAACTCGTTTGGCTGAGTTAGCGGGAGGGAAGTCGAGGGTGGTAATCTGGCGTTGTGGACAGCGACGCCTACAGGTCAGGTCTGGGCGCCTGCTCAGTGAAAGGCAGGAAATGGTGAAGGCAGCGTGACCTCCCACGCGTTACACTTCACCAATGAGAGCCCTCGCTGCCAGGTGAGAAGAGAGCCACTGGCTGTCTCCACATGTGTCGGAGGAAGCATGTGGTGGACTTCAGGGTTCCCTTGTACCGACCAGTAGGAGGAACATGCGCACAACAACCAGGTAGGGGAGGGGGGGAATTGGCATAACGACTAAAATTGGGATGGGGAGAAAAATAGAAAATCAGGCGGAGAAAAAGAGGATACAAATAAAAAATTAAAAAATCAGACACAGTGGTCTCTCTCCTACATTCCTTTGACCTGACTCCCACTGTCATGCTTCCCACTCACAAAGCAGGCAGCTCCTTGGATCTCATATTCTCCCGTAACTCCAGCAGTATTAACACCACAGTAACTCCCCTCCATGTATCTGACCACTTCTTTATATCCTTCACACTAACTCTTATGCTTAACCCCAAACCATCCACCCCAACCCAAACCATCTCAGTCAGATGCCACCTGTGCTCCCTATCCCCCTCCACCCTCTCCTCCGACATCCTATCCGCTCTACCTTTGAGTGAGACTTTCTCTGCTCTCCCTCCAGATACGGCAACCTCCACCCTCCTCTCAGCCCTCCTCTCAACCTCCTTCGACAAGCTCTGTCCCCTGGCCGAGAAGCTTGCCCGCCCTTCCCCACCCAGTCCATGGCTGTCGGATGCAGTGAGAGAAGAAAGACAGGTACTGAGAGTGGCCGAGAGGAAGTATAGAAAGGCACGCCTCACTGGTGACATCACTACCTATCACAACCTCTTGTTAGCTTTCTCCAAAACAATTACTACTGCCAAAGCTTCTTTCTTTCACCATAAGATCGAGGCCTCGGCTAAGAACCTTCGCAAACTGCACGTCACCTTGAACACCGCTCACATTGCTGCAACAACCAGAACCTGTTGTAATGGGGAATTTAGGAGAGGTGTAGGATTCAAGCGCAGGACAGTGTAGGGTGAGAGAGACGAGGCACAAGTCGACGTTGCAATTGACAAGTTTTACTGGAGGAATGGTGCACGAGGATACACGTTACAGGAGGGCCAAACAAAACCGAACTTCAAAACACGGAAACAAAAGCCTCAGCTGGGCTGGAAAATGTGGCTAGGAAGCAGGAACGGACTCACAGGGAAATACAGAATAACAAGGGCAATTCCGCGGAAGGCAGGAATGGCATGGAACACGAAGGCATAGGATACACGAAGACATGGGGAGAACAGAATAACGAGAGACTGGGAATACAGGGTAAACAGAACAATGGCGTAACACTGGTAACAGGTGGGCGGCACATATATATACAGACTGATTATGATGGAAAACAGCTGGGAGTGCTTGCATTCTTTCATTTATTTGCATTCATCTAAAAATGTTTGGACCTTATGGTGTTCTTGTTCTGTTCTTGACTTATTGTTATGTTTTCTTCTTGACTTGTTTAAAGAAGATCTGTACGGCGCATGGGGACATTAACGTGTGTTGTCGGGCCCTATAAATAAATTTGATTTGATTTGATTTGATTTGGCTGACAGACAAGGACACAAGAATATCACAACAACACTGGGAATTCAGGACTAGACTAGAACAAGAATATCAATACAAACACTGAGAACACAGGACTGATAGCAGATACACAGGGAGCATGATAGAAATGATAGACAACAGACTTGACAGAATAGGTGAATAAAGACCCATACAAAGGGCGGTGGCCTGTAATACCTGTAGTACCGCAAACAGACTGCCAGAGGGCGGCAGAGGAGTGTCTATGTTCAGTCCAAAGGGCAGATTATGACGGAACCCGCAGATTCCTCCTGAGCAACGTCAGAAGGATCCGCCCCTTCCTGACAAAAGAAGCCACCCAACTCCTCGTCCAATCAACAGTCATCTCTCGCCTCAACTACTGCAATGCACTGCTCGCTGGTCTAACGACCACCGCCACCAAGCCACTTCAACTCGTTCAGAACGCAGCCGCCCGCCTGATCTCCAACCTACCAAAGTCAGCCCATGTCACCCCACTTCTTAGAGACCTGCACTGGCTCCCCATTGCCTCACGAATCCACTTCAAGGTCCTCGACCTGGCCTATCGCGCAGCGAAGGGAACGGCTCCCACCTACCTCCGGTCAATGGTCTCTAACTACAGTACACACCCTCAAGACCCCTCCGCTCTACATCTTCTGGCCGCCTATCCAAGTTCAGGGAGGGTCATCAAAGAGAAGATGCCTATTCTTGGTCCTTGCTCCACAAACGAACTTCCCACCACTGTTAGGACAGCTAAAACCGACCAATCTTTCGCCGTCGACTAAAAACACACTTCCTACTGTCCTCTACTTACTATCATGCACTCTTCCTAATACTAACATGTTTCTACTACTATGCACTCAACACTGCAGCACTCAAGTTTCAACACTTTGATGAACATTGTTACTCAGCTGATAGAGTTGTGCCCTTCCTGCTGACTTGTCGTACAGAACTTGTAAGGCGCTTTGGATAAAAGCATCAGCTAAATGACAAAATGTAAATGTAAATAATATGATCTTTTAATATGGAAATATATATAATTTATGTACAGAATAAACAATAATGGACCTAACACTGAGCCTCGGGGTCGGGGAACCCCACAAGTAGCCTTGTTAATTGAAATGATTTATTTGGACATAATGATATCTATTCTCCAAGTAACTTAACAAGATGTGCTACTCCTCTAATTCCACATATTTTTTTTATTTCTTCAATAATAAGTATGCTTTTTTCCAGGAATACCCCCACATTATATTATTCTGTTGCAGTTGATATTTCCTCTACAAATTCTATTGCAAGCAAAGTTGTCTTATTAGTTCTAAACCCATATTGCTGTCCACACAGTATATTATGTTGTGTCAAGAAATCATCTAGTCTTTTATATAATATCTTTTCCAATATTCTAGAAAATGGTGGGAGCAATGAAACGTGTTAGATAATACATGTTTATCTCCAGCCTTATATAACGGTATGATTTTAACTGTTTTCATTTAGCTAAGAAATATACAATTATTTATCTACAAAAAGTACACATTGGTATATGTTTTGTGTCTGAAGAATATCCTTCTGTTTTGAGCTTTTGCAGTCTCATTACTCTGAAAACCATTGTAATGATTGTCATGTGGACCTTTATCTTGAAAGGTTTTTTCAGACCGGAAGCTTTATTCCAGCTGGCTTGTCAACACTACTTGTTCGACGTCACCGTGTACGCTCGTCATCTGATGATTGTGTGAACAAATATAGTAAAAACGAATACATTGGTCGTATCATATAGTTTCTGTGTTATCAACACTTATAAAACACGTTCGTTCAATGGACATAGAAAAAAAAAAGTCTAAATGAAATAAATGTGTGTGATTTGTTCTCAGCAAACGAGTTTCGCGTACCGTGCAAATAATGAACCTATATTCTCGCCGTAGTTGACCGGAAGGAAGTGTTTTTGTTCCGAAAGCCCTGTAGGAAGTGTTTTTGTTCCCACCCGAAAGAACTACAAAGGAAAATAGGTGTTTAATGGCTCCCACGTTTTCCATGGAGCTTTAGGAGAAGAACCAACCGACTACGAACCTTGAACATTATTCCACAACAACCTGAGCTGAGGAGCTGCTTACCAATCTGGTGTTATTTCAGAGATATTATTGGGTTTACCTCGTGCTTTATCCCTCTCTCTCTCAGACCATTGCTAGCCATTTATTTCATTGAGCCGTTTGTTTTCTGGAGGATACATTAATAATAATAACATTATGAGTTACTCGGACTATGACTCGGACGGCTATTCGTCAAATGATGATGTTGACTACGTCCCGTCAGGTGAGAACCAACTCTCTCTGTGTGTGTGTGATTCCTGATGAATTGAAAATGGGGGACCCTGATGTAAACAAGACGAAAGTCTTTCTCTGGTCTGCATCCCCTTAACAATTGTGTGTATTGAGCCGTACTGTATTGTACCCATTCTGCAATCTGTTTTCAATCAATGTGTGTGTGTGTGTTGTTGTGTGTGTGTTTCATGGTATCTCGTCATAGCCAGTGATTGATACAATACACACACAATTATTGTTAAGGGGATGCAGATGCACTATGAATTGAAAATGGGGGACCCTGATGTAAACAAGACTAAAGTCTTTCTCTGGTCTGCGAAAGTCTTTCTCTGGTCTGCATTACTGTATTACTGCATTACTGTACTGTATTGTACCCATTCTGCAATCTGTTAAATAAAGTTTTCATTCATTCATTCAGACCAGAGAAATACTTTCGTCTTGTTTACATCAGGGTCCCCCATTTTCAATTCATCATAACATTTATACAGATATACTGTAATGGTGTGTGTGTGCAATGTAGTGGTCCATAGCCACAGGATTCCTAGGCCTAACAAAAATAATAGTTGGTTTCAGGTTGGTTGTCAGTTTGGCCATGGGTAGGTAGGGAATTTATTTTATTTTATTTTTTTATTTTATTCTTTCCCACGGCGACTATGGATAGGGAATTTCTTTATTTAATTAAAATGTTCACAACAACATGGATGCATGTACTCTGCCAGCATGTTTAATATCCATAATACTAAATGTTTGACTAAGATTTCTATGAAACTTTATTCTAAAAAAAAAAAAAATCGGATTTTTTTTTTTTTTTTTTTTTAATATATACTTTTTTTTAAAAACTCATAAAATATATTGGGTCGCACCTAAATCGGCAGGGTCGGTCGGCAACCTGAAACCAACCATTATTTTTGTTAGGCCCTATGAAGATATTTCAATGTCTTCTGCCTGACGTCACCACCACATCCATCAGACTTATCACATGACATTATCGATAATGTGGCTACTAACCTAGTTCTCAAACCGATGGGTGAATCTCTAGCTTGAACCTATCACGGTCCAATATGTGGTGACCTCCTGCCACCTTTTAGCTTCAGCGTACACAGAAAGCTGAGTAGGTGTTGACATGTATTGAAAGAATTTAAGCTGCTCACTTGGGATTCCTGGTAAATATCAATGGCCGCTTGTTTTCAATTTGCATAATTCATGGATCGATACGTTCTTAATGAGGGTACAGGTGTGTAGAGATGCTGTTGGATCATTTAACAATTTTTGAAGGGTTTAAAAATATATCTGAAGGGGATCCTTAACATTCTGTCTCTGTGGAAAGAGCGCATGGCCTGTGAGCCACCACTAGAATGCCCTCGCCCCCCGAGACCTGTCTGATCTCCTCCACCAGCACACTCCATCCCGGAACCTACGATCCTCTGATCTAGGTCTCCTCTCCATCCCTCGCACCAGGTTACGGACTTTCGGGGACAGAGCCTTCAGCGTGGCGTCCCCTACCCTCTGGAACTCTCTCCCCCCCCCGAAATCCGCAACGCCCCAACCCTGGACACCTTCAAAACTGCTCTAAAAACACACCTCTTCACCAAGGCTTTTCCCCATCAGTTAGTTTAGATTAGACTAGGTCCATTTACTCCATTATCCCTTACCTTCCCTCATCCCCTTTTTCCCCCCTATTTCCCTAGCCCTATTTTTTGTCCTGATTGTGAAGCCACCTTGGGTTCTATGAAAGGCACTATATAAATTTGATCTATTATTATTATTATTATTATTATTATTATTATTATTATTATTATTAGAAGCAGAGTGGCTAACTGTGAGTGAGTGAGTGACATTGCCGGTCATAGAGGTCCTTTCCATCTAAAAACACAACCCCCGCCCTCTATGCCCTCTTTTATTTCCTGTCATCTCTCTCTCTCTCTCTCTCTCTCTCTCTCTCTCTCTCTCTCTAGATGACAACCTTAGTGAAGACGATATGAACCTGTGTGAGAAGGAGGAGCCTCTAGACGACGAGGACGATGGCGTGCCACGTCCTGGTGATGTCACCAAGAGGAAGAGGAAGATAAAGGGGCAAGACATCACCATGAGGTGTGTGTGTGTGTGTGTGTGTGTGTGTGTGTGTGTGTGTGTGTGTGTGTGAGTGAGATAATCTGCAGTAACTGTGACCGCATATATACACACACATCCTCACAAACACCTGACTTCAGCAGTGGTTCCCAAAGTGGGTGCTGTGGCACCCTGATGTGCCATGACAACTGTCCAGGGGTGCCACGCACAATCTGCTCATTTCACATCCTGATTCTACATAATACATTTTTACCACACAGCTTAAAAAACCCATTTAAACATATCAAATTGAATATGCTATACTCTCTACTGAATGCGTATTTTATTACATCACAAATATGGTTTCTCAACTTTCATCAAAGTGCAAATGGGCAATAATAGTGTTATTCGTTCCAAGATACGACTAGCTCCGGGATTCATTGAATGAATGACTTTATTTGACTATATAAAATAACATGTGTGACAGAAAGCACAGTCAGGAGATACTGCCAACCAAGGATGTACACAAGAAAGCTCGGAGCCTATTTCCATTGTGGTCCTTGTAGGAGGGTAGGGGAATGAGATGCTTAGACATGCATCATACAGACATGACATCACAACACATCACATATACCATTTACTATTTATATACATAACAGACGCATTAAAAACATGTAAGGGTGCCTTTTAGCTGAGTGTCTGGGTTAATTATAGTCCCTTTTGAGCCATGTCTTTAGGCTGGACTTGAATCTAACAGCATTGATTACGATTTTCAGGTCACTGGGCAGACTGTTCCAAAAGACAGCTGCAGAATATAAAAATGACTCCTTCCCCATACAACTCCTGAATCTGACTGGCACAAAGTCAGTTGAGCTACGCCTAGTTGGGTATGCATGGGTGTCGGTTGAGTAGTTGTTGAAGTACACTGGCACTACCCAGTGCACGATTCTGT
The DNA here is from genome assembly GCF_963971535.1 of Notolepis coatsorum. Taxonomy (NCBI): domain Eukaryota; kingdom Metazoa; phylum Chordata; class Actinopteri; order Aulopiformes; family Paralepididae; genus Notolepis; species Notolepis coatsorum. Next base: position 51,448,813 of record NC_140170.1, on the reverse strand, counting down.
GAACTAGGCACATCCCTATTTGGTTGACTCTGTCCACCTTTAGCCATCTCATGTTCTCAAATTGTGATGGGTCAAGGTGGGTTCGGGCGGGTAGCCTTAGTATTACCCTGATTAGCTTGTTTTGTGATGTCTGTAGTTTTATTTTCTGACCTTTGGGGGCGCTGTTGTACCAGGAGCCACACGCATAGTCATAGTGACAAGAATTTGCATTCAGCTCTCTCTCTCCAGCTCTCTAGTTTGGTCGCTGAACCCCAAGATGAACTAGCAGAACGATCGACAAATGGAGCCAAACACACACTAGTCTCACATTGGCCAGCCCTGTCTCCACACTGCGTTTTAACACTGTGCCAGTTTACACACGGTGAACAATTTGGATAGGTTTTTTCTTCTGGAGACGAATGTCCCTCCGGTTCTGTCAACAATATGCATACATCATGTCAAGAGAGGGAGAAAGAGAGATAGAAAGCATGTCATTCATGTCCTCCTGTTTCACAATCTCTTTCTCTCTCTCTGTTCTCAGAAACGGATGCAAGTCATTGTTTTTAAAATGTTGTTATAGCCTACGCCTGTGTGTTTTTAACACAAATGATTATCAAATTTTTTATATTTTATCTAGAAATACTACGTTGTTTCAATGTTTTCATGGGGCTCATTTCTTCTTTGCTCATAAGGACCAGTGTGTCTTGTATAGTAATAACAGGTTAAACACTGTCAGTGCTGGTTCACTGGCACCACCTTGATCAGGCCGACCTGTCCTTAGCTGCACCTGTGTTTACCCTCCTATGACATGTCCGTGGAAAGGGTCCATAGGATGATTGGGAGCTGAGGAGAGGACAGTGATGTCATGAGAGGCTGATCTGGGGGCCTCTGACATCATCCACTCCTGGGATTATCCTTCTAGCTGAAAGTCAGAAACACTGAAACGTCCCAAAGCTTAGTTGTCATGAAAAAAAAATACTTTTTCTCATTTTGTATACGTGCATATATCTGACCATGCTAAACTCTGTGCTTGCTATGGCATCCAGCTTTTCTTATTTTCTTTACTACTGTTGTATGTTGATTTTCCGTGAATTGTAAAATACTTTTCTTTTTAACCATTTGTTTATTTTCTTCTAAAGTTAAATGCAGTAATTTACTGAGGGAATATACAGGGAGTATTTCAGCTAGTTGTCAGAATTAAAGACCGCTTCAGTCATTATCGGCTAAAAGAAGAAAGGAAACGAGAAACACTGTTGTTACGCTGTAATTATTTATTATTCTGTTTTGTTAATGACATTTTTGATGTCCCCAGAAAGAGAAAGAAAGGAGGTCTGAAACTAGAGGGGGAGGAGGAGGAGAAGGATGGAGGAGCAGAGGTGAAGAAGGAGGAGCCAGAGGAGGAAGAGGTGGGGAGAACAACGGGGGCAGGTGATGAGAGACAGAAAAAGAAGTCAGACGACCTCTGGGCCAGTTTCCTGAGTGACGTTGGATCCCGACCCAAACCTTCTTCTCCTGGCACACAGTCCACCACCACACAGAAGGTACTAGACTCCTAACCCAAACACACTGAAGGTACTAGGCTCTTAACCCAAACACACTGAAGGTACTAGGCTCTTAACCCAAACACACAGAAGATACTAGGCTCTTAACCCAAACACACTGAAGATACTAGGCTCTTAACCCAAACACACAGAAGATACTAGGCTCTTAACCCAAACACACAGAAGATACTAGGCTCTTAACCCAAACACACAGAAGATACTAGGCTCTTAACCCAAACACACAGAAGATACTAGGCGTCTAACCCAAACACACTGAAGATACTAGGCTCTTAACCCAAACACACAGAAGATACTAGGCTCTTAACCCAAACACACAGAAGATACTAGGCTCTTAACCCAAACACACAGAAGATACTAGGATCTTAACCCAAACACACAGAAGATACTAGGCTCTTAACCCAAACACACAGAAGATACTAGGCTCTTAACCCAAACACACAGAAGATACTAGGCTCTTAACCCAAACACACAGAAGATACTAGGCTCTTAACCCAAACACACAGAAGGTACTAGGCTCTTAACCCAAACACACAGAAGATACTAGGCTCTTAACCCAAACACACAGAAGATACTAGGCTCTTAACCCAAACACACAGAAGATACTAGGCTCTTAACCCAAACACACAGAAGATACTAGGCTCTTAACCCAAACACACAGAAGATACTAGGATCTTAACCCAAACACACAGAAGATACTAGGCTCTTAACCCAAACACACAGAAGATACTAGGCTCTTAACCCAAACACACAGAAGATACTAGGCTCTTAACCCAAACACACAGAAGATACTAGGCTCTTAACCCAAACACACAGAAGATACTAGGCGTCTAACCCAAACACACTGAAGATACTAGGCTCTTAACCCAAACACACAGAAGATACTAGGCTCTTAACCCAAACACACAGAAGATACTAGGCTCTTAACCCAAACACACAGAAGATACTAGGCTCTTAACCCAAACACACAGAAGATACTAGGCTCTTAACCCAAACACACAGAAGATACTAGGCTGAGGCTCTTAACCCAAACACACAGAAGATACTAGGCTCTTAAGTTCTTAACCCAAACACACTGAAGATACTAGGCTCTTAACCCAAACACACAGAAGATACTAGGCTCTTAACCCAAACACACAGAAGATACTAGGCTCTTAACCCAAACACACTGAAGATACTAGGCTCTTAACCCAAACACACAGAAGATACTAGGCTCTTAACCCAAACACACAGAAGATACTAGGCTCTTAACCCAAACACACAGAAGATACTAGGCTCTTAACCCAAACACACAGAAGATACTAGGCTCTTAACCCAAACACACAGAAGATACTAGGCTCTTAACCCAAACACACAGAAGATACTAGGCTCTTAACCCAAACACACAGAAGATACTAGGCTCTTAACCCAAACACACAGAAGATACTAGGCTCTTAACCCAAACACACAGAAGATACTAGGCTCTTAACCCAAACACACAGAAGATACTAGGCTCTTAACCCAAAAACACTGAAGATACTAGGCTCTTAACCCAAACAGGTTTGAAACCCCAACACAGAAGGTACTATGTTTGAAACCTCAGACCCCTAAGCCTCAACACCAAAGGCTCAACACTTGTCACAGAGACCACCAACAATAGACAGATAGTATGTTCTCACCCTAAACTCACAGAATGTATTCTGGTCTAGACCCCAAACTTCCACACCTGCCGCTCAAACCACTAGCATATAGAGGGTACTAGAATTTAAACCTACCACTACAGAAGTTAAGGATTCTACACGTCAGTAAACACAAACCATAGCTGGTCGAGACCCAAACCCTCCACACCTGCCCCTAAAACCTGTTAAAATATGACTAGCACCATGGTATTGGATATTCACTGTATTTGTGTTTGTGTGCGGTCTTTCTGTGCGTCTGTCCGTCTGTCAGGCTGAGTCTTCGGTATCTACGTCGCCTCCAGCCTGTACAGAAGCTAAACCACGAGAACCGTCCTCCACGGTCACCATCACCAAGGTGTTCGACTTCGCAGGAGAGGAGGTCCGGTACGTCATCAACACATCTGTAAAGCGTTATTTTATTTGGGTGGGAAGTGCTCTGCAATCATTTATGTAAAATGCCATCATATTTAGGCTGCAAGGAAACTGGTTTGAATATTTTGTCTCTGCTCCCAGGACATTCACTCATGCACATGTTATTGCAATCCCAACTCGAACCACTAGACGGTAGTAGAGCTCCACAGTTTAACAGAATGAGTTAATGAGTGAGATAATGTATAAGGGCGACTATTCTGATCACAGGTTTCACTCTCTCCTCCGTTATGATTCCCACCTACAGTATAGATGGACATTTTGGCTTTTCCGTGTCCAATTTTACTATGGAAGTCAATGGAGAAATCGGACAGAAAAAAGCCACTGAAATGTCACCTATCTGTATTTGACAAGAGGGTGATTTATATATTGTTTTAACCCTCAGGGACCGGATAACACTCAGAAGTCAACTACATATTGTACTGTGTTGGAGTATTCTGATGGAGAGTTCACTGTACATTTAAAATCCCATTGAAATGTCTTTAGTGGCGCTGGTATTTGCTTTGTTAGCAAGACAATCATTTCTAAAACTTGGAGCTTCCACAACACAGGGGTTGAATATTTATGCCAACAGCATATAAAAAATAAAATAAAATCTGTAACATATTTTCAAACATAAAACCAACATCACCTTCAAATAATTGATTTTGAGTATTAGAGCTTTTAAGTCAAATATCACACAGAACAAAAACATCAAATATAATTTTTTATTCAGTAAAATGTGAGAATTGGTCAAAGGTACTAAGTCTAAATACATTATTTTAAACCCATCCTATTATAGTTTAAATACATGATGGAACCATAGAACAAATTATGTAGGCTGTCAAAGTTAACGCGGTATTGACATGTTAACCACGATTCTATTAACACCACTATCTTTTTTAACTCACGATTCACTTTTTAGATTTTTTTTAAATTTCTTTAATTACACTTTTATAAATTTTTTACTAGACTTCACTCGGGTGTATTATTGATACTCTCATTGATACTATGTTTGTTTCTGACTCAAAGTGTGTGTGTGTGTGTGTGTGTGTGTGTGTGTGTGTGTGTGTGTGTGTGTGTGTGTGTGTGTGTGTGTGTGTGTGTGTGTGTGTGTGTGTGTGTGTGTGTGTGTGTGTGTGTGTGTGTGTGTGTGTGTGTGTGTGTGTGTGTGTGTGTGTGTGTGTGTGTGTGTGTGTGTGTGTGTGTGTGAGAGATAGAGAGAGAGAGGGGGGGGGGGTGAGAGATGAGGAAGGGGCAAGAGAGAAAGAGAGCTGGGAGAGTGTGTGAGAGAGAGAGAGGGGGGTGTGCGATTACTCAGCCCTTGTGTGGGTGAATGTAACAAGTTCCTAACGTTTTCTTTCCCCTATTATTTCATGCACACTTTATTCATTGTTTTAAATTATTATTTTCTTTTAAGTTATTTTGCACATCACTCTGTTTTGAATTTGATGCAAATTTGCAATGCATGAGGGTCATCCTTTTGTGTTAAATGGCTGCATAAAGCAAGCATTTGTTGACTCGCATGTTGATAAGAGTATTAAAACTTGGAACTTGAAAAAGATCAGTTTATGGTAAATAAAATAAAAAATGCGATTAATTTGCGATTAATCGTGAGTTAACTATGGACAATCATGCAATTAATCAGATTAAATATTTTAATCGATTGACAGCACTAGTTTAAATACATGATTCTAAACCCATTCTATAGTTAAAATATATGATGGAACCATAGAACCAATTCTATAGTTTAAATACATGATTTAAATACATGATTATAAACCCATTATATAGTTAGTTAAAATACACAATGGACATATAGAGCCCACTCTGAACACTTTGTCCAGTTTAAATACATGGGTATTCTTAAGTGGGAAACCCCACGGGTTTTGAGATGTGTATTTTTAATGAGCTGGTGTTGAGATGAGCTCTCATTGAGCTCCACTATCTCACAAACGCATAAACAGACTGTGCTATATTTTCTACACAAATTATGTATAATTATCATAGCATACAATTAGCATGTGCCACAGTGCCATGCAAAGGAAGCAATTACTGCCGTACTGATGGACTGCTACTCGTTACACAGACTAATCTTCCCACAGGATACAGTGGTTGGTGCATATATAGATGGTCTCTCTAGTGGGGTGTTGTTTGTGTGTCTGTGTGTGTATGTGTGCTTGAACATGTATAGTGATACTTTCCACTTTCACAAGTGGAAATCAGATGTTAACACCAACATTGTGGCAAATGTGCTTACGTCTTCTCCAGAGTCAAACAAGAAGATGGATAGCAATATCATATCTTAGGCCGTAAGGTGAAGGCTGTATCGTTTCATCCCGTTCCCACCTCGGCGGACTACGCAATTTTCACTCTGGGTGAAAGATATATTGGTGTAGATTTAGGAATAAAAAAGTTCTCCATTTACAATCCTGCCCGTTTTGCGCAATCATAATTTTAAAGTCAGGACTAGATCTTTCCTCGTGAACGGATACTTGGTCACTGCATAGTTTTATTTGACGTAATTGGTGCGAGTTCGGTCACGTATCTTGCGCTCGACCAATAGCAGCTCTCTTTGTTGCCAAGTTACAGACGACGAGAAATTTGTGTAAACAGTAGTAATGGAAGCAACGGAGAAGGAGTACATATCGACGAGTACAGAAGAGGACGAAAATGGAGAAAAACCACCTGCAAGCACGGGGAGAACATGCAAACTCCACACAGAAAGGCCGGGAGATACCCCACCTGGGTACCTGGCATCATGGAAACCTGGTCCCCAAGCGGGAATCGAACCCTGGACCTTCTAGCTGTGAGGCGACAGTGTTAACCACTACACCACCGTGCCGCCACCGGACCTATAGTCCATCCATGCTGAGTGAATCAGCTCCCCCTGCAGCCACATTTGTGTATATATCTTTTTTGGGGAATTAACTGATAGAATATGTACTGAAAATGTATCGAATCGTGGTCAAATGAAGAGATTTCATGATGCATTGAATCGTTGCCTGAATAATCGTAATCTAAATTAATCGTTGTGAGCCCCTAGGCAACACGCGAGGAACAAAACGCACGCAGAGCACTCCACAAGAGGCTCCATTAGAAATAATTAGGGCTGCAACGATTAGTCGACATAATCGACGATGTCGATTATAAAAAAATCGTCGACGAGAAATTGTTGCGTCGATTAGTCATTAAATTATTATTATTTTTTTTTTTTTTGTGCACTACCTATCTTTGTGAGAGTGGCTTCTCAGGGTTCCAGACAACATCATAACATGATGATCCCATAGCAAATTTTGGACATTGAAAACATTGTTCCCCTGCAGGAGATGATGATCAGACACACAATACATTACACTCTCACTCACACACAGCGATCAGAGTAAGACACACACATACACACTCCTCTCACTCACACACAGCGATCAGAGTAAGACACACACACATTCACACTCCTCTCACTCACACACAGCGATCAGAGTAAGACACACACACATACACAAATTACACAGTACACACCTCTCACTCACACAGCGATCAGAGTAAGACACACACACAAATTACACAGTACACACACTCCTCTCACTCACACAGCGATCAGAGTAAGACACACACACATACACACACACACACGGACTCCTCTCACACACAGCAAACAAACGTTATTTAAAGTACACTTCCACTTTAATTTGTATTATTTAATTTATTTATCTTGTTATGAGTGATTGCTGTATTGTTCTTCAAATACATTTTCATTTAAAGTGGCTTAAAGATCCAAATTCAAATGTTTCATGAGTCATTATTTTAATTTGCTATGGGATCATCATGTTATGATGTTGTTGTTTGGTCCTGACAAGAGTCTCAAAGTCTGGGGTGATGGTAGACAAGCAACTCTGAGGTCATGCTCAATGTCCAATCTGTTCCTCTGCTCTGTCTTCAGCTGGACCAGAGCTGAGAAGCCACTTTCACAAAGATAGGTCATTAAATTTTTTTTTTTTTTTTTTTTTACATTGGTTTTCGATTAGTCGACTAATCGAAAAAATAATCGGCAGATTAGTCGACTACCAAATTAGTCATTAGTTGCAGCCCTAGAAATAATACAATGTTAGGCTCTGGCAAAAACTACATTTTTAACTATGTTACACTTGTCATCTGTCTGAAATCCCACACCAGTCTCGGGTGTGTCCCCCACAGACACCGCGTTAAGACACCATGTTATTAAAGGACCCAACATGCATTCCTCATAGAGAGACGATATGTCCTTCCTGAATGTTTGTGGAATGTTATCTCTGGGTTTCCACATCTCTGAGTGGCTAGAGTCCTGCCTTATTAAGGCCCTGTCATTAGTCTACTGCTACATGAAAACAAGACCATATCGGAGACGGCCTACATAACCAGGAGATGGATCACTGTGGTAGTTAAACTGGAGACAGTCTACATAACCAGGAGATGGATCACTGTGGTAGTTTAACCAGAGACAGTCTAATGAGGAGATGGATCACTGTGGTAGTTTAACCAGAGACAGTCTAATGAGGAGATGGATCACTGTGGTAGTTTAACCAGAGACAGTCTAATAATGAGGAGATGGATCACTGTGGTAGTTTAACCAGAGACAGTCTAATGAGGAGATGGATCACTGTGGTAGTTTAACCAGAGACAGTCTAATAATGAGGAGATGGATCACTGTGGTAGTTTAACTGGAGACGGTCTAATGATGAGGTGGATCACTGTGGTAGTTTAACTGGAGACAGTGTAATGATGAGGAGATGGATCACTGTGGTAGTTTAACCGGAGACAGTCTAATGAGGAGATGGATCACTGTGGTAGTTTAACCAGAGACAGTCTAATGAGGAGGAGATGGATCACTGTGGTAGTTTAACCAGAGACAGTCTAATGATGAGGAGATGGATCACTGTGGTAGTTTAACCAGAGACAGTCTAATGAGGAGATGGATCACTGTGGTAGTTTAACCAGAGACAGTCTAATGATGAGGAGATGGATCACTGTGGTAGTTTAACCAGAGACAGTCTAATGAGGAGATGGATCACTGTGGTAGTTTAACCGAAGACAGTCTACATAACCAGGAGATGGATCACTGTGGTAGTTTAACCAGAGACAGTCTACATAACCAGGAGATGGATCACTGTGGTAGTTTAACCAGAGACAGTCTACATAACCAGGAGATGGATCACTGTGGTAGTTTAACCGGAGACAGTCTACATAACCAGGAGATGGATCACTGTGGTAGTTTAACCGGAGACAGTCTACATAACCAGCAGATGGATCACTGTGGTAGTTTAACCAGAGACAGTCTAATGAGGAGATGGATCACTGTGGTAGTTTAACCAGAGACAGTCTAATGAGGAGATGGATCACTGTGGTAGTTTAACCGGAGACAGTCTAATGAGGAGATGGATCACTGTGGTAGTTTAACCGGAGACAGTCTACATAACCAGGAGATGGATCACTGTGGTAGTTTAACCGGAGACAGTCTACATAACCAGGAGATGGATCACTGTGGTAGTTTAACCAGAGACAGTCTACATAACCAGGAGATGGATCACTGTGGTAGTTTAACCGGAGACAGTCTACATAACCAGGAGATGGATTACTGTGGTAGTTTAACCGGAGACAGTCTACATGACCAGGACATGGATCACTGTGGTAGTTTAACTGGAGACAGTCTACATAACCAGCAGATGGATCACTGTGGTAGTTTAACTGGAGACAGTCTACATAACCAGCAGATGGATCACTGTGGTAGTTTAACCAGAGACAGTCTAATGAGGAGATGGATCACTGTGGTAGTTTAACCAGAGACAGTCTAATGAGGAGATGGATCACTGTGGTAGTTTAACCAGAGACAGTCTAATGAGGAGATGGATCACTGTGGTAGTTTAACCAGAGACAGTCTAATGAGGAGATGGATCACTGTGGTAGTTTAACCAGAGACAGTCTAATGAGGAGATGGATCACTGGTAGTTTACCCAGTGGCGTTGCCTGGGTAAAATGACTGAGGATGCCAAGTCAGAATGTATTTTTTTCTTTTTTTAACAACCTATGTTTTGATAAATATAATGCGTTATTAGATCTACAACCCATTGCAATAATGGAACCGTTATGCTATAAGGCTCATAGTGGCATCGTTTCACTAACCGAGCTCAACGTGTTACAAAAGAAAGTGTTACAAAGTGACGGAATAAATTCAACCACATCGTCTATGTTTGGATTAATTAAACTGGAGTCCACGTATCATATTGCATGTAACAACAAACGTTACATGACAGTCACAGTGTAACTCTTCTCGGTTTGACAAATAATGCAGATGTTCATGTTGAGCTCACGTGCATTTACTGGGCAACAACCTCTTCAGAACAGAACACAGCCTGCCTTACAAAATGCTTTAAACAAACGTATTGCTACTAAAAAGTATGAATTTGTTCCCATTACGGTTCAACACATGCAATACAATGATAGCTTTCCTATCCCACCATGAAGAAAACATCAAATAAACCGGGCTAAAGCACGCAATTATATAGCCTCATTTTACGAAAATAATGATTTTCTTATTATTGTAAACTATAAAAAAATTTAATAAATATATATATTTTTTATATATATATTTTTTTCTATTGGTCACATTTTTGGGGAAGCTTGGCTTCGATGAATATTCGCCACTGAATTTACTACATAACGAGGAGATGGAGCACTTTGGGAGCTTTGAATGGGGAAATCCGTACCTTTTAAATATGGCGGAAACAACAGAATTACTTGCTACAAAACAAATCAACTTGAAATAATTAAACGTGATGTGATTTTACGTTGAGTGACTTTATAAGTAGCATTTCGAGGTGAAATGTGAGTTTTAAAATGAATAGGAATCTCTGCTAAAAGGCTGGGAATTGTGCAGTGAGTGGTTGCCATGGTAACTAATGACGTGGCAGAAACCACTGGATGGTGTACATGCTGTGTAGAGATTGACTGAATTGTTATTTTCGAACAAATACCCCTTTCTGTGTTGTCAATAATTTACCAGTGATTCAGATTCACCTTTATTGTCGCATCACATTGTTACTTTCTACAAGCACAGAATAATGAAATTCTTCTGTCCTTGACCTTGCAGCGGTGACATCAATACACAGGATAAATTAAATAAAAAAGAGCACTATAAGCGTAACATAGCAGTAGACACAGGTGACAAAATAGAAATAGCTCTGAATTACAATACAATAGTTACATCATGGGTATAGTCGGTGCAAAGTGACAACAGAAACAAATGATACATCGTTTATTTAGTTGAACTAGATTATAATATAAGAGTCACGGTTAGGGCTGTCTTAAATACTTCGAAGCTTCGAAGCTTCGTTCGATGGCACAAGCTTCGAACATTAAAAAAAAATCGAAGCGTAAAAAAAAAAAAACATTCATTTTTTTTCAAAAGAAATTTTTTTCAATTTTTTTTTTTACTTCGATATGTGTGTGCGTGTGTGTGTGTGTGAACTACCCATCCCAGTTAGGACAGCCGAATCCCGTCCAATCTTTCGCCGTCGACTAAAGACTCACTTCTTCAACCATTATCTGAAATGATAAAAAAAATAAAAAAAAAATCTAACCGTGACTAACATTACTGTCATGCACTTGTCCTAATAAACTAACCTACACTGTAACACGCAACACTTTGATGAACATTGTTACTCAGCTGATAGAGTTGTACCCTTCTTGCTGTCTTGTCGTACAGAACTTGTAAGTCGCTTTGGATAAAAGCGTCAGCTAAATGACTAAATGTAAGTGTGTGTGTAGGTGTGTGTGTGTGTGTGTGTGTGTGCGCGCGCGTTGTAGAATTCCACACATAAGAAAGAAAGATACTGGGATGAATAAACAAAATAGGAAATAAAATGTAGAAATGCATGCAATACATAAATAAATATGAATCTCCATATATGAAATATAACATTTAGATAAGGTGCTACTGAGATGTTTTGGTGAGTTCTTTGTTTTTTTGTGGAAGTTGCCCTTCTTAAAAATGCATGAACATTCACTGATAATTGGTCTGTAGTGGAGTCTACAAGGTCTACATTGCCGGACCTTGTAGACTGACATAATTCTGTGCATAGTTTAGTCTACACAGGCCATATTTCAAATAATCAAAATCATTCATTACTTACTTCATTCATCTTAAACATTCTTGATTTGGGGGATTGGTAGTTCCCATGAAATCTGAAGTTGTTCAAACGACAACAGCGATCCACCTTGAATTAAATCACACAGCCGAGTGAAACCTTGTTGGCTCAGTCACGAAAGGGGCTACTTAATTAATGAATCCAACCCACTTTATTTATAGAGCACATTTAAAAACAACAAAGTTTACGAAAGTGCTGTACAAGTCCCACAACATTTTTTTTTTTTTTTCTCGAAGCTTCGAATTAAAATCGAAGCTCGGCCCCGAAGCTTCGATTGCCAAAAAAAGCTTCGAAGGTCAGCCCTAGTCACGGTACGGGTGTAGTATGTGCAAAGTGGCAGCAGAAACGGTAAAGTATCTCTAAATTATAATACAATAATCACAGTAGGCTGATAGGCTCAGTACTGTAAGGCCCATAGGATCTCACTTCAATTATGAAAGAAAAATGATGATATGCATGATGACAGATTCCTAGATATGGATGACTCTCCATTCAAAGAGATCTGGTCTAGTCTTGTTGGTCCCTGTTATCATGATGGTGGCAGAGTGAACCCACTTTCAACCGCTTTTCAATGATATTACAAGACAGACAGACGCCTAATAATTAGAATAATTCATCCTCTTGTTTGACTCCCTCTCTCTCCATCTCTCTTCCCCCCTCTCTTTCTCTCCTCACCCTCCCTCTCTCTTTATCTCTCCTCCTCTCTCTCTCTTCCTTCTCCCACTCTGTCTCTCTCGCTTGCTTGCTGTCTCTCTCTATCGCTCTCTCTCTCTCTCTCTCTCTCTCTCTCCTCCCTCTCTCTCTCCCCCTCCCCCTCTCAGAGTCACCAAGGAGGTGTCAGCTGATTCAAAAGAAGCAAAGTGTTTTCTGAAGAGCCAAGAGGAGGAAGAGCAGCCTAGTAAATCACTGTTACCTGGACCCAGGTACCACACACACACACACACACACACACGCACACGCACACACACACACATGGAGCAGCCTAGTAAACCACTGTTACCTGCATGCATATGCAAGAACACACACAAGCAGTAATAGACTCATGCACACAAACAAAGAAGCAAGTAATGTGTGTCTTCTATCCCAGAGAGAGCAGCACGCAAATAGCAGCGAGCCGTAAAGAGTGCAGACATCCAGGCATCAATTAGCTTGATACTATCTTCCCCTGCCATGTTCCAATCATAGGCTACTTACTTTTCAACTGCAAATGCATAAAGGACATCAGCTAAGCATCGTCTTATCACAGTTCTTAACCATCTATACATTATGTTTATTAACTGTTTCACTTGCAAATGGATCTCTTTATGCTGGTTTCCTTCTCTCTGGGTCGGCAGGTTAAGATAATCACGTGTATTAAAGATGTCAGACTCCAATATGCAACAAGGACCGTCCAAATAACATGTCTGTATCGCTGATCTTCGTTTGACACATTCAATAAGAGTTCAAAAACGATGTTGTGTTTACAACCCCCCCCCCCTCCCCGCGCGTGCACGAATCTGCCAACTTGCACCACCTTCTGGCCGCACTGTGAAGCTGTTGACTGTGGCCTTCCTTGTGCATGTTGTTAAGTCATCTGGTTGTCACGGTAACTAATAGTTTGGGGACGAGCACCCCACCAGACAGGAAACGGGAAATCATCATACCAACGACAGGAAGTACAGTATGTCCACCCACAAACCATTTCCTGTTTATGAAGGTGTGTGTGTGCGTGTGCGCGCGTGTGTGTGTGTGTGTAAGATGGGGGACATGCAGAGGAAAGAGTCATCAACACCCCTCCCTCATCACACACATGCACACACACATGCACACACACACACACACACACGCACACGCACACGCACACAGAGCCTATGTAGTTAGTTAGTGATGTGTGTTGAGATAAGAGTGACGTTGTTTACTACTGTTTACCGCCAAAAAGGAGAGTGGAGGGTTGTTGAGAACATCTTGATGCTCCATGATCCACCCAGGCCTGTAAAGGGACATTTCCCAGGTATTTCACCTGAATCCTATCATTCTGTTGTGAGGAGGACATGTGATAATTAGACATGAAACTTACCAATGTGTTCTGTGTCTAAATAGCTTGGCTAGTTCCCCGAGAAACTCACCCACAGAGAGCAGACCTCTAGTGAACTGAACTACAGACCTCTAGTGAACTGAACTACAGACCTCTAGTGAACTGAACTACAGACCTCTAGTGAACTGAACTACAGACCTCTAGTGAACTGAACTGCAGACCTCTAGTGAACTGAACTGCAGACCTCTAGTGAACTGAACTGCAGACCTCTAGTGAACTGAACTACAGACCTCTAGTGAACTGAACTACAGACCTCTAGTGAACTGAACTACAGACCTCTAGTGAACTGAACTGCAGACCTCTAGTGAACTGAACTACAGACCTCTAGTGAACTGAACTACAGACCTCTAGTGAACTGAACTACAGACCTCTAGTGAACTGAACTACAGACCTCTAGTGAACTGAACTACAGACCTCTAGTGAACTGAACTACATACCTCTAGTGAACTGAACTACAGACCTCTAGTGAACTGAACTACAGACCTCTAGTGAACTGAACTACAGACCTCTAGTGAACTGAACTACAGACCTCTAGTGAACTGAACTACATACCTCTAGTGAACTGAACTACAGACCTCTAGTGAACTACAGACCTCTAGTGAACTGAACTACATACCTCTAGTGAACTGAACTACAGACCTCTAGTGAACTACAGACCTCTAGTGAACTGAACTACATACCTCTAGTGAACTGAACTACATACCTCTAGTGAACTGAACTACAGACCTCTAGTGAACTACAGACCTCTAGTGAACTGAACTACAGACCTCTAGTGAACTGAACTGCAGACCTCTAGTGAACTACAGACCTCTAGTGAACTGAACTACAGACCTCTAGTGAACTGAACTGCAGACCTCTAGTGAACTGAACTACATACCTCTAGTGAACTACAGACCTCTAGTGAACTGAACTGCAGACCTCTAGTGAACTGAACTACAGACCTCTAGTGAACTGAACTGCAGACCTCTAGTGAACTGAACTACAGACCTCTAGTGAACTGAACTACAGACCTCTAGTGAACTGAACTACAGACCTCTAGTGAACTGAACTACAGACCTAGTGAACTGAACTACAGACCTCTAGTGAACTGAACTACAAACCTCTAGTGAACTGAACTACAGACCTCTAGTGAACTGAACTACAGACCTCTAGTGAACTGAACTACAGACCTCTAGTGAACTGAACTACAGACCTCTAGTGAACTGAACTACATACCTCTAGTGAACTGAACTACAGACCTCTAGTGAACTGAACTACAGACCTCTAGTGAACTGAACTACATACCTCTAGTGAACTGAACTACAGACCTCTAGTGAACTGAACTACATACCTCTAGTGAACTACAGACCTCTAGTGAACTGAACTACAGACCTCTAGTGAACTGAACTGCAGACCTCTAGTGAACTGAACTACAGACCTCTAGTGAACTGAACTACAGACCTCTAGTGAACTGAACTACAGACCTCTAGTGAACTACAGACCTCTAGTGAACTGAACTACAGACCTCTAGTGAACTGAACTACAGACCTCTAGTGAACTACAGACCTCTAGTGAACTGAACTACAGACCTCTAGTGAACTGAACTGCAGACCTCTAGTGAACTACAGACCTCTAGTGAACTGAACTACAGACCTCTAGTGAACTGAACTGCAGACCTCTAGTGAACTGAACTACAGACTTCTAGTGAACTGAACTACAGACCTCTAGTGAACTACAGACCTCTAGTGAACTGAACTACATACCTCTAGTGAACTGAACTACAGACCTCTAGTGAAGTGAACTACAGACCTCTAGTGAACTGAACTACAGACCTCTAGTGAACTGAACTACAGACCTCTAGTGAACTGAACTACAGACCTCTAGTGAACTGAACTACAGACCTCTAGTGAACTGAACTACAGACCTCTAGTGAACTGAACTACAGACCTCTAGTGAACTGAACTACAGACCTCTAGTGAACTGAACTACAGACCTCTAGTGAACTGAACTATAGACCTCTAGTGAACTGAACTACAGACCTCTAGTGAACTGAACTACAGACCTCTAGTGAACTGAACTACAGACCTCTAGTGAACTGAACTACAGACCTCTAGTGAACTGAACTACAGTCCTCTAGTGAACTACAGACCTCTAGTGAACTGAACTACGGACCTCTAGTGAACTGAACTACATACCTCTAGTGAAGTGAACTACAGACCTCTAGTGAACTGAACTACAGACCTCTAGTGAACTGAACTACAGACCTCTAGTGAACTGAACTACAGACCTCTAGTGAACTACAGACCTCTAGTGAACTGAACTACAGACCTCTAGTGAACTGAACTACAGACCTCTAGTGAACTGAACTACAGACCTCTAGTGAACTGAACTGCAGACCTCTAGTGAACTACAGACCTCTAGTGAACTGAACTACAGACCTCTAGTGAACTGAACTGCAGACATCTAGTGAACTACAGACCTCTAGTGAACTGAACTACAGACCTCTAGTGAACTGAACTACAGACCTCTAGTGAACTGAACTACAGACCTCTAGTGAACTGAACTACAGACCTCTAGTGAACTGAACTACAGACCTCTAGTGAACTGAACTGCAGACCTCTAGTGAACTGAACTACAGACCTCTAGTGAACTGAACTACAGACCTCTAGTGAACTGAACTACAGACCTCTAGTGAACTGAACTACAGACCTCTAGTGAACTGAACTACAGACCTCTAGTGAACTGAACTACAGACCTCTAGTGAACTGAACTACAGACCTCTAGTGAACTACAGACCTCTAGTGAACTGAACTACAGACCTCTAGTGAACTGAACTACAGACCTCTAGTGAACTACAGACCTCTAGTGAACTGAACTACAGACCTCTAGTGAACTGAACTGCAGACCTCTAGTGAACTGAACTACAGACCTCTAGTGAACTGAACTGCAGACCTCTAGTGAACTGAACTACAGACCTCTAGTGAACTACAGACCTCTAGTGAACTGAACTGCAGACCTCTAGTGAACTACAGACCTCTAGTGAACTGAACTACAGACCTCTAGTGAACTGAACTACAGACCTCTAGTGAACTGAACTACAGACCTCTAGTGAACTACAGACCTCTAGTGAACTGAACTGCAGACCTCTAGTGAACTGAACTACATACCTCTAGTGAACTGAACTACGGACCTCTAGTGAAGTGAACTACAGACCTCTAGTGAACTGAACTACAGACCTCTAGTGAACTGAACTACAGACCTCTAGTGAACTGAACTACAGACCTCTAGTGAACTGAACTACAGGCCTCTAGTGAACTGAACTACAGACCTCTAGTGAACTGAACTACAGGCCTCTAGTGAACTGAACTACAGACCTCTAGTGAACTGAACTACAGACCTCTAGTGAACTGAACTGCAGACCTCTAGTGAACTACAGACACAATTTATTCAACTATTTCTGTAACTTTCATCAAGTTGTACCTGCTATAGTTGAAAATAGAAGGAGAGAGAGGAGGAGGAGATAGACTAGAGGAGAGAGAAAGTTTAGTTCTATGATAGAATATAGATTATATTATAGAATATAGGCACTCCTACTGGTCTGTGTGTATATTATCTGCCTCTCCAACTATCTTTACCCCCGCTCTCTCTCTCTGTTCCTCTACCTCTCTCTGCCTCTCCAACTCCCTCTCTCTCTCTCTGCCTCTCCAACTCGCTTTACCTCTCTACCTCTATCTCTCTCTCTTTGTCCCTCTGTTTGCTGACTCAGCTATGTCAGCACAACCGTATCTCTCTCTCTCTCTCGCACACACACACACACACACACACACACACACACACACACACACACACACACACACACACACACACACACACACACACACACACACACACACACAGAGTCCCCTATGTATTGTAAGTGCAGCAGACCTGCCTTTAGTTTTAGACCGGTCTGTCTCTCATCAGGCTGTCTGCTGCTGTCTTCAGGGGCTCTTAAAGGACACGACCCACAACGTCTTCTGTTCTGTTTCGACCGCCACCCTCGGTAGAACTGGCCGTGCACAAGACAGACAGACGGACAGACGTGTATGTTGAATCTTTTTGTGTCTCTGGTATTGCTTGATGCTAGGTGGTAGGTGTCTCTGGTGGTGGTAGGTGTCTCTGGTGATGCTAGGTGGTAGGTGTCTCTGGTGATGCTAGGTGGTAGGTGTCTCTGGTGATGCTAGGTGGGTAGGTGTCTCTGGTGATGCTAGGTGGTAGGTGTCTCTGGTGATGCTAGATGGTAGGTGTCTCTGGTGATGCTAGGTGGTAGGTGTCTCTGGTGATGCTAGGTGGTAGGTGTCTCTGGTGATGCTAGGTGGTAGGTGTCTCTGGTGATGCTAGGTGGTAGGTGTCTCTGGTGATGCTAGGTGGTAGGTGTCTCTGGTGATGCTAGGTGGTAGGTGTCTCTGGTGATGCTAGGTGGTAGGTGTCTCTGGTGATGCTAGGTGGTAGGTGTCTCTGGTGATGCTAGGTGGTAGGTGTCTCTGGTGATGCTAGGTGGTAGGTGTCTCTGGTGATGCTAGGTGGTAGGTGTCTCTGGTGATGCTAGGTGGTAGGTGTCTCTGGTGATGCTAGGTGGTAGGTGTCTCTGGTGATGCTAGATGGTAGGTGTCTCTGGTGATGCTAGGTGGTAGGTGTCTCTGGTGATGCTAGGTGGTAGGTGTCTCTGGTGATGCTAGGTGGTAGGTGTCTCTGGTGATGCTAGGTGGTAGGTGTCTCTGGTGATGCTAGGTGGTAGGTGTCTCTGGTGATGCTAGGTGGTAGGTGTCTCTGGTGATGCTAGGTGGTAGGTGTCTCTGGTGATGCTAGGTGGTAGGTGTCTCTGGTGATGCTAGGTGGTAGGTGTCTCTGGTGATGCTAGGTGGTAGGTGTCTCTGGTGATGCTAGGTGGTAGGTGTCTCTGGTGATGCTAGGTGGTAGGTGTCTCTGGTGATGCTAGGTGGTAGGTGTCTCTGGTGATGCTAGATGGTAGGTGTCTCTGGTGATGCTAGGTGGTAAGTGACAAAAGATCGGTCAGAGGATTCGACCGGCAGGTGAAGTAACTTAGGTTCAGTTTGAGGTGATCGTCCTCCAGGTGTAAATATCAGACATGCAGGCCAAGATCCACTCAGAGACTGGGGTACCTAAGTCTAATTAGTCCCGCCACAGTTGTATAATGAACCAAAAAATAAAGATTTTTTATTATTATTATTATTATTATTATTATTATTATTATTATTATTATTATTATTATTATTATTATTATTATTATTATTTTTTTTTTTTAATTATTTTCTTTTTTAAATATAACGTTTCCCAATAGGGATGTATCGTAGTATTGACAGTGGTGGTAGTCGTAATAGTAATCCAGTATATTATTTTATTTTCTAAAAAATAAACCAGTTCAACACTGGTAACCACTTTTGCTTCATTTCTTTGATGGCTCAAATGTCTGCTCTACAGTGGTTCCCAAACCTCTCCTCGAGACACCCCAGCCGTTCCATGTATTTGTTAAATTCCACCACCAGCACACCTTGATTCAACTAATAAAGGGCTAGTTAAGTTGAATCGGGTGTGCTGGTGGTGGAATTTAACAAATACATTGAACGGCTGGGGTGCTTCGAGGAGAGGATTGGGAAGCACTAGTCTGGTCGATTTTGTGTTTTGAGCCCAAAGTTCATCATAGATCTAGCTTCTTTATTTTGCTCTCAAGAGGGGCTGAGGTTCACCCACCACAGTCTCACAAAATCCTGTGGGAAACACTTGGTGTAGAGAGAGAAGAGGAGGTGTCCAAGGACTGAGCCCTGGGGGACACCTGTGTATAGGGTGCCTCTCCATGATACTTGGTAGGAGCGGTCATGGAGGTAGGATGACAGCCATGCCAGCGCAGAGCCTACAACTCGCATTCCTGTGAGGGGTTTGAGGAGGAACTGATGGTTGACTGTCTGTGAGAGCCTCGAGGACAAGGTGGTTCTTAGCCGAGGCCTCCATCTTATGGTGAAAGAAAGAAGCTTTGGCAGTGGTGATGTTTTTGGAGAATGCTAACAAGAGTTATTGTTCTGAAGGATCAGATTAAACCGAATATATGTATTTATTTATGTATATATATTTGATTGTATTTGTATATCCCCTGATATCCCCTGATGTCCCTTGTATATTCCTTGTACAATGTGCATTGAATATCCCTTCTAGTCTACTGAGCATCCCATAATAGTCTCCATTCTACCATTGGACGAGACCTTGGTGCCAGGTCGCCATGCCCCTCAGACCGAGTTCAATCGTACCGCTCAACATGTATGGACAAGTCCTAGTTCCGCGTAGGAATATGTCTACCGCACCACTAATGGTACTATTTATTCATAGTGCGTATAATAATAATAATAATAATAATTTAGGACCTGCTCCGAGGTCATCATTTGGCACACATGCGAACCATGCATACAATGCGTATCTGCGATTAACCCATCCCGTCGTCCTTCCCCCCCAAGGGCAGCCGGGAGCAGACAGGCGCCACGTGAGCCGCGCCAGGGGACCAATCCAAGTGCTCCTGTCCGTCTTCGTCAAGGACGCCACAGCGTTAGCGATCTTGTTGTTGTGCATGTTTTTCCATTGGGTTTATCTTATCGGGGGGGGAAACCCTTGCGAGCACGGGGAGAACATGCAAACTCCACACAGAAAGGCCTGGGAGATACCCCACCTGGGTAACTGGCATCATGGAAACCTGGTCCCCAAGCGGGATTCGAACCCTGGACCTTCTTGCTGTGAGGCGACAGTGTTAACCACTACACCACCGTGCCGCATATACTGCGCTATTAAAGTAGAACTTTCTTTTAGTCCAGTTCCTTACCCTCCAACAGAGTGACAGACGCAAAAGCCTCCCCGCGAACCACGTGTGGGCAGTAAGGCCAATTCGGCCCAGTATCGGCATTGAGACATCGTGTATATTAATATTTGAATAGTCATATTTGGCACTATATCGTCGAGTTGGACGTATTCTATTAAGCTAATAATAGTCTATTCATATATAGTGCCTCGTGCGGTAAGAGTTCTATAGTAATCAGCACCCCCATCGTTTCGGGCATCAGCTGGACGCTTATCCAGGGTGGTTGACCCCACGTGAAGCTGCACCCGAGGAGCTCCAGGCCAAAGAGCGAGTGGACCTGTATATTGGATTATTCTACCGACGACGGCTAGCCTTCCCCGGCTTGGATTATGCTTTGAGTACTTTGATTATTCTATGGATAAAGGCCAACACTGCGGTGTGTTGGAAATACCCCCCCCGGAGAGGACGACAGGTGAGACGGCGCTCTGCACAGTGAGGTCGCCTCACGTCTCTCCGTCGTGGACCGGAGGACGCCGGCCACAGAGGGTCCAACTGCATTCATCTGTGGATCGAGGATCGTTGGGCACCGTGTCGCACAACTGTGGACTCTCCCAAGATACCCTCGGCCAGACGGGATCCAGCCAGTGACTCTCTAACCCCCCCCCCTCCAGCTGTCCTACAAGCAGTCGGAACCTTCCCCTAGTGTATCCAGCTATATAATCATTCAAGTATCATCGCTATTGTTCCCTAAATATTCCAGGTTGTATATTTGCTTCCTGCGCAATCAGAGATTGGACATTCGATATTGATCTACCTACGAATACTCATTTGCCATAAAAGTGCATACTATTTCAAATCATAAATGTAATTAAGTGATCGTTGTACATACCTTTTGCTATGTATTAAAACTCAAACTTTCGATTTGGTACATTTGTGTTGGATCCGTTTATCAGGTGGGAGTGTTCAACATATTCATACCTAGTACTGGGTGGCCAGAGTCTAAAGTACAAGAGGTAGTGGTAGTAAGTATCATATCTAACCATACAGTCAGGGAATTGTACCCCTCAGTTAGAATTGGTCCTTCGAGCCGGATGGTAATCAGTGTAATATTAATATAGTGTTATTAATATTAAAATGGCCTATGATGAACACTCCACAAAACGATCCTCCTAACCAACAACGCCCGCGGCGCAAACGACAGCTCCCTCAGTACCTAGAGGCTTACGCTGTCAGTCAACAACCTAGTCTTCTACCAACAGTAAACGCGGTAAAACTAGAAAGTAAAATTATGTCTAACCCTAACGACCAGGCTACCCCGACCATAGAGGCCCCTATGGGTTCTAATGTAACTGACCAAGCTCACGGTGGGAACCAGGGGGAACCAGACATGACTTTACACCCCGCCAATACCGAAGAAGTAGTCCCCGACGAGTCCCGGGAGGAAGACAACACTACCGAGAGAGAACTCGGCACGGAAGAAGATGAGGAGAGCACCGTGGAGATAGAGCTCCAAGACTCCGCACGGAGTACCCCAAGGGACGGCTCCCCTATACAACCGTCTTCTCCCAGCGAGGCAGAGAGGACACTACAGCAGGCATTCCTCGTCAGCCTGAAAGCCTCTACTGAACGCGATAGACTCCAGGGTGAACACGATCGATTGCAGATACAGCAACGGAGCGAAGAAGAGCACATACGCCTGGAAATAAGACGCATTCAGATGGAAGAGAATATGGCAAGAGACCGGGCCGACGCCCAGCGCGCCGCCACCGGTGCCCAGAGAGAATCGGATCTCACCAAGCGCGAAGCCGAGCGCGACAGAGCACAAGCGCAACTAATAGAACAGCTGATCAGAAGGACAACACCCCCTCCCTCCACCAGAGGCTCCAGGAACTCGTCTAGACATCACTCCAGGGCGGCATCCCCTAGCCGAGTAAGCGACCCTGAACTTGACCAACAGACGAGGTCTATACCCCCCGCAGACCCCCTTCCCCAACCGGTCCAAGCGAGACCCAGCCACCGGGAAGGAGCAGCATACACTGCGGAGAGGCTAAATCAGAGACTACAAGCCCTGGATGACCTAACGGAAGACGAAGAGGAAGAGGAGGAGAACCACGCCCGACGACAGCACAGTACTCTACCGGACCAGGAGGTCCAGTACAGCCCAGGCTATACCCCCGCGGAGCTGCGCTACAGACCCCCGACGCTATTCACGGGTGAGCACGACGCACGACCCGCACCGAGGAACAGCACCTGGACCAGCGGGCCATGGTACACAGCCGGTACCAGCCCACGCCAAGGAGCAGGAGGAGACTCGCCTAGGAGGCCTCTCCCCCAACGCTCGCCGATGTATCAACAATCCGCGTCATACATTGGCACACCTATGGTACCAGACTTCACCCAGGAGAACCGGGCCCAGTATACGGAGCTCCGCATGTGTCTGGAGACAATGTTGGTGGATGTCATTGATGAACGCCATAAATACGCGATACTACTGAAGCATTTAAAGGTACCCCGCGCGCACAACATATCGCTCGCCTACGCCACTTCCACGACCCCATACACCGCAGCGCTGGTAGCGTTGGACCAGAGATATGGACGTATATGGGATTACGTGATCCAGGAGATCAGGCACATCGACCGCCTACCCCCAGCAACAGACAATCGAGCACTGGACGACCTGTCCATCAGAGTGCAGTCCCTGGTAGGGATGCTGGGAGCGCAGAGGGAAAAGGGTAGGCATGAACTATACGCCAACTCAAATGTAGAGAGGATCTTGGAGAAGCTACCGCCCGCCCGACAGGAGCGCTTTAGGCGGCAGAGAGACCACCGAGACCCTAATGGCCCCGAACCGAACCTCCTCGATCTAGCCGACTTCCTGGCGAGAGAAGTCAGCAGCTTACGGCTAGATACATTCGGACGGAGCACCCCTGGCTCCAGAGAAGGAACCAGGAGACTAAATGATGGAAGAAGATCGGTGACTGTCATGCACCAATCGGAGTCAGTGCCAAGCAGTAGGAGCCACAGTACCCCCTCAAGAAAGGAGAAGTGGAAGATAGTGTGCCCCTACTGTGAGAAAGAACACTGGCTGTCACAATGTGACTCATTCCCCAAGATGAATGCGGAGGAAGCGAGTCAATGGATAAAGTCCAACAGACGCTGTTTTCGCTGTGCGCGATCACACATGGCAGCCGAATGCCGCTTGAAGAAAAAGTGCAGTCGGTGCGATGGAGCCCATCTGGACATACTCCACGACAGTAACAGACGGCGGCCTCCACCCGCACCATCAAGCAGCAAAGCAAGCGTCATGTACATCGACCCCGCCAGCAGCAGCGGAGCCAGAGTGCTCTTAAAGGTAGTCCGTGTGACATTGAGCTACCAGAATAAAGTCATGGACACTTACGCCGTCCTTGATGACGGGTCAGAGAAGACCCTTCTGCTCGCGTCCGCTGCGGCCCAGCTAGGGCTGCGGGGGAGCGAAAACCAAATGACAATTCGGACAATAAGAAGAGATTTGAAAACGATAAAGGGCGAGAATGTCTCATTCTCTATCGCAGCAAGCGGCCAGCCCGAGCGACGGTACAGGATTACAGACGCTTTCACCAGCCAAGAAATAGGACTGTCGCGGTACACATAACCCCGTAGCCAAGCTGATGGAGAAATATGTACATCTACGCAAGCTACCGATCCCACTCATAGACGGTGCTACCCCGACACTGTTGATAGGCTCCGACCATGCAGACCTCATTGTCCCGATAGACCGGGTTCATACCGGACCCAGAGGCTGCCCTGCAGCAGTCGAGACCCGCCTAGGATGGACTCTCCAAGGCCCACTCGCCAAATCTCTCAACCGAACCACAGCCACTAGCTGTCTCCACTCCCGAGTCACAGAGGGAGACACCGCACTCCTGCAGCATGTAGAGAGGCTATGGACCTTAGAACAAATGCCCTTTAAGAACGAAAAGAAAGACATTCGCTCTAAAGACGACATCTACGCCATTAACCTCCTCGAGACGGGAACAAAGAGAGTCCCCGTCAGCGGCGTGTTGAGATACGCCACGCCACTCCTGCGGCGGGAAGGGATGCCTACCTTTCACGCAAAGAAAGACGCCACAGAGCGGTACCTACTAAACACAGAGCGGCGCTTAGCCAAGGACCCCGCCCAAGAAAGTGTATACCGCGCTGAGATTGAGAAGCTCATCACAGCGGGACACGTCACAAAGATTGACATTAAAGAGGCCGACCAGACGACTGAATCGTGGTACGTGCCCCACCACAAGGTTCATCACAACGGCAAAGACCGCATCGTGTTTAACTGCAGCTACCAGATCGGATCCCAAAATCTGAATAAAGAGCTATTGCCCGGTCCTACACTCGGCCCCTCCCTACTAGGCGTACTACTCCGCTTCCGCCAGGACAAGGTGGCTATCAGCGGGGATATCAAAGGGATGTTCCTGCAGGTGAGATTAGTAGAGGAGGACAAGCCCCTGTTGCGGTTCCTATGGAGAGAGAGGCCAGGAGATGAGCACCCAGCCATCTACCAATGGGAAGTCCTCCCTTTCGGAACTACATGCAGCCCATGCTGTGCTACATTTGCACTACAGAGACATGTCGCAGAGGACCCAGCAGCGGACGAAGAGGTCCGACACAGTGTGAAGAACAGCTTCTACGTAGATAACTGTCTACAAAGCGTTTCGACCCAGGAAGAAGCCGAGGCTCTCCTACTTAAACTCCGCGCCTCTCTGATCAAAGGCGGCTTTGATCTTAGGCAGTGGGCCAGCAGCGATCCGCACGTACTGCGCAGCCTCTCCTCCGAGGACAAGGCAGCGAGCAGCGAGACCTGGATGGCCACAATCCCAGGAGAAGCCCAAGAGATGACACTAGGACTAGTGTGGCGCTTCAAAACAGATTCGCTCCACTATAGACACAAACCCCTGACCACGGAGCAGGGAAGGTCGACGGCAATACCGACCACCAGACGGAGTGTGTACAGAACACTCGCCCGACAATATGACCCGTTAGGATGTATACTACCGTACACCACCAGGGCAAAGATGATTGTACGAGCATTGTGGGACAAGGACCAGGGCTGGGACGACCCCATTCCCGCACACCTTGCATCCACCTGGAGAGAGTGGGAGATGGAACTCCACTCACTCCCAGGCGTTAATATACGCCGAAGCTACTTCCCACCCACGGTGAGGCCAGAGACATGTAAAATGGATATACACGTCTTCAGTGACGCCTCCGAGGTCGCCTACGGATCAGTAGCCTACTTGCGGGCCCAAGAAGAGGGGGGAGAGATCTACACAGCATTCATCCTCGCCCGCTCGAGAATAGCCCCACGCAAGCAACAGTCTATCCCACGTCTAGAGCTCTGCGCAGCCCTCGCAGGAGCGCATCTAGCCACGCTCATCCAACGTGAGCTCACCATTCCGGTGCATAGAACAATCCTGTGGTCAGATTCCACGACAGTACTCGCCTGGATCAAATCGGATTCATGCAAATACAAAGTCTTCGTGGGAGTCAGAGTCACTGAGATTCAAGAGTTAACCGGAGAGTTAACCGGAGAAGCAAACTGGCGCTATGTTGATACAAAACACAACCCAGCTGACGTCATCACCCGGGGAATGTCCCTGGATGACTTAACCCGTCGTAACATCTACAGTGACGGACCAGCATTCCTCAGGCTCCCGGAAGGAGATTGGCCCACGCCCACCCCGAGGGAGGCAAGTGACGAGGAGGCTGAGAATAAGAAACCTATGTTCTGTGGATTGAGCACTGTTGTCTCCGCAGACCCCAACATAGACGATTGCATTACCATGGAGAGTGCGCAGCAACGGACGTTCCTGCGGCGCCACCCAGAGATTCAGTCCCCCGCTGATATGTCGGCAGCTGACTGCGGGGAAGCAGAACTGCTTCTGCTGCGGCGAGCCCAGAGAGACTCGTTCCCCGATGGACTGGACTGTCTGCGGGGAGGGAGGCCCGTCCCATCAGACAGCAGATTGATTCATCTGGCCCCCGAGAGTGACACACATACCCTCATCGGAGTGGGTGGTCGCCTGCGGAGAGCCCCCAATTTACCGGATGACATTAAGTACCCGATCGTATTGAACAGCCGACACAAGGTCACAGAGCTGATTATAAAGAAATACGACGAGGATGTACACCACGCAGGAGCAGAGAGAGTCTTCGCGGAGATCAGACGTCGTTACTGGATACTTCAAGGAAGAGAGGCGGTGCGACGCTTCCAGCGAACCTGTCTAGACTGCCGAAAGTGGCGCGCGCAGCCCAGCATACCACGGATGGCTGACCTACCTCCATGTCGCCTCCGACTCGGCGACAAGCCATTCCACTCAACAGGCATGGACTGTTTTGGCCCGCTGCACATAAAGAGAGGAAGAGGCACCGAGAGGCGGTGGGGTGTTGTGTTCGGGTGCATGACCACCAGAGCGATGCATATCGAGCTCCTTCCGACCATGAGCACAGACTCATTCCTTGTGGCCTTCCGAGGATTCACATCACGGAGGGGAGAACCGTCTACGTTGTTGTCCGATCACGGGACAAACTTCAAAGGCGGAGAAAGAGAGCTGAGGGAGAGCTTCCAAGCTATGGGCCCAGAACTTAAGACCCACCTCGCTCCAGCCCAGATTGACTTCCAATTCAACCCCCCAAACGCACCCCACTTCGGTGGAACTTGGGAACGAGAAGTACGTTCTATAAAGACAGCCCTGTACGCAGTACTTGGGGCCCAGACTGTGGCGGAAGAAGTCCTAATGACAGTCCTCACGGAGATTGAGGGAGTATTGAACTCAAAGCCCCTCGGTTACGTCTCCAGTGATGTAGCAGATGTCGACCCAGTCACCCCCAACACCCTCCTGATGGGGCGGCTAGATCCCGCGTTACCCCAGACAATGTACCGGCCTGAAGAAGCGAACAGCCGACGAATGTGGAGGTACAGCCAAGTATTAGCCGACAAGTTTTGGAGCAGTTTCCTACTGCACTACCTACCGTCTCTACAGACCCGCCAGAAGTGGGTAAAAGAGAGAGACAATTTGACGGAAGGAACAGTCGTCATGATTATTGACCAGTCACTACCCAGAGCTATGTGGCCGGCTGGCCGCGTAAGCAAAGTGATCACCGGTGCCGATGGCAAGGTCCGAGCAGCTGAAGTACTCGTCCAAGGGCGCACTTACACCCGTCCTGTGGCGAGGCTCATAGAACTGCCCCGACTCCCAGACACAATCGATGATGACCATGACCCTATGACTTTGTGAGTTGACTGACCCTTACAGCGAACCCTTGAGTGGTAGACAGTGCGGTTAATCTGTCTCTGCTTAACTAATTAGGTTGGGACCAATTAGGGGGCGGCTGTTCTGAAGGATCAGATTAAACCGAATATATGTATTTATTTATGTATATATATTTGATTGTATTTGTATATCCCCTGATATCCCCTGATGTCCCTTGTATATTCCTTGTACAATGTGCATTGAATATCCCTTCTAGTCTACTGAGCATCCCATAATAGTCTCCATTCTACCATTGGACGAGACCTTGGTGCCAGGTCGCCATGCCCCTCAGACCGAGTTCAATCGTACCGCTCAACATGTATGGACAAGTCCTAGTTCCGCGTAGGAATATGTCTACCGCACCACTAATGGTACTATTTATTCATAGTGCGTATATATACTGCGCTATTAAAGTAGAACTTTCTTTTAGTCCAGTTCCTTACCCTCCAACAGAGTGACAGACGCAAAAGCCTCCCCGCGAACCACGTGTGGGCAGTAAGGCCAATTCGGCCCAGTATCGGCATTGAGACATCGTGTATATTAATATTTGAATAGTCATATTTGGCACTATATCGTCGAGTTGGACGTATTCTATTAAGCTAATAATAGTCTATTCATATATAGTGCCTCGTGCAGTAAGAGTTCTATAGTAATCAGCACCCCCATCGTTTCGGGCATCAGCTGGACGCTTATCCAGGGTGGTTGACCCCACGTGAAGCTGCACCCGAGGAGCTCCAGGCCAAAGAGCGAGTGGACCTGTATATTGGATTATTCTACCGACGACGGCTAGCCTTCCCCGGCTTGGATTATGCTTTGAGTACTTTGATTATTCTATGGATAAAGGCCAACACTGCGGTGTGTTGGAAATACCCCCCCCGGAGAGGACGACAGGTGAGACGGCGCTCTGCACAGTGAGGTCGCCTCACGTCTCTCCGTCGTGGACCGGAGGACGCCGGCCACAGAGGGTCCAACTGCATTCATCTGTGGATCGAGGATCGTTGGGCACCGTGTCGCACAACTGTGGACTCTCCCAAGATACCCTCGGCCAGACGGGATCCAGCCAGTGACTCTCTAACCCCCCCCCCCTCCAGCTGTCCTACAAGCAGTCGGAACCTTCCCCTAGTGTATCCAGCTATATAATCATTCAAGTATCATCGCTATTGTTCCCTAAATATTCCAGGTTGTATATTTGCTTCCTGCGCAATCAGAGATTGGACATTCGATATTGATCTACCTACGAATACTCATTTGCCATAAAAGTGCATACTATTTCAAATCATAAATGTAATTAAGTGATCGTTGTACATACCTTTTGCTATGTATTAAAACTCAAACTTTCGATTTGGTACATTTGTGTTGGATCCGTTTATCAGGTGGGAGTGTTCAACATATTCATACCTAGTACTGGGTGGCCAGAGTCTAAAGTACAAGAGGTAGTGGTAGTAAGTATCATATCTAACCATACAGTCAGGGAATTGTACCCCTCAGTTACAGTTATGAATGGTTTTGGTTTTCAATTAAAGCTTTGTGATTTTTTTTGTTGAGTGCATATCGTGGCAGACAGATTGTGTAGAAGTAAGGTACTTCAGAAGAGACGGGCCAGAAGACCTCTTCACAAGGAACAAGTTAACCCCCCCATTGGTTGTCAAGCAGGCAGAAGTGGTCAGTATTATGCTTTTCTTTGTCTGTATTAATGTCTGAGGCCATGTATCCTAAACATGAATGAATGTAAGAACTGATCTTTTAGTTCTACGGTGGTCATGTGGTGTTTCCATGCCATGGAAGCGATGTTTGGGATGTTGAAGACCACATTAAACATCAGTACAAAGAACTTTTGTACAAAGAGTTTTGCATGTGATCAATGGGCAGCATAGCTAGCATGAAGTGTTTGGTATCAACAGATGCCTTGCGATCGCAAAATGTACCATAATTTTCACTCAAACCTTAACCCTTTCGCTGCCACACGACAAATGGTTAACCCTTTCACAACCACACTACAGCAGGTTAAACCTTTCACTACCACACTACAGACGGTTAACCTTCTGTAGTGTGGTAGTGAAAGGGTTCAGATTGAGCCTGCTAGAGCCTGCGGAAGACGGTGATGTCGGCTGACCGATATTTAAAAAAATCAGTTGACTACTATTCTGCATCACAGATATTACAGCTATAGCTATGACGCACTAAACAGCCCACACTTGGAGAGCTGCCTATACATGACAGCGTTGCTATGGTTACACTGTCGTGGGCGATGTTATGAACATGAAGATGCTAATGGTGAGCGTTGTGTGGTTTACTACCTGGAGAACGTGGAGAGTCTCCAACTACACCAGAATGAAACGGAGGCCATAGTAAGTCAGAATAACATCAGCCTGTTTCCTCTGATCTGATGGCTTCCATGTGTGTGTGTGTGTGTGTGTGTGTGGTTCTGTATGTGTGTAGGACTGTGTGTGTGTGCTGTCCATTCCAACCCATGGAGATACTTCCTGCTCTAAAAATAGATTCCTACACTACAGAGAAACTATAAATAACAAGGAATAGTAATCGTACCAGACAGAGAGAGAGAGATAGAGAGAGAGACTACCAAGCAGGCACACATAAATACACTGGAGAGAGAGACTACAACTTAAGACACATACATACACTGGTGAGAGAGACTACAACTTAAGACACACATAAATACACTGGAGAGAGAGACTACAACTTAAGACACACATAAATACACTGGAGAGAGAGACTACAACTTAAGACACACATAAATACACTGGAGAGAGAGACTACAACTTAAAGGGGACATGTACTATAAATGTCATTTTTCAGTCTCTAGCATTGTATTATAGTAATAGGAGTTAGTATCAATGTGTTTTAGTGTCTAAATACCATATTGGCGGATTGCTCTGATTCAGCTCAGATAATTTCCTGCTCCAGTAAATTAGTCCATCCTGATTTGAAGGCCTGAGTCACGTCATTCAGGCTCTGGGTAGAAGACAGTGATGTGATTGGCTCTGTGGTTGTAGCTAATGCCCGCCCACAATCTACCTAGACTAGACAGCGCACTTCCTCATACTGCGAGGCAGTGAAACCCGACACCTCTGCATACTCTGGAGGGAGAGAGAGAGAGAGAGAGATAGAGAGGGAGAGACAGAGAGGGAGACAGAGAGAGAGAGGGAGGGAGCACTTGGGGGGGGTGGGGGGGGACCTGCCGGCGTGTAGCATAATGCCAGCGGAAGAGTGCAAGAGCGCTTCCGCATTCTTCGCCGCGCATGCGCATGAGGTCCTCGCTTAGTTCAGACGCCCCATTCAACACGGTGAATCCCAAACTCGAAACTCCGTTAAGCTCCAGAGAGAGAGGCTGAAAACCGCCAGTTCTTGCCCGACGGATGGGAGCCGAATCGCGGATCCGAGTTTTCTGATGAATAGCCCCAAAACATGGAGGTCGCGAACGGCGCCGGCTTCGCTGACCAGAGCTCTCTCAGGCCCCGTTTAGACGAGCGTTTTGTGAACAGAAACCGCAAAAGTCATCTTGCGGTTTCACTTTTAATTTTACGTTTAGACGAGCGTTTTGGGGTGGAATTCTCCGTGCAGACGACGCTGTAACGACGGAGTCCCGCTGTCACACGATTGGCGCATATGTCACATGATGTGCTGTGAAGACCCGCCCTACTCTGCCTCTGATTCTCAGACTGTGGATGGGGAATGTGATTGGACCAAAGCAGCGTCACTCACAGACAGTGGGTCCACTCACGCCGCGGGACAGATTCTTGTGTATTTAACCCTTTCACTGCCACACGACAGCCGGTTGTGTGATAGTAAAGGGTTAACCTTCTGTCGTGTGGCAGTGAAAGGGTTAAAAGTACTGCCAATGTAGCCTTCAGGTGATCTCCGTTCAGACATACTTGCTTTGTTTACGTCTCGGCTACTGGCGCATACCTGCTACCTGTGACGTAAGCAGTACGCGCGACCAGAGCCGTGACAACCATTTCGTCATCGTTTTATCAGATTTATCCGTTTTAACAGTTTAGACGAGAGCGCAAAGCTTTTGCGTTTCTAGGAATTCCACCCTGGAAGGTAGTCTCACTTTTTTGCGGTTTCACCCCGTAAAAACGCCGTTTCCGTATAAACGAAAGGCACATCCGTAAAAATATTTTTGCGGATTCACCTGCTAGCGTTTCCGTCTAAACGGGGCCTCAGATTCAAAGTTTTAATCGCAGCCTGGAACATACATGTTTCGGAACCAATGTGTAACTAGACAGTTACAATATAACATTTATATTAATTAACCCAGTTAATGCCTTAAGAGAAAGTCTGGTGGTCAATTACTACGGAAATGTTGTGTCTTACTAATAATAACTAATTCCGCGGTCAATAGAAGTCTCTGTGATACTTTCTGAATATGATTTGGGAATGGGCAGCGTTATAATAGAAGAAAGACAGTGTAAACAATATAATTAACTCTGAATATAATAATGACGAAAAATAAACAGGATACACAACAAGGTGCATGCGATGAGGTTATATGTAGTGCACCTTGTTGTGTATCCTGTTTATTTTTCGTCATTATTATATTCAGAGTTAAAGAACTGGCGGTTTTCAGCCTCTCTCTCTGGAGCTTAACAGAGTTTTGAGTTTGGGATTCACCGTGTTGAATGGGGCGTCTGAACTAAGCGAGGACCTCATGCGCATGCGCGGCGAAGAATGCGGAAGCGCTCTTGCACTCTTCCGCTGGCATTATGCTACCCGCGACCTGCCGCGCCACACGGGAGAGGGGAGGAAGGGAGGCCCCCCCCCCCCACACAAGCTGCCGCAGGGAGAGAAAAAACTAAAGGAAGAGACGGCCTGTCTTTTTTTCTCTCTCTCTCTCCCCCCCCCCCCACACAAGCTGCCGCAGGGAGAGAAAAAACTAAAGGAAGAGACGGCCTGTCTTTTTTCTCTCTCTCTCTCTCTCTCTCGCACCCCCCCCCCCTCTCTCTCTCTCTCTCTCTATCTCTCTCTGTCTACCAGTCGCAGACTGTGTGGACTGACTGTCACTCAAAGTGCTTATGGGCGGAGCCAGGCCATAACAGCCTGAAATCTTGAAGCTGGAAAATGATGGTTTTGAGTACTTGATTAGAAATATAAAACAATGCATTTTTTTGAAAAAAACCTTACAGATGTCTTCAATAGACTAACAGGAATTGTGTAAAGTTGCCCAAATAGTGCTAGGAATAGCAGTACATGTCCCCTTTAAGACACACATAAATACACTGGAGAGAGAGACTACAACTTAAGACACACATAAATACACTGGAGAGAGAGACTACAACTTAAGACACACATAAATACACTGGTGAGAGAGACTACAACTTAAGACACACACAAACACACTGGAGGGAGAGATAGATTTTGTATGAAAAATATAAAACAGACAAATATACTGTGTGTGTGTATATATATAATATTTTATATCACCTCCATTTATTTCCCTCTTTCCTTTTCACTCTCTCTTTCACTCTCACTCTCTTTCTCTCACACAGACACACACACGCACACACACACCTGAGACATGCATCCCTTCCATATTTCCTCTTTTTCATGGCCTCCCATTTCCTGTTAAGTCAGCATGTTTGACTGTCACCATAGCAACAACATTGTGTGTGCATGTGCAGAGTTTAGCGCAGTCGTGTGTGTGTGTGTGTGTGTGTGTGTGTGTGTGCGTGCGCGCACGCGGAGACGTAGAAGGACAGAGCAGCAGAAGGGAAGTGGGAGGAATATCCTGGAATTCTGAGAGCTGGGAATATCATGAATCCTCGTAGGAAGTGGTGGAATAGCTGAATATTCCAGATGACTTGAGAGGAATCTACGAGAATGTATTGTACTGGTTGTTTCACACACATTCATTATATCAGATGGTGGTTATTATCAAACATTTTATACATTGTAATTAGGGGTGTAAAGGTACACATATCCGTACCGAACCGTTCAGTACGGCTGTGTACCGAACGAATACAACGGTATGTTAACCACTAACAACCGCCCACCGGGGGCTGTTTTTTTCACAATCTAATATAATTATTTTTTAATTTTTAATTTAACAAATCGATTATTAATTTCAATATAGAATATTCGTTGACAGCCCTACAAGTACAATGAGTTACTGCACACTACATCACCCCTGAGTGGAACATGGAAAGCCAAACTTCCCCCACTGTACCGAAAACCCGTACCGAACCGTGACTTCAAAGCCGAGGTACGTACCGTACCGTGGTTTTTGTGTACCGTTACACCCCTAATTGTAATGGTCATGTTCCTAAGCAACCCTTGCCCTTGTGAGTAGATTTTGGTACATTTTTCAATATTCATGGTGCAATTTCATCACACACAATGTTCTCTCAGGTCCTTTGGCCCGGGTCTGTAGGTGGTTCCTCTGACCAGAGCCTCGATAGTTCCTCTGACCAGAGCCTCTAGGTGGGTCCTCTGACCAGGACGTCTAGATAGTTCCTCTGACCAGGACGTCTAGATAGTTCCTCTGACCAGGACATCTAGATAGTTCCTCTGACCAGGACGTCTAGATAGTTCCTCTGACCAGGACATCTAGATAGTTCCTCTGACCAGGACATCTAGATAGTTCCTCTGACCAGGACGTCTAGATAGTTCCTCTGACCAGGACGTCTAGATAGTTCCTCTGACCAGGACGTCTAGATAGTTCCTCTGGCCAGGACATCTAGGTGGTTCCTCTAACCCAGGGGTCGGCAACCTGCGGCTCCGAGGCCGCATGCGGCTCTTTAGCCAATCAGCTGCGGCTCCCTGGCCCAAAAAATTATAATAATAATAAAAAGAAAATAAAAAAAAAGATTTGACTTATTTTTTTCTTTCTCTTATTTTGGAGATCGATGTCATACTGTGACACTGAAATGAACAAATATTTCATCAACTAAGATATTTAGTCAACAAAAGGCTTACAACGAAAAATTTACTTTTTATTTTATAGATTTTCCACAAATAAGGGAAGGACTCTAATAGAGCTGCATAGTTCAGGGTTTTATTTCAAAGTAGGTCTACAGATGCCAGTGTTTTTTCTCCTTTTCTGTGTTTTATTTCAAAGTAGGTCTACACATGTTAGTCTTTTTTCAAAGTGGACTACTTTTTATTTTATAAATGTTCCACAAATAAGGGAAGGACTCAATATACCTGAATAGTTCAGGGTTTTATTTCAAAGTCGGTCTACAGACACCAGTGTTTTGTCTCCTCTTCTGTGTGTTATTTAAAAATAGGTCTACACAGCCAGTATTTTTTCTCCTCTTCATAAGAGTTTGAGGTTTTCCTTTGTTATAACGGGTAAAAACAGCAATAAAAAGTCAAAATCTTTCTTTTTGTTGCTTTATAATCCCATTAATGCACTGCTATAAGTATAAAGTATAATAAATCGCAAATTACTTTGGGTATGCAATTGTCAGGCGTTTTATGCTAAATGTGGGGTATGCTTGTCGTTTTCTGACGCTGCGATCATTACAAAGGCATGTTTTATGATTGGGTTCTGTAAAATAGACGTTACCTTTGTCAGCAGGTCCACCAAAACCAAAACGCTGTTTAGCGACGTTTCCTGGGATTACACAGAATTACTCTAAAACTATACTCATATTCACCACGGTATAAAACGGGAATGTATTGATGAAAAAATGCATCTTGACCAGAAGA
>NC_140170.1:51333656-51412975 GCF_963971535.1 Notolepis coatsorum | reverse complement strand
CCCATTTCCTCACTAATGAAACTGGTATTGGGGAGTCATGTTAGTTAGATAGTTTAGCGTTAGCTAAATGGCTAACGTTAGCCAGTTGGTCAATTCAATTCAATTGCATGTCATTGAAGGTCTGAGCTGGTATGTGTCTAATGAAATGACAATTGCTCATCATTGAAGGTCCGCGCTGGTCTGTGTATATAATGAAATGAGAGGAAAACGCTGCACTGAAGCAAGTCGGTCCGTGTTGATCGTTTGTTTTTAGCCGCGGCGGCTAGCTGACGGCTAATACTTGATGTTCACGATATAGTAATTTACTACATCTCACGTAGAACAAGCCACGATACATTGAGTATACTCGATATATCGCCCAGCCCTAGCCTGGAGTCTGGAGAAAAAATATTCCAATTATTTAATTTCCACCTGCTAGATCCGTTTTCCGTTTGTATGACGCAATAAACACCGAAAGCATATTGATTCTTGCGTCTCGAAAGCGATCCAATGCACTAGAGTGTAGGGATGCACCGATATGAAAATTTGCCACCGATACCGATTGTTCAACTAACACAATCGGCCGATACTAGGGATGGGTACCGAATTCGGTACTTTTGAGGTACCGAACCGAAACACGTCGGTACTACCGAGTATCGAATCAAGTGAGAAACCAAAAAAAAAAATTTAATTTTAATTTTTTTTACTTTTTTCTTTTCATGTCAACGTTCACACGCACAATATATGCTTACCTAGGATTTGACTTGATTCAACAACAAAGCAGTCGGAGCAATGACAAGCCGAAAACTGTCGAAATTGTAGTTATTTGAAGTTTGGATTTCTTTTTTACGACTGAGGTAGGTAAATTAAATTTCTTGAGACTAAAGTACCGAATAAAGGTACCGTTGGGTACCGGTATCGATTCACAGGTACCGGTATCGGTTCAAATGTGAAAGGTACCCATCCCTAGCCGATACCGATATTTGTGGCAAAGAATATATAAATTATAATTATTTTTTTTATTTTTTATTTTATGAAACTACTGTATATTTGTATGTCTCTAAATGTTTTGATGAATTGAAAATGGAGGACCCTTGGGGAGCTCCAGTAGCTCACCACGTACCGCGAGTGCTATTTCAGCGCCGTGGACAACCGTGCTCGTCACGGATCTGGGGCTGAGCGTGTTCGAATCCCGGACGGCAGCCGTGCCTTTCCCAGAGTGTCTTCCCCCCCATCTGAACCCTTTCAGCCTGCTTCTGTCGGTCGAACTTGACCAAGTATGAATGCGACGAAAAAGCGATAAACGCTAAAAAGAACCAGCTGACTGGTCAAAGTTTAAAAAAAAAAGAAAATGGAGGACCCTTATGTACAAAAGCCGAAAGTCTTTTTTTGGTCTTCATCCTCCAATCCACTGAGCTGTACTGTATTGTACCTATTCTGCAATCTGTTAATAAAGTTTTCAATCAATCAATCAGACAAATGTATAGAAAAGCTTTTATTATAACCATATAACAAGAAATTCTATTGTTTATGAAAATGTTTTAGCCCTATGCTTGACTATTATTTTAGGCATGGCAACAAATAAAATAATAATAATAAAATGAATAAATAAAATATTAAATAAATAGGCTACACATCTCTCTTTTTGTGTTACAAATTGTGCTCACCGATATGAACATAGGCCTCTTTACTTACTTAAAAAAGGGAAACATCAAGAAATATGTTTATGGTATTAATTCCACCATGCCATGTGTGTTTTTATTTTATAATGCTCATGAGTCATGATTATTGCTGAAGTCTGAGTCATACAATACGCACTGGCTTTCATAACAGACTAACTTGTCTTGCTCAATACTTGTTTATCAGTTTTAATAAGAGAGCACTATCTCTCAACCAAAGCAATGCAACAGAACAATTTTGATTGACAGTCGATTCTGCCAATTACGTCACACCGCTTGCACCCGCCTCTGCTGTTCTTGCCACCAATCGGCAAGCGCTTATTCGTTTTTTACTTCCGGGATGTCCGCCATTGATTTTGATGAGATCTCAACAACAAAGCTAATAAAGTTAGCTCCCCGCGGCCCACGAGTAGACTACCAGCGCTCCACAGGAGTACTAACCGAGGCATAATGATCATTTTACTGCAACGAATGTTATAATAAAAGCTTTTCTATACATTTGTCTGATTGAAAACTTTATTAACAGATTGCAGAATGGGTACAATTCAGTACGGGCTCTCTGAGCAAAGGAAGGAACTGAGATATGAATGAGTAATGCTTGCTATGTTCGGGTAAATACGCTGTTATTGAACGTGTAACTATACAACGTTAATGCCACAAAACGAATGCCTTTTTTAATCATAAGTAGTAACTTTGATGCAGTAGCGTGTGTGTGTGTGGGGGCGGCGTTGTGCAGGTCGCTTGACTGAAACTTTTTTCAAAGTTTGAACGTGTGGACCAGTTCGACGCGACACAAATTGATGGATATTTATCGGCTACTGCCATCGGCACATTTGAGCTTATGATAGGCCGATGGCAGTCAACAAGGCACTTATCGGCCGATACCGATACCCGACCGATATATCGGTGCACCCCTACTAGAGTGTTTGTCTGGATCCACATAACAAGAGAGCTCTGCCCGGAAAATATTCGCCGATGCACAGAATGCACCATCCGGTTGAGAGTGGAGTGCAACTCGCCCGCAATCCACCAGGCGGTGGTATTGAGCCGTTGCAATATCCGACAGAGTCCAGAGTCTCCCGGAGCCTTGCTGGATGAATTATTAATGGCAATAGCGAATAAAGGAAATAACGATCATAAAAACTAGAGATGTTCCGATACCATTTTTTCCTTTCCGATCCGATTCCGATACCTAAGCTTTGGGTATAGGCCGATACCGATACTTATCCGATACCAGTGCATACATAAAAAAAAAAAAAACGATATTATATAATTTTTTTATAAATATATATATATATATATATTTTTAACAAATACTGTTTTATATATACTGTTTTTTAGTCATAACTAGAAAGTAATGGTATTTATTCAACAACAGGTGATTGTATAGATTTGTATTAGTATCATTAATCAATGAGTATGGGGCTTCAGCACTGCAGATATACCCTACTCCAATGATCCACACGGACATTATACGTTGCTGCACTCGCTACCCACTGGCTCTGCAGATATACCCTACTCAGTCTGTCTACAAGGCTCCGTTCAGTAGCAGTCGTATCTGTTGTGATTTTTGCACAATAAATATTCAACATTCTCTTTTGAGACTCCGCCTCAGACTCTTATCATTTGGCACTAAAAGCTAAACATTGTCGCCGATATGGCTGTCCGCAACATGTCATTAATTGTGTACGCGACGTGCAATTGTGCAATGACGACGTTACCGTTAGCTAGCATGAGCTACCGGTATATGGGAAGACCATAGAAGACTGTAACGTTACTGGTGACATTGTGATTTAACTTGGAATACTCCTTTGCCAACTTGCTGTACTTTGCTTGCAGGTCTGCAGCCATTATTGCTGGATTATATGAATAGCCCCAACTTTAGCCAAGGTAATGTTAAAGCTAGCTTTCGGTTAGCTGACGCTAATAACACCAGCCACCAAGCGAACCCATGAGCTCTCCGTCAACACCGCTCTGTCGGGACGATGACATTTAAGAAAGTATCTGCTGTTAAAATGACAAATGGCATTGACACTTTAATCGATTAAGCACACGTTTGTTTTATAATGCTTACTCAACAGACCACAGTGTTGTTGATAAATTACGTCATATGGTATCGGAGCGCAGCATTAGAGGGTACTCGCCGATACCGATACCAGCATTTTAGCCAGTATCGGCGGCTTTTCCGATACCAGTATCGGTATCGGAACAACTCTAATAAAAACGAGTTAACTCGTTTCTGGCGCTCAACGCATGGCGGCCAATAACGAGTATACTCGTTAACACTTTGATCGCCGGGGGGTTAAATTCATAATTTACCATCCCTCGCCAGCCCTATTTAACATGGAGAAGTTCCCCTTCTTTGCAGGGCTATAACTTTTTAAATTGTATTGCTAAATTGACATTACTATGGCCCATTCAACGTCCTATATCTATTGTTCAGGGTGTAGCAACGTTATACTTTTTCATTCACATATTCATACTAAAATACGGTCTAAAGTATAAGTATGTTTTTATCGTTTTCTGCAGCTTTCTCCAGAACTTGATTTATAGCCCTAAATGCATTATATTGATGATCAAATACAGTTTGGTAGGAATCTGCGCGAGATAAAAAATTTCAACTGGACGTGCTTCTAGGAGTTACTACGTATGATCTGATGTTGACCGGATGGGGGGGGGTCGTTTATAATTCCGTGGGCAACGTTATATCATTCATCTAGTGTGGGTGATATGATCATTAGAGCAGTTAGTATCGAAGACATTAAAAAATAACGCTGAAACTCACCGTAGCTTCCTCGCGCCATTGGGAGATGAGCGTGGAACAGACATTTTTCTATTATGGGATGTCGAAAT
Source organism: Notolepis coatsorum (assembly GCF_963971535.1). NCBI lineage: Eukaryota > Metazoa > Chordata > Actinopteri > Aulopiformes > Paralepididae > Notolepis > Notolepis coatsorum. The sequence goes on along the minus strand of NC_140170.1, from coordinate 51,408,464 downwards.
ATCCGATCCATTTCCAGGTTCTATAATAGTATATACGTCCAAATCATGTTGTTCATCGAGTTATTGGTAACCGATCGACATCCATTGTGTCAAGATGGAGTCCTGCTAATGATAGCGAGTGCCCGGACGAAATATGGGTGAGCACCACTTCATCCGCATCACTTCCTGTTTGGGCGAGCGGCCGATCGGCCACCAGATGGCGCTCTTGAACCGTTGGAGAATTGAGAGGGGCTCACCAGTACATATAATGTCTCCGGGGGAGAAATATTTTTGAAATATTGATATCAAAGACGCTGTCCAGCGTCTTCGGCGATTAAAGTGTTAATGGCGCAGAAACGGTTAATATTTTATCTGGCTTAAAAATAAATATATATATATATATATATAGACATGCACACTATTTAGTGTCAATAAATATGTAAATAAATAATAATAATGTCCCTTGTATATGTCCCCTCTGTGTGTTACGTTAACATGTTTCCCCTTTCTGTGTCACACTAAAAGCTTTCCCCTCCCTGACACCACTATGTCCCCGCTGTGTGTTACCTTAAAACGATTCCCATTCCTGTGTCACACTAAAAGCCTTCCCCTCCCTGACACCACTATGTCCCCGCTGTGTGTTACCTTCAAACGTTTCCCCTTCCTGTGTCACACTAAAACCCTTCCTGACACCATTATGTCCCCTCTGTCTTCCTGTCCCAGTGCTAAGCGTCCCGTGGGGATGTCCAGTATCCTGGGACGCCTCGGGGGGAAGAAGCTGAAGATGTCCACTCTGGAGAAGTCCAAGATGGACTGGGACACCTTCTGCTCTGAAGAGGGAATCACAGACGAGCTGGCCATACACAACAGAGGAAAAGAAGGGTGAGAGAGAGAGAGTGTGTTTGTGTGTATGTTACTGACAAAATTAGCATGTCAGAAAGAGAGAGAGAGAGAGACTCTCTCTCTCCATATGTAAGCAGGGGTTCCCAAAATCTGGCGGGGGGGGTCGCCAGATGATTTGAAAAAAATTAAATCCAAAATATATATATATATATTTTTTTTTATGCAGTCAGGCCACTGAACTTAGAAGCAGGCCAGGCCAGTGTTTCTAGTTGCGGCAGCGCAATAGTTGGATAACCTAGGTGGGGAACAACCAGGAGATCACTGCAACTCACACAAGTTGGAGAACTATCTCTCTCTCTCTCTCTCTCTCTTGCTCTCACACACACAAAGGGAGCTGCATGTGATTGGTGGAGGCGGGACCCTTACAAAAAACTGCTAATCATTGACACATGCTAGCCTGTAATAATCCCCCCCAGATAAATCTACTTTGCATTTGATATATTGCAAATATATGCCATCACACACACTGGCATTTAAAGGGTTAGAATTATAAAATTAATATGTGGTGTTATGATCAGGGCTGAAGTTGAATAAGATTGTATTTTTTATCAATTACAAAAAAACTGAAAATCCATAAAAATTTGTGTTGTTGCTAATCATACATATGCTAGCCTGTTTTTTAACAATAATTTGTGATGCCATCACAAACACTGGCATTTAAAGGGTACAAATAAAAGAATTCCTGCACCAGAATGCAGGAAATGAAGTCTTTGTAACAAAAAAAATCCTGGTGGAGGACCCCCAGACCCCCTGCTTAAAAAGTGGCCTGACTGGGGCTATATTTCCTGGCCTGAATGATTTCCCCAGTCCGGCCCTGGTTAAAAGCCTCCAATGCTTATTAGTGTGTGTGTGTTTGAACGTTTTTTTTTTTACCTCCTATAATAGTGGGGGTCGCGGCTCTTGACACCGTTATTTGGGGGTCGTGGCCTGAAAAGTTTGGGAACCCCTGCACTAGAAGACTCCAGGGAGACCTGGGAACATGAGGCAGTTATCTAACCTGTTAGAGTCTGCAGTCTCTAATCTCTAGTGCATAGTCTCTAATCGCTGGTGTATAGTCTGTAGTCCACTGTCTCTAGTTTCTAGTCTGTAGTCTCTAATCTTGCATGGTTGCCTCCACCCTGTTAGTGTGTGAATGTGAGGCATAAGTTGTAAAAGTGTTTTGGATAGAAGTGCTATATAACTGCAGTCTATTTACCAAGAGGAGAGAGGAGGAGAACAGAGAGGAGAAGGGGGATATATGATAGGAGAGGGGGATGTAGAGGAAAGAGAAGAGAGGACAAGAGGAAAGTGATGGAGAGGTGTGGTGGGGGGAGGGGAGGAGAGAGGGTGGAGATAAGAGGGATAGAGAGATGGAGAGGAGAGATGGTGGAGAGAAGAGGGATAGAGAGATGGAGAGGAGAGATGGTGGAGATAAGAGGGATAGAGAGATGGAGAGGAGAGAGGGTGGAGAGAAGAGGGATAGAGAGATGGAGAGGAGAGATAGTGGAGATAAGAGGGATAGAGAGATGGAGAGGAGAGATGGTGGAGAGAAGAGGGATAGAGAGATGGAGAGGAGAGATGGTGGAGATAAGAGGGATAGAGAGATGGAGAGGAGAGAGGGTGGAGAGAAGAGGGATAGAGAGATGGAGAGGAGAGATGGTAGAGAGATGGAGAGGAGAGATGGTGGAGAGAAGAGGAGGGATAGAGAGGAGAAGAGGAGAGCGGGATGGGGATAAGAGGGATAGAGAGGAGAAGAGGAGAGATGGTGGAGAGAAGAGGAGGGATAGAGAGGAGAAGAGGAGAGGAATGGTGGGGTGAAAAGGGGGAGAGGGTGGAGGGAAGAGAAATGGAGAGGAGGAGAGTTGATGGGTGATGGGGTGAAGAGATGAGAGCAGAAGAGGGATGGAGAGATGAGAAGAGGGGTGGAGAGAGGAGGAGGAGAAGAGAAGAGGGATGGAGAAAGGAGGAGGAGAGAGATGGAGGGGAGGGGTGGTGGGGTGAAGAGGGGGACAGGGGGATGGATAGAGGAGGAGAGGAGGGGGTAATTTCACCCTCTTCTGGAGATGTTAATCAAGCATGACATCATCCCTGGGTTGCCTGGGGCAACCATGACCACACGCCTCAACCCATTAACCCAGGCAGCATGTAGCGCACACACACACACACACACACACACACACACACACACACACACACACACACACACACACACACACACACACACACACACACACACACACACACACACACAGGATAATATATGCACTCAAATCACACCTGCATGCTCATGTACATGCACTTCAATGCACAAACAGTCATGCATACTCACACACACACACACACACACACACACACACACACACACACACACACACACACACACACACACATGCACAATAACACAATAGCACTCTCGGCCAAGTCTTACACACATCATGCGACTGTAGGAATACAGGATGAGAGACTCACACACACACTGGCTCTCACTCCTTCTAAATATCAACTTCGAACTAATCAAAAGTCCAATAGAATCCGTTTGAACTTTTATGTAATCAGAACCCCCACCACCCCTTTCTCTCTAAATAAACTCACGGTTGATCAAATTACTCATTATTTTATTCATAATGGTGGATTACACACGCTAAGTTTAGTGTGCATATGATTTGGTTTAGAATAGATTAGTGTGAGAGAGGGAAAGAGAGAGAGGGGCACACAAGCGGTCCCTTGGTAAATACTTCACCTAGAAACACAGATGCCACCTTTTGGAAACGAGGCGTGATGCCACTCTTAGTGTGTGAATCCATTCATCTGACACTGGAGAGCAGCGTGAAATGAACAGAAGAGCTAACTGTCCTCCAAACACATTATTACTGTTCACATATTTAACATCTCACCCGGTTCTAACCATTCTTAATACTTCACATGTCAAACGATGACAAACCTAACACACACACACACACGCGCGCACACACACACACACACACACACACCTACACACACACAGTGGCTGCAGCAGTCTGATATAGCAGGTGCATTAGAGAGTGCAGTTGGTTATTTAACAACTATTATTTACAGACTGAGAGACAAGCGAATTATCTGCTGTTAGAGAGATAGAGGGGGGTGGATGGAAAGAGGGGGAGGGGTGGATGGATGGATAGAGAGAGAGAGGGATGGATGGAGAGAGAAGGGTGGATGGATGGAGAGAGGGATGGATAGAGAGAGGAATGGATGGATAGATTAATAAAGAGAGAGGGGTGGATGGATGAGTGGATCGCTGTGTAACTTGAAGACCCCCCCCTCTCTCTCACCCCCCTCTTTTTCCCTGTCTCTCTCTCTCCCTTCATCCCTCTCTCCCTAATCCATATCTTATCATGTTACACTTTTGTGTGTTGAGTATGAGTTAAACTGTAAGGGAAATTAAGGATGTGTCTGTAACACACACACACACACACACACACACACACACATACACACATACACACACATACAGCCTCCCCACAGGAAATGTTATGTAACAACTTCCTGTTGAGAAGGAACAGTAGGAAATGGCGGGAAAATGTGGCGGGAAAATTTGTGGCGGGAAAATGTGTATATGTGTGTGCGCATGTGTGCACTACTACTGTGCTGTGTGTGTGTTCTGTGTGACCAGTATGCGTGCGTGTGCATGTGTGCACTACTACTGTGCTGTGTGTGTGTTCTGTGTGACCCGTGTGCGTGCGTGTGCATGTGTGCACTAGTCAAGTCAAGAGTTTTATTTGTCACAGCATACAAGCATACAGTGAAATGCGGGGGGGTCTTGCCCGCAACGATTGTGCAATAATACAATAATAAGAATAGGATGAGAATAAGACATTTGTGCATATAATACAAGTAATAAGAATAAGACATAACAGGTATATGTACATAAAGTTTACAAAAAGCATGGTAAGACATGCTAAGGTCCTGCGATAGTGCAATACACTGTTAGCTACGGATGAGGCACTGGGTCTTATGTACACTACTATACAATACTATACTATACAATATACAGTTGTTATACTATGTGTCCTTATGCTAGCATGCTATATCCATCTGTTTACTATACAAGAACCACGCCCGTTCTTGTTTTTAAAGTGACCTTTCATTGTGTAAAGTAGTAGTGACTACTACTGTGCTGTGTGTGTTCTGTGTGACCATTAGAGTTTGACAATCAGCTACACTTTAGTTTCCAGTGTCTCTCCAGGCCAGTAACTTTAAATCCACTAGTCCTGTGAAGAGTTATGTGATGTAATGGCACAGAGAGCCCACTAGGGGTTCATGTCTTGGTTCTCAACTACATGAATGGAATGTTGTAAATGTCTCTTTTATCTTCTTCTGACCATTATAAATATATTAATTAAAGGCGCACTTCACCAAAAAACAATGCTGATTAATTTTGCACAGAATCTTAGCACAGAATAAAGTGGCACATCAAAGTAACTTGGTCCTGTGGGTCCTACCGGCGAGCCCCACCTGTCAAAGTCATTATCAACTGAACCTGGACCATGTCATCATTATTATTTCATTATTTCCCTGTGTGCGTGTGCGTGTGTGTGTGTGTAGGTACGTAGAGAGGAAGAACTTCTTGGAGAGGGTCGACCATCGGCAGTTTGAGTTGGAGAAAGCAGTCCGACTTACCCACATGAAACCTAGATGATACACACACATGCACACATGTACACACACATACACATGTACACACACATGTACACACACACACACAGACACACACACACACACACATCTTTTTGGAATTAGAGCTGCTTCAGTTTGGACCCTGACATACATTTTCATATACTGTTCATTACTGTATCTCTTTCTCACTGTTCATTCCTGTAGTCTCTCTCTCTCTCTCTCTCTCTCTCTCTTAATGACAGAGTTGCTTCCTACAAATAATACCATGTTAGCTTGACAACACAAACACCCCCCCCCCCATATCTCTCTCTCTCACACACGCACAGACACACTCATTCCCAGGCACAGTGGGGGTCCGTCTACCTCAGCAGTATCTCTCTCTCTCTCTCTATATATATATATATATCCTAGTTGAGGTTGTGTAAGGGTGGGTGCTCGGTAGGTTTGACTGAATTACAAAAAGTCTCAAGTCTCTAATTTGGTTAACTCTGGTATACAGTATGTTAGGAAATAGAGAGAGTGAGAGAGAGGGAGGGAGGGAAAGAGAAGAAGAGGGATAAGAGAGAGGGAGAGAATAAATGTTTTCCCTTTTTTTTTTGCGGTCATTGCATCTGATTGGCTGTTACTGGAGAATTAAACGCACATGCACACACACAGATAAGTCTCTTGTTGTTTTATTCCTTGTTTTTGACTGGTTTACATGAATAAATGTTCAATAAACACAAACTAAATATTTTAACTGGGACTGTTTGTATTGGAACCAATGCCCACTGCCAGGGACACTTTGGGCTCTGCACACCACCACAATGAACCTGAAATGAAACTATCAAGATGTGCTCTAAGTGCGGACTTTCAGCTTTAATTTGAGGGTATTTATATCCAAATCAGGTGAACAGGGACCAAAGGTAATTGGACAAACTAATCAAATCAATTTGTCACTTTTAATATTTGGTTGGAAATCCGTTGCAGTCAATGACTGACGTCTGGAACCCATGGACATCACCTGGTGATGCTCTGCCAGGCCTCTCCTGCCGCTGTCTTCAGTTCCTCCTTGTTCTCGGGGCATTTTCCCTTCAGTTTTGTCTTCAGCAAGTGAAATGCATGCTCAATTGGATTCAGGTCAGGTGATTGATTTGGCCATTGTATAACATTCCACTTCTTCAGGTCATTGTCCATCTGCACTGTGAAGCGCCGTTCCATTGATGGCCATATGCCCACGACGCCATAACACAACAACAACCACCATGCTTCACTGATGAGGTGGCATGCTTCGGATCATGAGCGGTTCCTTTCCTTCTCCACACTCTTCTCTTCCCATCATTCTAGAACACGTTGACCTTTGTCTCATCTTTCCAGATGTTGTTCCAGAACTGTACAGGCTCTTTTAGATGTGTTTTTTTGACAAACTCTAATCTGGTCTTGCTGTGTTTTTGAGGCTCACCAATGGTTTACATCTTGTGGTGAACCCTCTGTATTCACGCTGGTGAAGTCTTCTCCTGCAGAGTGTTCTTGAACTGGCTAACTGTTGTGACGTTTTTTTTCCGTCACTACAGTTGTTTTCCATGGTCTTCCGGGTATTTTGGTGTTGCTGAGCTCACCAGTGCATTCTTTCTTATTAAGAATGTACCAAACAGTTGATTTGGCCACACTGAATGTTTTCGCGATTTGGAACGATGCAATTAGCAAATCGAAAGAAACAAAAATATCGCAAATATTATTATTATTTTATTTTATTTTAATTTTTTACATTTATTTAACCAGGAAGTCCCATTGAGATACAAGATCGGTTTGGGAGAGGGAGGTAAGGGGTTTTAGATTGTGTGTTTAGACTTCGGAGAGGGATAGGGAGAGTAAAGTACAGAAAAAAAGGTACCGTTTTCAAGATGCATTTTACAATAAACCTCTGGGGCTGCTTAAAAAAAATTATTATAATCGCAAATTTACTCGCAATCGCAATATCTGTCCAAAAAAATCGCAATTAGATTATTTCCCAAAATCGTGCAGCCCTAATAGTGACCGCTCTTTGGACCTCATATTGAGAGTTGACAGCAACATATTCCAAATGCAAATACCACACAAATAACTAAACCTTGTATCTGCTCTTTGTAAATTAAATAATGAGGGGATAACACACACATGGAACAGCTGAACAGCCAACTGTCCAATGACTTTTGGTCCCTTAAAGATTAGGAGGCACATATAGAAATGCACCTGATTTGGATGTAAATACAATCAAACCTATCTGTACTTCTAGTGATTGGAGGTTGTAATTTCTTTGAATCCCCGGGGACTGGACAGCATAACACTCATCATATACTTTTTTTGTTCAAAGGGGACAGTGTACATGTACATTAATAAAACATTTCCATTGGCAGTCCCCCTGGCTAAAATATTGTGTAAAAAAAGGGTTAGCAATAAAAACAGAATAAAATCAAGATAAATAACATTAGAATAAAAACACAACAAAAGCACATAGACATAGTAGGGATACAGGTCACAATACAGTCATGGACATGCATATACTACATATTTACTACATGTCATACTGTGTTTGAGTTTTCTGATGGAGAGTCCACTGTTAATCTAAAATCCCATTTATCTTATAAATGGCCTTTTCCAGTGGTTTGCATTGTTTTCTAGCAATGTGGGGTTGTACCAACCCTGACTAGATGTGAAATGTCTAGCCAGTCCCGTTTCTTCAGTTCAGCCGAGACGAGACCCTCCCCCACTGAACCAAGCCACCAGTCCTTCAGTTCAGCCGAGACTAAGACCCTCCCCCACTGAACCAAGCCACCAGTCCTTCAGTTCAGCTGAGACAAGACCCTCCCCCACTGAACCAAGCCAACAGTCCTTCAGTTCAGCCGAGACAAGACCCTCCCCCACTGAACCAAGCCACCAGTCCTTCAGTTCAGCCGAGACAAGACCCTCCCCCACTGAACCAAGCCACCAGTCCTTCAGTTCAGCCGAGACAAGACCCTCCCCCACTGAACCAAGCCACCAGTTCAGCTGAGACAAGACCCTCCCCCACTGAACCAAGCCACCAGTCCCATCCCTCCAGTTCAGATGAGACAAGACCCTCCCCCACTGAACCAAGCCACCAGTCCCATCCCTCCAGTTCAGCCGAGACCCTCCCCCACTGAACCAAGCCACCAGTCCTGTTCCTCCAGTTCAGCTCAGACAAGACCCTCCCCCACTGAACCAAGCCACCAGTCCTGTTCCTCCAGTTCAGCTCAGACAAGACCCTCCCCCACTGAACCAAGCCACCAGTCCTGTTCCTCCAGTTCAGCTGAGACAAGACCCTCCCCCACTGAACCAAGCCACCAGTCCCATCCCTCCAGTTCAGCCGAGACAAGACCCTTCCCCACTGAACCAAGCCACCAGTCCCATTCCTCCAGTTCAGCCGAGACAAGACCCTCCCCCACTGAACCAAGCCACCAGTCCCATCCCTCCAGTTCAGCTGAGACAAGACCCTCCCCCACTGAACCAAGCCACCAGTCCTGTTCCTCCAGTTCAGCCGAGACAAGACCCTCCCCCACTGAACCAAGCCACCTGTCCCATCCCTCCAGTTCAGCCGAGACAAGACCCTCTCCCACTGAACCAAGCCACCAGTCCCGTTCCTCCAGTTCAGCCGAGACAAGACCCTCCCCCACTGAACCAAGCCACCAGTCCCATCCCTCCAGTTCAGCCGAGACAAGACCCTCCCCCACTGAACCAAGCCATTCTGAATTGACTCGTTCTCCTACGCAGGAAGGCACTGCTCTGCCACCGCCCGCCCACAATCAACTGTGATAGTTGAAATTATGATCAAAACGGAGCGAGTGGAAATAATGCAGAAGCGGTTTCCCTGTCAGTCAGCACTTCCTCAAAAGAGAGAGAGAGAGAGAGAGGGAGAGACGGATAGAGAAGGGAGAGAGAGGCTCATACGGTGCGAGTCTCTGAGTGCACTGCATTGAGAGAGAGGGGACTTATGTCTCTGTCTGTCAAGAGAGCACACTGTCAACCTGTTACCAAAATATAGCGCGCGCCCATATTCCGATCGGTGCAATAATATTCACGGAGGTATATCTTGTCATGCGAAACAAGTTGCCAATGCATTGTCCCGTGGGATTATGCCCCCCCCCCCCCGTGGTGAAATTAATTAGTCCCACATAATTAATTAGTCCCCCTCTCTCTCTCTCTCTCTCTCTCCACCAAAGGCATCATCTGCCAGTGCAGGTGGGTGACTGTCACTCAAAGTGCATTGCGAGTATGGGCGGAGCCAAAAACAGCTTGGACTGTCAGTACTTGATAAAAAATACATAACAATGAATTTTATTGAAAAGAAAACATACAGATGTGTTCCATAGACTCACAGGAATTGTGTAAAATTGCCCAAATAGTGAAAATTAAATAAAGCTAAATATGACCCCTTTAAGTCTCATTCAAATGTATTGAGGGGCAATGGTCTCTGCTTTGTTAGCAGGAACGACAACATAATATCATGAATTACTTTTACTAAAAAGTCTAATCTTAATACGAATATACGTGGATATACATCTACAGTGTCCCTTTTAAGTCAGATTAGAAGTGCAATCCTAGTCATGGTAGTCGGAATAGAAAATTATTCCACTTGGAAGATTTAGGGTACGAAGTAGAAATAAAGGTGGAAAATGGGTCTAAACATTGAAATGTGGTCTAAACATGAATTATGCACACATGATGTCAAACAAACATGAATGATGCACACACACACACATGATGTCAAACAAACATCAATGATGCACACACACACATACATGATGTCAAACATGAATGATGCACACACACACATACATGATGTCAAACAAACATGAATGATGCACACGCATACATGATGTCAAACAAACATGAATGATGCACACACACACACATACATGATGTCAAACAAACATGAATGATGCACACACATACATGATGTCAAACAAACATGAATGATGCACACACACACACATACATGATGTAAACAAACATGAATGATGCACACACACATACATGATGTCAAACATGAATGATGCACACACACACACATACATGATGTCAAACAAACATGAATGATGCACACACACATACATGATGTCAAACAAACATGAATGATGCACACACATACATGTTGTCAAACAAACATGAATGATGCACACACACACATACATGATGTCAAACAAACATTAATGATGCACACACACATATATATATATCTATATATATATATCTATATGAATTGAAAATGGGGGACCCTGATGGAAACAAGACAAACGTCTTTCTCAGGTCTGCATCCCCTTAACAATTGTATGTATTGAGCCGTACTGTATTGTACCCATTCTGCAATCTGTTAAATAAAGTTTTCATTAATTCATTCATTCATTCATTCATTCATTCACACACACACATACATGATGTCAAACAAACATGAATGATGCACACACACACACACGTACATGATGTCAAACAAACATGAATGATGCACACACACATACATGATGTCAAACACACATGAATGATGTTAAACAAACATGAATGATGCACACACATACATGATGTTAAACAAACATGAATGATGCACACACACACACATATATGATGTTAAACAAACATGAATGATGCACACACACATACATGATGTCAAACAAACATGAATAATGCACAAACAGACATGATGTCAAACAAACATGAATGATGCAAAAGTGAAACATGGCATTGCTTTCAAAGTTTTTTTTCCCACTAACGCAGGAGATGCTGGGTTCGAGCCCAGCTCTTGGCATTGCTTCCGGCTTGGCTGGTCGTTCATACTAATACAATTGGCAGTATTAGGGGGTGGGAAAGCCGGTGGGTGGGGATCGGACGTTGTGGACAGCGACTCCTACAGGTCGGTTGGTGCACCTGTACAGCAGAATCAGGAAGTATCGGGGGCAGCGTGAGCCTCCCACGCGTTACTCCTCGCCGCTGAGAGATCACGCTGTGCAGGTGAAAAGATTTGAACTGTTGAACGTTTTGATGTTTAAAATAATTACAAACAATACTTGTATTGAGGTGGCTGGGTGGCACAGCGGACATTGCGCTCGTCACCAACGCAAGAGACCGGGTTCGAATCCGGCTGTCGGCGTTGCCTCCGGCTTGGGCCGGCCGTCATACGAACTCAATTGGCAGAGTCAGCGGGTGGAAGTCGATGGGTGGTAATCTGGACGTTGTGGACAGCGACTCCTACAGGTCGGTTGGGGGACGCCTGCACAGCAGAGACAGGAAAATGGCGGGGGTAGTGTGAGCCTCCCACACGTTACTCCTCGCCAAAATGAGAGTCCGTGCTGGCAGGTGAAAAGATGCGACTGGCTGCCTGCACATGTATCAGAGGGGACATGTGACGGGCTTCTATCCTCCCTACAACCGGCCAGTGGGGGGCACATGCGAGCAATGTTCAAGACAGGGGAGGGGAGAATTGGCACGGCTAAATTGGGATGGGAGAAAAAGGAGGAGAAAAAGTAAACCCCTCCGGGCACTGAATTTAGACGGAGCCAAGTAAATCGCTTTATCCGACCACTTCGAAACGCATCTAGCACACTCAATCCATAAGTTGTGCCAAATTATGTCCGGGACCAGATGGACACCAATACTGGAAATCGCGAGCAGACAATTGGAATATTCTTTTTGGAATACCCCCGATCAAAGGTAAGGACTATTCCAGCTTGATCGTACAATGTTTTCATATCGATCTAGCTGATCAGCGTGTGTGGTGTTCAAAACGTATGCCGTTACTGGCCATCAAAGCAAAAAAAAACGACACCCCCCCCCTTTCATGCATTCATGATGAAACATAATACCTATTATATACATTTGATTTGGAAATAGTAGCGTGTCCAGGCAAGAAACGCCAACGCTTATAGCAGAATTCACGAGCGGCACGGTGGCGTAGTGGTTAACACTGTCGCCTCAGAGCAAGAAGGTCCAGGGTTCGATTCCCGCTTGGGGACCAGGTTTCCTATAATATAGAATATAGATATAGCTCTCCAAGCATATTGACGCACAGTGAAGATATGCTATGGAAACCTGGCGTGTTAGCTACAAGGATAAGGCGAAGGACCAGTCAAATTGATACATTTAGTCATTTAGCGGATACTTTTATCCAAAGCGACATAAAAGTTCTGTTCAACAAGTCGGTAGGAAGGGTACAACTCTGGCAGCTAAGGGTCAGTAACATTGTTCGTCAAACAGTGTTGTAATTGAGTGCTACAGACTTGAGTGCATATTAGCCTAGTAGGTAATCATATAGGCAATTTTTTTTTTTATTTTTTTTTATTTTTATCTTTTTCCCCCTCCTTCTTTTTCCGATTTTTCTCCCATCCCACTGTTAGTCGTTATGCCAATTCCCAACCCCCTTCCTGGTTGTTGCGCACTTTCCCCTACTGTTGGTCCGAGAGGCCTGAGACTGTCACATGTTTTCCTCCGACGCATGTGCAGCCAGCCGGCAGCGCAGGTTCTCACCGGGAGAGTGTAACGTGTGGAAGGTCGCACTACCTCTCTCCAGATCCTACCCTCGCTGAGCAGACGCCCCGACCGAACTGTAGGGGTCGCTGTCCACAACGCCCAGGACCCACCCACGGCTTCGCTCCCCCTAACTCAGCCAAACGAGTTAGTATAGCGATCAGCCCGAGCCAAGGCAATGCTGACTCTCCGGGAGTCGAGACCGCAGCCGCTTGCATTGGTGACGAGCACAATCTCCGCTACGCCACCTGACCGCTGATATAGGCAAGGTTGATTCCTTAGTAGCAGAGTGCATACTAGTAAAAGACAGTACAAAGGTTAGTATTAAAAAAGAATTATTATTATTATTATTTCAGATATTGATTAAAGAAGTGTATTTTTAGTGACTGACTGTGGTGGGAATTTCGTTCCACCATTATGGAGCAAGGACCGAGAATAACCGGCTTCTCTTTGATGACCCCCCCCGGAGCTCGGATAGGAGTGGGTCTGAGGCGTGTAGTTAGAGACCATTGACCGGAGGTCCTCGCTGCACGGTATTATACTCCCCCAACCGGCGCATGGTGCGCAGATTCAGCCTTCAGACTCCCTGGGCAATCTGGGCATGCGCTGGTTGGGGGAGTATGTGCGGAAAAGTGACTATATCGACTTGGCGTCGGTCTCTCCGTATTCAGGAGACTCAGGCGTATAAAGAAGTCTATTGGATCATGTCTCCAGCACCCCCCCACAGCCGTAGCTATACAACCACTTACGCCAAGGCTCTAATCAACATTCATTAATTTGATCCCCCCCATGCTCCCCCCCCCCCTTCCCCCGCTCTCTCCCATGAGCTCAAAGTACCGGAAGTGTTGCGGTGGTCTATTGCCAGGTCAAGGATCTTGAATATTAACCTTGATGATGTGAGGATATCTACTGTCAGTGGCTCTTGTATAGAGTCACTGAGTATAAATATCTTGGCCTGTGGCTTGACGAGAAATTAACATTTAAGTTCCATGTGGAAAATCTTGCCACTAAACTGCGACAGAAAATTGGTTTCCTGTACAGAAACAGATCCAATTTTCCTCTATTTAGTAGAAAAAGAATTGTGGAATCAGTCTTCTTATCAGTTTTGGACTATGGTGATGTAATTTATAGGCATGCTGCGGCATCAACTCTTAAACCTCTGGATTCTGCATATCACTCAGCTCTCAGATTTATAACTGGTGACAGATATGATACTCACCATTGTGTCCTGTATGATAGGGTGGGTTGGCCTTCTCTTGCAGAAAGGCGCAACAAACACTGGTATTTATTTATTTTTAAAGCCCTTATTGGTAAACAACCTGTTTATATCTCCTCACTGTTAAATTGGAATATTGGAACCTATTCAACTCGATCGAATGACTGGATGGTTCTTAGGGTTCCTCAGATTTGTTCTGAGCTACAGTAGGGAAGTCAGCCTTTTCCTTTGATGCCTCTAACTCATGGAATGTCCTTCAACTCACGCTAAAATTGGAGGTTCTCCCTTCCCTTGGAATGTTTAAATGTATGATTTCAGACCATTGTGTGACTACCTGTAACTGTTTTAGTTGATATTTTAAAATTATTTTTAAACGTTTTTAATTTGTTTTACTCTGGTGTTTAAATTTCTGTGAATATTGTTTTTATTATGTACTGTACAATCGTCGTTTCTGTAAATGAGGGAAACCTCAGATGCTTACGATTTTAAATAAAGGTTGAAATGAAAAAAAGGATCTTGAAGCGGATTTGAACGGCAATGGGAAGCCAGTGCAGCTCTCTAAGAAGCGTGATTTCGAAACCTAGCCGCATTTCTGGCAAGACGCTCTCTGATTGGGCGACGCCTGTTTCTACACTGGTTAAGCTTAGGCACTCTTCGAAGTTGGTTAAGGTTAGAGTTTGTCTTAGACTTAGAGCATGGCGATAGAACGCCAGGTAGTTTGCAGGCTGTTCGGCGTGGAAATGGGCAAAGACACAGATTGTCACGGATTGGGCAAACGCGTCAGTGGCCAATCAGAGAGTGTCAGTCAGTGCCAATCAGAGAGCGTCTGCCAGAAATGCGGCTAGGTTTCGAAATCACGCCTCTAAGAAGTGGGGTAACATGGACTGACCTTGGTAGGTTGGAGATCCGGCGGTCCGCTGCGTTCTGTATGAGTTGAGGTGGCCGTAGTCGGTAGACCAGCTAGCAGTGCATTGCAGTAGTCGAGGCGAGACATGACTGTTGATTGCAGAATCAGGACAGAGGAGAGGCCTTTCACTCTTGCATCAATTAACTCCTGACCCAATTAAATGAACGCATGCATTAATTAACCCCTGGATAATCAAATTAACACCTGCATTAATTAACTCCTTGCCAATCAAATGAACACTTGGATTCATTAACTCCTGATCAATCAAATAAACACCTGCAACAATTAACTCCTGACCAATCAAATCAATACATTTCTATCCAAAGCGACTTACAGGTTGTGAACAAAAAGTCAGCAGGAGGGGTACATCTCTGGCAGCTAAAGGTAAGTAGCACTGTTTGTCAAACAGTGTTGAATTTGAGTGTTACACTCTGAGTGCATAGTATTATACAGTATTAGCATGGTATGGTAGTAGTATAATTAGGGATAGTAACAGTAGATAGTGGTAAAGTACATTATAGTAAAAGACAGTAAGGTTCGTTTTTTTCTGCCTCAATTAACTCATGACCAATCAAAGAAACACAGGACAAGTAGCACCAGCTGGAGAGATAAACGCTGACATATAGACTAATAGATTAATATGTATGAATAGTATTAAGGAAAAATACAGACATACAAACGTACTCAATAAATAACGTACAACAAAGGTGTAACCTTCATGTGTGCACACATGCCTTTGTGTTTGTGTGTGTATAGCCACTATATGTTAAATTCTTTCTTATGTGGGTGCGTGTGTTAGAAAAAATGGCACTATTGCGCGTTGTGTGTGTGTGTGTGTGTGCGTGCGCGCATGTGTGTGTTAGTGATGGAGGGGGTCTAAAATAGCCACTGTCGTTAGAAGGATAAATATAAACAATCGGTGACACACTAAACCAAGACAACACCGCAGGGGGCCTCACTGCCTGCACTCCTACACACATACAGGCTACACACACAGGCTACACACACACTCCTACACACACAGGCTACACACACAGGCTACACACACACTCCTACACACACAGGCTACACACACACTCCTACACACACACAGGCTACACACACACTCCTACACACATACAGGCTACACACACACACTCCTACACACACACTCCCACACACACACTCCTACACACACACACACACACTCCTACACACACACACACACACTCCTACACACACACACACTCCTACACACACACTCCTACACACACACACTCCTACACACACACTCCTACACACACACTCCTACACACACACACACACACACTCCTACACACACACACTCCTACACACACACACACACACTCCTACACACACACTCCTACACACACACTCCTACACACACACTCCTACACACACACACACACACACACACTCCTACACACACACACACACACACACACACACACACACTCCTACACACACACTCCAACACACACACTCCTACACACACACTCCTACACACACACTCCTACACACACACTCCTACACACACACTCCTACACACACACTCCTACACACACACACACACACTCCAACACACACACTCCTACACACACACTCCTACACACACACACACACACACTCCTACACACACACTCCTACACACACACACACACACACACACACTCCTACACACACACTCCTACACACACACTCCAACACACACACACACTCCCACACACACACTCCTACACACACACACACACACTCCTACACACACACTCCTACACACACACTCCTACACACACACTCCTACACACACACACACACACACACACTCCTACACACACACACTCCTACACACACACTCCTACACACACACACACACACTCCTACACACACACTCCTACACACACACTCCTACACACACACACACACTCCTACACACACACACACACACACTCCTACACACACACTCCTACACACACACTCCTACACACACACTCCTACACACACACACACACACTCCTACACACACACTCCTACACACACACTCCTACACACACACTCCTACACACACACTCCTACACACACACTCCTACACACACACTCCTACACACACACTCCAAATAACCAACTGACTGCACAAGTCTTTCATTGGACTAAAACGAATATAGCTGCTGTAGCTACTAATACTAATATGGTTGTTGTTGTTGTTGTTGTTGTTGTTGTTGTTGTTGTTGTTGTTGTTGTTGATGATAATGATGATACAATCTCTAAACAAAATAAAATGTGATTATCTGTGGGTGTTTTTCATTTTTGATCATAAAAAGAACAACAGTACACATACAATATACATGATGGGGGGGGGGTCGACAGTGGTTCAGGAGGTAGAGCAGTCGTCTGGTAATCGGAAGGTTAAGACACTGAACCCCTAATTGCTTCCGATGAGCAGGTTGGCAGCACGTTGCATGATTGCCACCGCCATCGGTGTGTGTGTGTGTGTGAATGTGTGGGTGAATGTGAGGAACAAACTAAATTGAAAAGCATCTTTGGATAAAAGCGAGCTATATAAACGCACCATTTACCGTTTTACACAGTGGCGGCTCTGCCACTAGGGGCGCAAGGGCGCCGACCCACCTGCTGGCCAGCTGCTGTTAAATCAGAGAAGAAGACAATAAAACTTTTTCGTTTTTGTGTTTTATAGCCCTATAAATAATATAAACATGTTTAAAATGAATAATATTTACTCATTTTAAGTATGTTTGTATTTCCAATGCACAATATAACGTTATTATCTAAATTAAAAAAACATCGTTTTCATGAGCAGGAAGTGACGTTTTTTTTTATTTTTTCGTATTTCTCGCCCGGGCTAGAAGCGATAGCGCTCTGAGTGCGCGTCACAGTTTGATCGCTGTCTCCGTCACAGCCAATCAGTGCATACGGCGTTGTGCGTTGAAATATGACTATTATGTTGGAATCCGAGCGCGATTTGAAGCGGTCTAGGCAGCAGCGTGAACTTCCGTGAAGAATTTCCATAGCCGCATTTTCGTGGAGACGCTCTCTGATTGGCCGACGCGATGCCAGTTTTTTTCCATAGCCGCATTTTTCGGGTTGGCTTAGCGAGAGAATGCAACACAGCAACAGCAGTTCAGTCGACTCGTCAACAACAACAGCAACTACACTGAGCTTAGGCACTCTTTCAAAGTTGGTTAAGGTTAGAGTTTGTCTTAGAGCATGGCGATAGAACGCCAGGTAGTTTGCAGGCTGTTCGAGGCGGAAATGGACAAAGACACAGCTCTTCACTCACACAGCTTGTTGGCTAACAACAAGCTATATGGATGCGGAGGGACAACAATGAATGGACATCAACACAGGCTGGATGGACAATGCCATGGAGTGGATATACTTTATCAACAAGCCAACAACAACAAGGTAGATTAGCGATCTTAACTCTAGTTTAATACATGATACGTTGTCTACTGATGCCGCATAACGTTGTAACGTTACAGCTACTGCTAGCTGTTAGCTCCGTCATCTTAGCTGGCCACTTTTATAGACACTTCATGGAAACGGAGTAACGTTAACGTTTAAGCGTTATGTCGAGGTCATACAATACTACAGTCGACATAAGGTTAACGTTACCCCGTTTCCATGAAGTGTTTAAATAGCAGCAATCTTGTTGAAAATGTAACTTTACTAAAATGCTCTCTCTCTCGCTCTCGCTCTCGCTCTCTCTCTCTCTCTCTAATTTCGCCGCATGTGGGACATAACCACTCAGACAATGAATGGTAACTTGTTTAAAATAACGAGCTTTACAAATGTGTTTATTATTGAATGGATCTGACATCATCTGAGAGAGAGAGAGAGCGAGAGAGAGAGAGAGAGAGAGAGAGCGAGAGAGAGAGAGAGAGAGCTGTGCGTGTTTGTGTTGGGCTTTTTTTACCAAACGTTTGGTATAGCGCCCCTAGTGGCGAAGTACCCAGCGGCCGTATCATCAGATAGATCCTAAAGTGTGCGAGTCCAGAACTAGTCTAGTTTCCTGTGCATGTGCAAACAAGAGGTAAACAAGACGAAAGTCTTTCTCTGGTCTGCATCCCCTTAACAATTGTGTGTATTGAGCTGTACTGTATTGTACCCATTCTGCAATCTGTTAATAAAGTTTTCATTCATTCATGCATTCGAGGCCTGGGGGGGGGAAATAGCCAGCAGGGAGTCTCTGTCCCTTTAAGGCTAAACTTGATGATTGTGTAGGAAGGCAGCGGCAGGGCGAGCAGCAGCAGCAGCAGTCCTCCTACCGGCTCCGGTTTAGCTCCACAGTAGACAGTATCACAGCCTCGCCAGCCAGCCGCCGCTAACCGGACAACCGCAAGATTTACCACCAGAACATGTCATCCTCCTTTTGGTGCATTTAAAACGTCCGAATCGCAGTCTTTCGGTTTAAAATGTCTCTTGTGAATATTTGATATACGGTGGATGGAGGATTGCATGCAGATCATTGCCAAGGTGCACGGGTGACATTTGAAGGAGAGAGAGGGGGAGAGAGAGGGGGGGGGGAGAGAGGGGGGAGACAGAGGAGAGACGTGGTGGTTGATCGCCCGCCTGACTGGAGTCTGGACCCTGACTGGACATCATGCATGCGGCTGGACTGCGCTGTGGCCGCGCTGCTGGGCTCCGCTGGATCCGTGCGTAAAAGCGTGGAAAGCCCCACCAGATTCCTGTCGTAGCCTACACACACACGCGCACACACACACACCAACCCTCCCTCACACACACACACACACACACACACACACACACACACACACTCAGTGACACACACACCAACCCTCCCTCACACTGTCACACACACACACACACACACTTTAAACTCACACAGCGACGAGGTAGATGGACGTTTTTCTAACGGGGAATTAATAATGGAATGGATCCAGCGAGACTGATATGACACTTTGGGAGTCGTGAAGAAAATCAGTTGCATTCCTGAGGAGGTTGGGAAGTAAAGCGTCCAGCGCCTCTGGAGAATAAAGGGGAGAGAGAGAGAGAGAGAGAGAGAGAGAGAGAGAGAGAGAGAGAGAGAGAGAGAGAGAGAGAGAGAGAGACCCCCACTGCAACATGTCTGTCCCTGTAAGTATGACAATAATGATTCAGCTGCTGCCTTCTACTGTATCACAATAATGCATACTATGTACACACACCATCTTAGCCTATTTGAAGCAATAATTCTACCCTATTCCAATGATTATTTTAGGAAACAATTTCGTGTATCTCATGCATAATATCTCAGTCTGTGATATTACAGTATAATGTAGCTGCTCACTGTGCAAGTCGAGTACAAGAGAGACCACGTCTCAAAGCATTTCAACCTTGTATGTAAGTAAGCTAGTTAGTTATTTAGTTGGTTTGTACAGTATATAGATCATGGAATGTCAGCTTGTTCTCTCCCATGCATCATCATGTATTCAGCTCCTGCCACCAGCCCTCCCTCCCTCTCTTTATTCATAGCATTATCGGCGCCTGAGGAAATACATGTTCTTCAGAACCTTGGGCTGCTGCTAATCTTGATGGTACTTGTTGTATCGTGTTTGTGTTTGTGTGTGTGCGCGCGCGCGCGTGCGTCCGTCCGTCCGTGTGTGTTTTTATTAATGATTATAGATTCCATATGGTCCGTTCTCACCCAAAGCGGCCAAGTCTAGCAGCGCGGCTGCATTCAATTCATTTCCAATGTATCTGGAGTCTGTGCAGCCACGAGGTACTGCTGCTATACGCTCCTATCAATGAATGAATGAATGAATGAATGAAAACTTTATTGAACAGATTGCAGAATGGGTACAATACAGTGTACGGCTCAATACACACAATTGTTAAGGGGATGCAGACCAGAGAAAGACTTTCATCTTGTTTACATCAGGGTCCCCCATTTTCAATTCATAGTGACTGACATTTATGCAGGCATGCGTTGTTCATGGCACGGGGTACCACGGTGTGGGACCTCACTCGCTATTTGCATATCAATAGCTCCGGTCGTCAGGTGTGTTAAATACGTTCTCAGACACATTCACACCTAACCTTGTTGTGAAGACGTGTTACATTCCATTCGTAGAGGCAATTAGGCACTGTCTTTAGTCTGTGCCCAAGCGAGGGGACATTAAATGCGCATTCGCGGGAGCGCGCGCACGCGTGGTGCGTGTCACCCCAGATGATTTCAATAACGCACCACTGCATTTATGACATAGGGACATACATGACATACAGGTATATATAGTACTGTTACATTTGTGACATATGCAAATATACAGTACTGTTACCCATAGATCCTAACAGAGAGTATATTAACAGGGACCGAAACTAAAGCCCGCCGCCCGCCAGGGGCGCTCAGTTTTTACCTTTGGCGCTTGACACTTAGAGGGCTGCCCGCCGTGTGGCGTGTAGACGTGTAGTTCATAACGATACTCTTATTTTGATTGTGCGAGTACAGATTATAGCCTCTCGTTTTTTTTTTCTCCGCCGCGAGATCGTTAAAAAACTACAAGTCCCACATTGCACTCAAGTCAACGGTCCAATCACAGTAGAGTGACGTGACTGGTTTCATGAGAAAGAAAGCAAATGACCAATCGGAAGCTCTCATTTGGCTTGTTTACTTCCTGAAACGCCACCATTGCGATATGCGGGCAGTCTGCTCTAGTCTATATCGGACCTCCATGAGCTACCGTTACTGTTTAAACAATGACCCAGTCAACTATTCACTTTTAGTTTAATACATGACGAGGCATTGTCTAACGGTATCTAGCTGGCTAGCTACTGATAGCTGCTGATATCAACAAATGCTCCAGCAATAGTCGACTCGAGTGCATAATACCTCCGTTCCCTCGTTAGCTAGCTTAGCTAGCTCACGTTAGATCTATCTGTCCCAGTAAACTAAATTGTCTTAACGTTATCTACCGGGCTAGCAGTAGCTACAGATAGCTCCTGATATCAATGTCTTATAACATTGATTGAATGCGTATTCTAGCTGAGGGCATGTTGAATGTGATTTGACAAAAGAACCGTAACGTTATAAATAGGGTCCAGCTGCATCGCCGGAGAATCCTTGCATGCTGAATGTAGGGTCTAGCTGAATATAGGGTCTAGCTGCAGGGCCGGAGAATCCTTGCTGGAGCTGGAGGCTACTCAAGTATACACACAGATAGTGGAGCTGTTTGCAGATAGCAAGCATTTTGACTTATTGCGTGGTGGCGATGTCTCGCAGATAATACAACTACAAGTATGATTATATAATATATATTTTATTTAAAAAAAAAAATTATATAAAATATATATATATATTTTTTTTAATCAAAAAAATGTTGGCAGGTAAGAAATATGCTTGGCGGGTAGACTCTTCCCATCTACCCGCCACTGGCCGGTGAGTCAAAAAGTTAATTTCGCTCCCTGTATATGTAGCCGGTGTGATCTTGTCTGCGTTGTGTTTAAAGTCGATTCGACCCCTGTTAAGGGATCGCCCTGAGTGGGAGTTGAACCCCGGACGCCCGCGTTGCGGGCGGCATCACAGACCACTAAGCAAGAAGTGAATTCACTGCTTGCTTCCGGGTCTGGATGCCTCTGGGGAGTGAGTTTACTTGCAGTACCGCTTACCATCCACAGCCACGTCACTACTTGTACCCGTGACTGTGGATATACTGCGGTACCTCCGTTACATCTACATATGATGGGGATGAGACTGTACATTAGGAGGGGGTGGGTGGGTGGGTGGGAGAGAAATATACATACGGTGGGGAGAGAATATATACATACGACGGGGAGAGAATATATACATACGCTTCTATACATTGGAAATGAATTGAATATTACAACCGTGCCGCTAGACTTGGCTGCTTTTGGCGAGAACAACGGAACATTATAATTGGTTTTCTCTCCACTTTCCAATGAATAGCTTCTGGTTTCTGCCAGTCATTGTTACAACACGACTTGTCTTCTAGTCAGCTGATGTTGACAAGACTTGTATACTTTTATATTTATTTTATATTGTACTGTTAGTGGTGATATATAGGTGTTCCACGCTGCCTCAGTTATTCTCAGCATTATTCTCTTCCAGCAGCTTCTCTCTGCTGATCAGGACGGGGCTTGTTGTATTGTGTTTAATACCAAATACCTCTGGATTGATTTCCAGACGCGTGGCTATAGGCTCGCAGGCTATATACCAATCAGAAAGGCAGCACCAGACCTCTTAGTCATCGCTGTGTCTTTCAACACCTTTGGTTTCCAGATCACGATGAGACTTGTTGTCTTGTGTCATTGATCAAATTAAATGGGGGAAAATGTCTCCCCAAATGCAGATCTGTCTATATAGTGTGATGGTTGTTCTGGGCCTCAATGTCTCTCGGCACATGTATCCTCCTGGGACTACCAGTATTTTGTTTTTAACAGATTACACACACACACACACACACACACACACACACACACACACACACACACACAGACACACACAGACACACACAGTGTGTATTTGTCTACCTGTAAACATTGTGCTAATAAACTTTTAAAACACCATACTAATCTACCTGTAAAACACCATAATCTCCCTATATAAACACACCACTAATCTACATGTAAACATTATGCATTATGCTAATCTACATGTTATCTCCCTATAAACACCATGCTAATCTACCTATAAACACCATGCTAATCTACATGTAAACACCATGCTAATCTACCTGTAAACACCATGCTAATCTACCTGTAAACACCATGCTAATCTACCTATAAACACCATGCTAATCTACCTGTAAACACCATGCTAATCTACCTGTAAACACCATGCTAATCTACCTGTAAACACCATGCTAATCTACCTATAAACACCATGCTAATCTACCTATAAACACCATGCTAATCTACCTGTAAACACCATGCTAATCTACCTGTAAACACCATGCTAATCTACCTGTAAACACCATGCTAATCTACCTGTAAACACCATGCTAATCTACCTATAAACACCATGCTAATCTACCTGTAAACACCATGCTAATCTACCAGTAAAACACCATGCTAATCTACCTATAAACACCATGCTAATCTACATGTAAACACAATGCTAATCTACCTGTAAACACCATGCTAATCTACCTGTAAACACCATGCTAATCTACCTGTAAACACCATGCTAATCTACCTATAAACACCATGCTAATCTACCTGTAAACACCATGCTAATCTACCTATAAACACCATGCTAATCTACCTGTAAACACCATGCTAATCTACCTGTAAACACCATGCTAATCTACCTGTAAACACCATGCTAATCTACCTGTAAACACCATGCTAATCTACCTGTAAACACCATGCTAATCTACCTATAAACACCATGCTAATCTACATGTAAACACCATGCTAATCTACCTGTAAACACCATGCTAATCTACATGTAAACACCATGCTAATCTACCTATAAATAAACATCATGCTAATCTACCTATAAACACCATGCTAATCTACCTATAAACATCATGCTAATCTACCTATAAACACCATGCTAATCTACCTATAAACACCATGCTAATCTACCTGTAAACACCATGCTAATCTCCCTGTAAACACCATGCTAATCTCCCTGTAAACACCATGCTAATCTCCCTGTAAACACCATGCTAATCTACCTGTAAACACCATGCTAATCTACCTGTAAACACCATGCTAATCTACCTGTAAACACCATGCTAATCTACATGTAAACACCATGCTAATCTACCTATAAACACCATGCTAATCTACCTGTAAACACCATGCTAATCTCCCTGTAAACACCATGCTAATCTCCCTGTAAACACCATGCTAATCTACCTATAAACACAATGCTAATCTCCCTGTAAACACCATGCTAATCTACATGTAAACACCATGCTAATCTACCTGTAAACACCATGCTAATCTACCTGTAAACACCATGCTAATCTACCTATAAACACCATGCTAATCTCCCTATAAACACCATGGTAATCTACCTATAAACACCATGCTAATCTCCCTGTAAACACCATGCTAATCTCCCTGTAAACACCATGCTAATCTACCTGTAAACACCATGCTAATCTACCTATAAACACCATGCTAATCTACCTGTAAACACCATGCTAATCTCCCTATAAACACAATGCTAATCTCCCTATAAACACCATGCTAATCTACCTGTAAACACCATGCTAATCTACCTGTAAACACCATGCTAATCTCCCTATAAACACAATGCTAATCTCCCTATAAACACCATGCTAATCTACCTGTAAACACCATGCTAATCTACCTGTAAACACCATGCTAATCTCCCTATAAACACAATGCTAATCTCCCTATAAACACCATGCTAATCTACCTGTAAACACCATGCTAATCTACCTGTAAACACCATGCTAATCTACCTATAAACACCATGCTAATCTACCTGTAAACACCATGCTAATCTACCTGTAAACACCATGCTAATCTACCTATAAACACCATGCTAATCTACCTGTAAACACCATGCTAATCTACCTGTAAAACACCATGCTAATCTACCTATAAACACCATGCTAATCTACATGTAAACACAATGCTAATCTACCTGTAAACACCATGCTAATCTACCTGTAAACACCATGCTAATCTACCTGTAAACACCATGCTAATCTACCTATAAACACCATGCTAATCTACCTGTAAACACCATGCTAATCTACCTATAAACACCATGCTAATCTACCTGTAAACACCATGCTGATCTACCTGTAAACACCATGCTAATCTACCTGTAAACACCATGCTAATCTACCTGTAAACACCATGCTAATCTACCTGTAAACACCATGCTAATCTACCTATAAACACCATGCTAATCTACCTGTAAACACCATGCTAATCTCCCTGTAAACACCATGCTAATCTCCCTGTAAACACCATGCTAATCTACCTGTAAACACCATGCTAATCTACCTGTAAACACCATGCTAATCTACCTGTAAACACCATGCTAATCTACATGTAAACACCATGCTAATCTACCTATAAACACCATGCTAATCTACCTGTAAACACCATGCTAATCTCCCTGTAAACACCATGCTAATCTCCCTGTAAACACCATGCTAATCTACCTATAAACACAATGCTAATCTCCCTGTAAACACCATGCTAATCTACATGTAAACACCATGCTAATCTACCTGTAAACACCATGCTAATCTATCTGTAAACACCATGCTAATCTACCTATAAACACCATGCTAATCTCCCTATAAACACCATGCTAATCTCCCTATAAACACCATGGTAATCTACCTATAAACACCATGCTAATCTCCCTGTAAACACCATGCTAATCTCCCTGTAAACACCATGCTAATCTACCTGTAAACACCATGCTAATCTACCTATAAACACCATGCTAATCTACCTGTAAACACCATGCTAATCTCCCTATAAACACAATGCTAATCTCCCTATAAACACCATGCTAATCTACCTGTAAACACCATGCTAATCTACCTGTAAACACCATGCTAATCTCCCTATAAACACAATGCTAATCTCCCTATAAACACCATGCTAATCTACCTGTAAACACCATGCTAATCTACCTGTAAACACCATGCTAATCTCCCTATAAACACAATGCTAATCTCCCTATAAACACCATGCTAATCTACCTGTAAACACCATGCTAATCTACCTGTAAACACCATGCTAATCTACCTGTAAACACCATGCTAATCTACCTGTAAACACCATGCTAATCTACCTGTAAACACTAGGGGTGGGACGATACATCGATCCAGATCGATACATCGATGTAATTATCAACAATCGAATCGGATCGATGCGATGTAATAAGATCGATTCATATCGATACTCTTATTTTGAAAATCCTGTGGCGAGTCTCATATCCGCCCAAGAACAACAGCAGTAGCTCCGTGTGTGTAGACGTTACAGCATAGCATTCTCCCTTTCTGTGTGTGTGTGTGCGCGCGTCTTTGGAAAGACCAGATGAGGTCAGAGGAGTTTGATGTTTAAATGTTATTTAAACATAAACAATATAATACATAATAAATGTAGGCCTATACATGATCATGCAACATCAACAAATTGTTGTAGGAACGGTTTGGGAGAGGGAGGTTGTGAGTTTTGAGTTCCAAAAAATGTAGCTTAAAGTTTAAAGCTCAATATATAAAAACGTGGCACTTTACAGTGAACAGGAGGTCTATTTGTATTCAAAACAATAGATTGATTTTCCTTTAAATGTCTGGAAGAGCTCAAAAATACAAATGTCAAATGATATTTTCATTACCTTTTTTTTGTTGATCTAAATGTTACTGATTGTGTTAAATGGGCATATGATATCATCTCATATCGATCGCAGGCACCTGAATCTAATCGTATCGTATTGTATCGTGAGAGACTTTGTGATATCGGCAAATATCGTATCGTTGTCCAAAGAATCGATATCGTATCGTATCATGATGAAACTGGTGATTCCCACCCCTAGTAAACACCATGCTAATCTACCTCTAAAACACTATGCTAATCTACCTGTAAACCACCATGTTAATCTACCTATAAACACCATGCTAATCTACCTATAAACACCATGCTAATCTACCTGTAAAACACCATGCTAATCTACCTGTAAACACCATGCTAATCTACCTGTAAAACACCATGCTAATATACCTGTAAACACCATGCTAATCTACCTGTAAACACCATGCTAATCTACCTGTAAACACCATGCTAATCTCCCTGTAAACACCATGCTAATCTACCTGTAAACACCATGCTAATCTACCTGTAAACACCATGCTAATCTACCTATAAACACCATGCTAATCTACCTATAAAGACCATGCTAATCTACCTGTAAACACCATGCTAATCTACATGTAAACACCATGCCAATCTACCTATAAACACCATGCTAATCTACCTATAAACATCATGCTAATCTACATGTAAACACCATGCTAATCTCCCTGTAAACACCATGCTAATCTACCTATAAACACCATGCTAATCTACCTGTAAACACCATGCTAATCTACCTATAAACACCATGCTAATCTACCTGTAAACACCATGCTAATCTACATGTAAACACCATGCTAATCTACCTGTAAACACCATGCTAATCTACCTGTAAACACCATGCTAATCTACCTATAAACACCATTCTAATCTACCTATAAACACAATGCTAATCTCCCTATAAACACCATGCTAATCTACCTATAAACATCATGCTAATCTACATGTAAACACCATGCTAATCTACCTGTAAACACCATGCTAATCTACCTATAAACACCATGCTAATCTACCTGTAAACACCATGCTAATCTACCTGTAAACACCATGCTAATCTACCTATAAACACCATGATAATCTACCTGTAAACACCATGCTAATCTACATGTAAACACCATGCTAATCTACCTATAAACACCATGCTAATCTCCCTGTAAACACCATGCTAATCTACCTGTAAACACCATGCTAATCTACCTGTAAACACCATGCTAATCTACCTGTAAACACCATGCTAATCTACCTGTAAACACCATGCTAATCTACCTATAAACACCATGCTAATCTACCTATCAACATCATGCTAATCTACCTATAAACACCATGCTAATCTACCTGTAAACACCATGCTAATCTACCTATAAACACCATGCTAATCTACCTGTAAACACCATGCTAATCTACCTATAAACACCATGCTAATCTACCTGTAAACACCATGCTAATCTACCTGTAAACACCATGCTAATCTACCTGTAAACACCATGCTAATCTACATGTAAACACCATGCTAATCTACCTGTAAACACCATGCTAATCTACATGTAAACACCATGATAATCTACCTATAAACACCATGCTAATCTACATGTAAACACCATGCTAATCTACCTATAAACACCATGCTAATCTACATGTAAACACCATGCTAATCTACCTGTAAACACCATGCTAATCTACCTATAAACACCATGCTAATCTACATGTAAACACCATGCTAGTCTACATGTAAACACCATGCTAATCTACCTGTAAACACCATGCTAATCTACCTATAAACACCATGCTAATCTACATGTAAACACCATGCTAATCTACATGTAAACACCATGCTAATCTACCTATAAACACCATGCTAATCTACCTGTAAACACCATGCTAATCTACCTATAAACACCATGCTAATCTACATGTAAACACCATGCTAATCTACCTGTAAACACCATGCTAATCTACATGTAAACACCATGCTAATCTACCTGTAAACACCATGCTAATCTACCTATAAACACCATGCTAATCTACCTGTAAACACCATGCTAATCTACCTATAAACACCATGCTAATCTACCTATAAACACCATGCTAATCTACCTATAAACACCATGCTAATCTACCTATAAACACCATGCTAATCTACCTGTAAACACCATGCTAATCTACCTATAAACACCATGATAATCTACCTGTAAACACCATGCTAATCTACCTGTAAACACCATGATAATCTACCTATAAACACCATGCTAATCTACCTGTAAACACCATGATAATCTACCTATAAACACCATGCTAATCTACCTGTAAACACCATGATAATCTACCTATAAACACCATGCTAATCTACATGTAAACACCATGCTAATCTACCTGTAAACACCATGCTAATCTACCTGTAAACACCATGCTAATCTACCTATAAACACCATGCTAATCTACCTGTAAACACCATGCTAATCTACCTGTAAAACACCATGCTAATCTACCTATAAACACCATGCTAATCTACCTGTAAACACCATGCTAATCTACCTGTAAACACCATGGTAATCTCCCTGTAAACACCATGCTAATCTACCTATAAACACCATGCTAATCTACCTGTAAACACCATGCTAATCTACCTATAAACACCATGCTAATCTACCTGTAAACACCATGGTAATCTCCCTGTAAACACCATGCTAATCTACCTATAAACACCATGCTAATCTACCTGTAAACACCATGCTAATCTACCTATAAACACCATGCTAATCTACCTATAAACACCATGCTAATCTACCTATAAACACCATGCTAATCTACCTATAAACACCATGCTAATCTACCTGTAAACACCATGCTAATCTACCTATAAACACCATGCTAATCTACCTATAAACACCATGCTAATCTCCCTGTAAACACCATTCTAATCTACATGTAAACACCATGCTAATCTACCTATAAACACCATGCTAATCTCCCTGTAAACACCATGCTAATCTACATGTAAACACCATGCTAATCTACCTATAAACACCATGCTAATCTCAAATTCAAGTTCAAGTTATTTAATAGTTGTCATACAGAAGTACAGAATACTTTCATACAAAATGCTTCTTACTGTTACGCTCCAGAGACCGTGCTAGACAAGATAGTATCAATAACATAATAACATAATATAGCATGAATTTAGAAGAAGAAAAATGAGGTCACAGTGTTCGGTATAGACATATGTACAATGTTCTGAGTTACCATATAATATACAATACACAATACTATGCAGTGTACTAATGTACAGTACTATCTAGTGCAAAGCAGAAATGGGATGAGGTACAATTTTAGGTACAATTTACAGTAAGGTGTACGAGTTGTAGTGCAATCCTTCATCCATAAATATAAAGTGTGGGGAGTGGGTGCTACAGTGTGTTTGTTTAAAGTGGGTGTGTGCTATAAAGTGTGTGGAGTGGGTGCTACAGTGTGTTTGTTTAAAGTGAGTGTGTGTGTGTGGATGTGTGTGCTATGTGCGTTTGGTGGTTGTTGTTGTGTAGTGTTCATTCATTGTTCGTTTAGCAGCCTGATGGCCTGGGGATAGAAGCTTCTTCTGAGTCTTTCTGTGCTCGCCTTGAGACTCCGGTATCGCTTGCCTGACCGCAGCAGTTCAAAGAGGCAGTTGTTCGGGTGACTGGAGTCTTTAATGATTCTCTTAGCCTTGCCCTTGCAACGCTTGTTGTAAATGTTCTGGAGGGTGGGGAGCCCCCCTCCAATTGTGCGTTCGGCTGAACGTGTCACTCTTTGTAGTCTGCTTCGGTCTTGTGCAGTGCTATTCCCAAACCAGGAGGTGATGTTGCCGGTCAAGATGCTCTCTATTGTACATGAGTAGAAGTTCTTAAGGATCTTCTGGCTGACTTGGAACTTCCTTAGGCGCCTGAGGAAGTAGAGGCGTTGTCGTGCCTTCTTCACAACACTGTCAATGTGTGTGGTCCATGTCAAGTCCTCGGATATGTAGGCTCCGAGGTACTTAAAGCTGTTGACTCTCTCAACCGGTGCCCCGTCGATGCTGAGGGGGCTGTAGTCCTTGACCCCCGACCTCCTGAAGTCCACAATCATCTCCTTTGTTTTGCTGACGTTCAGGGAGAGGCTGTTTTCCTGGCACCATCCCGCCAGGACCTTGACCTCTTCCAGGTAGGCCCTCTCGTCGTTGGCAGAGATCAGGCCCACCACCACTGTGTCGTCAGCAAATTTGATGATTGTATTGCTACTCCGCTGAGCCACACAGTCGTGTGTGTACAGGGAGTAGAGGAGGGGACTCAGAACACAGCCCTGGGGGGCCCCTATGTTGAGGGTGATGGATGAGGAGGTGCAGTTGCCTGCTCTCACTACCTGGGGTCTGCCAGTCAGGAAGTCCAAGACCCACTGGCAGAGGTCATAGCCCAAGCCCAGGTCCCTGAGCTTGGCTATGAGTATGGAGGGAACTATGGTATTGAATGCCGAGCTGTAGTCGATGAATAGCATTCTCACATAGTTCCCCTGCCTCTTGTCCAGGTGTGATGCTGCTGTGTGCAGCACATGGGCTATGGCGTCCTCCGTGGACCTGTTGGGGCGGTATGCAAATTGCAGGGGGTCCATGTTGATGGGGAGGGAGGAGCAGATGTAGCCCTTTACTAGCTTCTCAAAGCACTTCATGGCTATGGAGGTGAGAGCTACAGGGCGGTAGTCGTTGAGGCAAGCAGGCTTGGATTTTTTGGGTACAGGGATAATAGTGGACTTCTTCAGGCAGGTGGGGATGACAGCCTGTTCTAAGGACAGGTTAAATATGTCAGTGAATACTGGGGCCAGTTGGTCGGCACAGACTTTTAGGACGCGGCCGGGGATGCCGTCCGGACCTGCTGCCTTCCTGATATTCACTTTTTTAAAGGTCCGCCTCACCTCATGCTCTGTTACCCTGAACACTGCGCCTCCATCAGCAGCCGACCCCCCCCCCCCCATTGCCGTGGCTTGTGAGCTGGTGTTGTTATTACCAGCATCAAACCTCGCATAGAAGGTATTGAGGTCATTTGCTAAGGAGATGTCACTGTTCAGTTTGAGGGAGGCGCCTTTGTAGTCTGTCATCGTTTTGAGCCCCTGCCACATAGCTCTAGAGTCAGCTTGTTCAAACTGGAGTTCAATTTTATCCCTGTAGCGCCGTTTGGCCTCTGACACTGTCCTCCTTACGTTGTATCGCGCCACCTTGTGGTCATTCATGTTGCCTGCCACTAGGCCGTCGTTGTATGCTTTGGTGCGCTCTCTCAGAGCTTCACGGACGGATTTGTCTACCCAGGGTTTTTGATTTGGGTAAACTTTCATTTTGGTAGTGGGGATTGTTTCTTCCACCCTAGTACAAACATAGTCCAGCACTGTTTCCGTGTAGACATTAATGTTATCTGTGTCGTGGAACACATTCCAGTCTGTGTAGTGAAACACGGACAGGAGCGTCTCCTCTGACGTCAAATCCCATTTCTGCACCTCTCGCGAGACTACAGGAGTACTTTTAATTCTCTGTTTGTACTTTGGTGAAAGAAAGATGGACGCGTGATCTGATTTACCAAAGCCACTATCAGAATGAGCCTTGTAGCCACCTTTAAATTGCATGTAACAGTGATCTAGGATGTTACCGCCTCTGGTGTTGCAAGTCACATGCTGATAGAAGTCAGGCAATACCTTTCTCAGATTGGCGCTATTGAAATCTCCCAGCACTAAAATGGCGGCGTTAACATTCGCCACTTGTATTCTATTTACCTCGTCGTGGAGTCTGGAGAGCGCAACCTTGTTGCTGGCTTGCGGTGGAATATACACTCCGATCAGGACGATCGCCGTTAACTCCCTCGGGAGGAAGAAAGGACGACACTTGATGGTTATATATTCCAGTTCTGGGGAGCAGTGGTTGGATAATTCCTTCACGTTAGTTGGATCGCTCCAATTTTTGTTAAACATGAAGGCAATACCTCCTCCACGTTGTTTACCGGACTCTGCTGATGTCCGATCCTTGCGATGGATAAAGAAGTGATCTGCCGGTTGAATTGCGTGGTCTGGAACCTCCGGTGTGAGCCATGTTTCGGTGAAGCAGAGGACGTTGCAGTCCCTAACGTCTCTTTGATATTGAATCCTTGCTCGGATGTCATCCAGTTTATTGTCAATTGATTGTACATTGGCTAGCAATATACTGGGCAGTGGTGTACGGTGGCGTCTGGATCTCAGCCTGTTACGGATCCCAGCCCTCTTCCCACGCCGTCTGGTTCCCCTGTTCCTGGGATCAAGGAACAAAGGATCTGGTCCTACTCTCCGGAGAATTTCTTCAGGCCATTGTTGCGGTTCGGAAAGCTGGTCCAGTGAGTAATCCAGTTGGTAAGTTTCCCGTAATCCAATGTCTATGAGTGACTGACGGTCATACACGTTAGATGCACCAACAGTTGGTACAAACAAAACTCTAAAAACTATAAATATTAACAAAAGTAAGCACAGTCTCGACGGAGCGTACAGACAGGCAGCCGGTCGTTGCGGCGCCATCATGACACCATGTAAACACCATGCTAATCTACCTGTAAACACCATGCTAATCTACCTATAAACACCATGCTAATCTACCTATAAACACCATGCTAATCTACCTATAAACACCATGCTAATCTACCTGTAAACACCATGCTAATCTACCTATAAACACCATGCTAATCTACCTATAAACACCATGCTAATCTACCTGTAAACACCATGCTAATCTACCTGTAAACACCATGCTAATCTACCTGTAAACACCATGCTAATCTACCTGTAAAACCCCATGCTAATCTACCTGTAAACACCATGCTAATCTACCTGTAAAACCCCATGCTATCAAAATGCATCTGAAATGGAGTTAGCAGGTTTCTTGTGACAGCTGGCAACAGCAGCCATTCACCTTGAGGCTAAGGCTGCTTTGCTGTCTGTGTGTGTGTTCTGTTCTGTGTGTGTGTGTGTGTGTGTGTGTGTGTGTGTGTGTGTTTTCTGTTCTGTTCTACTCCGCTAAATTTGGCACGCACACAGACTGCTGCTTACAGCTATTTGAAGAGACAGGCTAGAGCCTGAGCTTTGTGTGTGCATGTGTGTGCAAGTGCATGTGTGTGTGTGTGTGACTGTCTGTATGTAAGTGAGAGGCGGGGCATTAAGACATAATAAAAGAAAGAGAGAGAGAAGTAGAGAGAAGAAAGGAGAGAGAGAAGTGATAGAATGACAGACTCTCCCCCCCAGCAGCTCATCCTTTCTTCGTGAAGTTAGAACGAGTGACAGTTTTCTCTTGGTTGGTTTGTTTGACAACAACACATATCTGTCAGAACAATGAACACACACACACATGCACACACGCACACACACACCTACACACACACACACACACACACACACACACACACACACACACACACACAGACACACACACACACACACACACACACACACACACACACACACACACACACACACACACACACACACACACACACAATATTGCAATATATTGTGATTTATTACCTTTTTTCAACTGCAATAATGCAATAATGTCACTTTATCAACATCTGCAATAAAAACATATATACATATTGAATTAGTTGTATCTATTAAGATAACATTTCAATCATTTTTTATTGCAGTAGAATGGGATTCTCAAGAAAAAAAATAACGTTTAAAATATCAATACTTCACGTTACTGTATTGATATAATATCGGCATGCAAAATATTGCGATATATCATGTTGATTTATTTTCTCCCACCCCTAGCAGGCAGACAGACAGACAGGTACAGTAGACAGGCGGACATGCAGGCAACCAGACAGGCAGACAGACAGGTAGACAGGCAGTGTGTGGTGAGCATCAGTATCATTATCGGTCACATCATCACACTCTGCAACGTGCTTAGTCTGGTCTCCACGACGACCACTATCTGATCCCTGTCACCTGGCTGTTGCTATACACACACACACAGGCTACACAGTATGGCAATGGCAAACCTTTTCCATTATGCAGATAGGTCGAGAGATTACTGCTTAAAATCTACTTACATACATACAGAGAAAGAGAAACAGACAGACAGACAGACAGATGGAGACAAAGAGAGAAATACGGGTAGAGAGAGGAGAGATGGGGAGAGACAGGAGAGACCGACAGACAGAGAGATAGGGAGAGATAGGCAAAGAGAGATGGGTAGAGAGAGGAGAGACAGATAGAGAGAGATAAAGAGATGGGTAGAGAGAGATACATGTTAATGTATCTGACTCAGGGTTTTTATTCTACTGTATGAAGCTGTTGATTTGGACATTTAGAAGCTAAAGACCAAAGCAAAAAATTAAGTTATTTGACTGGTCTATTTCATTTGAAATATGCAAAGTGATTGTGATTTAGCTCCTCTCCACAGTCATACACATTATCATTAGCTCAGACTGTGTTCAGGGATGGAAATTGGAAATTGATAAGAATATATTGATATCAATGCCATTATCATCCTTATTCTGCTCATCGGTTTGATTATTTATCAATCCCTGATAGATATTTTGTGTGGAAAAAACTCTCTGGGTTCCAGCAAAAAGATGACACTGACCTCTCAAAATCATACCTTTGGCAAGGGCACATATTTGTTTATATATACTAGTTTTTCTTTTCAACCTCCTACCTCATTTACTCTATTGTCCTAAAAAGATAGGCTATTCTGTTGACATTGCTGACATTTTAACATAACTTATGACATGAAAACAAATTCTATAATAGGCTATAGGTTAGGAATGATATGTTATCCATACTCATTTTGGCATTTTTCATTTAAGTCAGTGTTCCCTTTACTTCGACAATTTCTTTCCAACAGTAAAAGAGAGTTGAATGACATGACAGCATGCAGTGGAGGGCGGCTAGCATGTCTGGTTGGTTGATTATGGCACTCTTTAAATCCTTTGCTAAAACCTTTTGGATGCAGAGATATATTTTTCTTTAATTATTTAACGCGTTATATTTATTTACAAGTGGCACATGTGAAGCTATTGTTGTAATTGCTCAAAAACAAAATGTAGTATCCTGTTTGATGAATAATATTTTCCGCTGTGGATTGTGTATAGGCTAATACATCCACACTTTGGACCCTTTCTTCCTCTGCCATGACTCCTGATAAATGGACGTATGTATCAAAAGTGAAAGTACAAAGAAACTAAATGTTTTTTTTCCTCTCCAAGCTTTATTAAGTGCATTTTCCTTTCCCTCCCTCCCTCCCTCTCTTATCTCTTGCCTCCCCTTATCCTCTTGCCCCCTCCCTTCTCCTGTAGCTCCCTCCCTCAACTCCCCTCTCCTCTTGCTCCCTCCCTCCCTCTCACATCTTGCTCCCTCCCTCAACTCCCTTCTCCTCTTGCTCCCTATCTCTCTTCTTGCACCCTCCCTCTCTCTCCTCTTGCTCACTCCCTCAACTCCCTTCTCCCCCCTCCTCGTGCCCGCCATCAACTCCCCTCTCCTCTTGCTCCCTCCCTCCCTCTCTCTCATCTTGCTCCCTCCCTCAACTCCCTTCTCCTTTTGCTCCCTCCCTCCCTCTCTCTCTCATCTTGCTCACTCCTTCAACTCCCTTCTCTTCTTGCTCCCTCCCTCCCTCTCTCTCCTCTTGCTCACTCCTTCAACTCCCTTCTCTTCTTGCTCCCTCCCTCCCTCTCTCTCCTCTTGCTCCCTCCCTCAACTCCCTTCTCCTCTTGCTCCCTCCCTCAACTCCCTTCTCCTCTTGCTCCCTCCCTCAACTCCATTATCTTCTTGCTCCCTCCCTCCCTCTATCTCCTCTTGCTCACTCCCTCAACTCCCTTCTCTTTTTGCTCCCTCCCTCAACTCCATTATCTTGCCCCCCTCCTCTTGTCCCCCCTCAACTCCCCTCTCCTCTTGCTCCCTCCTTCCCTCTCTCTCATCATGCTCCCTCTCACTCCCTACTTCTCTCTCCCCTTGCTCCCTCTCTCCTCTCGCTCCCTCCTTCTCTACCCTCTTGCTCCCTCTCTCATCTCACTCCCTCCTTC
Organism: Notolepis coatsorum; assembly: GCF_963971535.1. Classification (NCBI taxonomy): domain Eukaryota; kingdom Metazoa; phylum Chordata; class Actinopteri; order Aulopiformes; family Paralepididae; genus Notolepis; species Notolepis coatsorum. Next base: position 51,370,978 of record NC_140170.1, on the reverse strand, counting down.
TCTCTCCCCTTGCTCCCTCCCTCTCATCTTTTGAAACACCATTATTGTGTTGTGAGGCAGACACTTCTTTAGGTGTTGTGAGGCAGACAGTTCTTTAGGTGTTGTGAGGCAGACACTTCTTTAGGTGTTGTGAGGCAGACAGTTCTTTAGGTGTTGTGAGGCAGACACTTCTTTAGGTGTTGTGAGGCAGACGGTTCTTTAGGTGTTGTGAGGCAGACGGTTCTTTAGGTGTTGTGAGGCAGACGGTTCTTTAGGTGTTGTGAGGCAGACACTTCTTTAGGTGTTGTGAGGCAGACGGTTCTTTAGGTGTTGTGAGGCAGACAGTTCTTTAGGTGTTGTGAGGCAGACGGTTCTTTAGGTGTTGTGAGGCAGACGGTTCTTTAGGTGTTGTGAGGCAGACGGTTCTTTAGGTGTTGTGAGGCAGACAGTTCTTTAGGTGTTGTGAGGCAGACGGTTCTTTAGGTGTTGTGAGGCAGACGGTTCTTTAGGTGTTGTGAGGCAGACGGTTCTTTAGGTGTTGTGAGGCAGACAGTTCTTTAGGTGTTGTGAGGCAGACACTTCTTTAGGTGTTGTGAGGCAGACAGTTCTTTAGGTGTTGTGAGGCAGACAGTTCTTTAGGTGTTGTGAGGCAGACGGTTCTTTAGGTGTTGTGAGGCAGACGGTTCTTTAGGTGTTGTGAGGCAGACAGTTCTTTAGGTGTTGTGAGGCAGACAGTTCTTTAGATCCTTGCATTTTTGGTGGAAAAACCATACCAAACAAATTTTTATAAAAAAGGTGTAAAGTGGTAAAAACATATGTGGGTGGGCCGTTATCAAAATCCGATATCGTCCAATACCGGTAACAGCCAATATCAGCCATTTGGATTACTATATTTTCATCTATATAAACATGATAGAAGTGGTGTGTGCTGAGTGGAACATGTGGGCGGGGGAAAGCATGGCTCTCTGCCTGTAGAGGTTAAATCACATGCTTAAGCCTGTCATACTAGATTTATGATGAGATCACACTGGAACATAGCTAGGTTAAAAAGGAGTCTGTCTCCAAATATTCCATGGATTCCTGTTGTTGGATGGAGAAAATGGGGTTGGACGCACAGAGCAATGACTGACGGGTAACTCAGACACCTGAGCCTCGACAAAACAGCATCACTGCATCATCTACTTTGGGACCACTTGTGGCCATCAGAACTGGATTGCAGAGCACCAGTTGTTTATGCGCAAAAATACGTATGTGTATGTACTTCCTCAGAATCTGAATGTGAAGCAACTAATCCTACAAATCTATCATGGTCTCAGACCGATTCACACAAATACATGTTTAGGGGCAAATGCGAGTGAAATGCTCGCACTGTAGAGCGGGCCCTCATTTATCAACAATTCTTAGAAAGTGTTCTATTTTCGTTCTTAAGCACAGAATTGAGAATGTGTGTACGTACAGAAAAATCGGGATTTATCACACGTGCGTACACAGGTTCTACGCACACTCCGTGTTGATAAATGCCACTTGTTCTACGCTCCGCGCTCGTGCACGGTTTTACGTATTTGCATATAGCACCGCCCGTAATTAACCATATATGGTCATGAAACACCCCCATGAAATGTGGAAAAGTGGACTAGCCGAGCGAACGCCTGGGAGAAATACGCGACAGGCTGACAGACATGTATTAACTTCCTAAAGACCATTGCTGCCTCAGGGCAGCACAAACACTAATAAAGACTGTTAACCACTGTTTGCCATTGGTGTCATTAATAACCGTGCTGCAATATGACTGCTTTTTCTTCGTTTCGTTCGATTAATACCCAGGGATTAAAGTTCTCCGTAAATTTCATTCCAAATCGCGACGGATTTTCCGCAAATTTTCTACCTGCATATGATTTGTAGAGGCATACAATCTATTTTGATGTCGGTAATAAGGTAGCCTATATAAACAATAATACGAGAGCATATACAAGAACCTTTCTATTCACATAACTGCATTTGTGATGGAGCTTTGACAGCTACATGGGTGGTACAGAGAGTAACAGTCTATTGCTCGATCCATCTCCAATATCACAATGGACCGTGCCATGCCTATGTGATCAATAAAAACGCGAACTTGAATCCCATCATCATATTTATATGTTGTGTCTGTCCACTATGTTTGTTACTTTGTTCTTTTTTTCCCCTATGTAAAGCGACATTGGGTCTCTTGAAAGGCGCTATATAAAATGAAGCTATTATTGTTATTATTATTATCACGTCTGTGCGGGAGCTCACAAATAGACTGTCTTTTAGTCTCAGTGAAGTTTCAACGGAGGTCATCTATTCTAACCAACAAATTGAAGTAGAAAGCATTTCGTTGTGACCAATCTTATTTGGAAACATGACACACAAAATAATAGTATTTCGCTTTTTATTTTAAACAATATTTAATCGCGTTTGGAGGTGGGTGTTCTGCGTCTGCCCCCCCCCCGTGCCAAACAAGCAGGCCAACCTCTTGTTCGAGCGTGAGCCCGTTATAATTACACTACTGTCGCTATTTTACAATTAACTATAATGAATTACAGTTCATACAGAACACGCGCCAGTGTTGGAAGTAATGCACGAAAGCTTATTGCTTTATATGCAGTCTCCATATTCTACCGCCGGGCGCCAGGTACGCACGGTCGGAGCTGTGCGTATATACACGCACAAAGTCAAGCACACGTTCAAATTGATAAGTCCCACACTTTGCTTAGAAATGATCGTACGCACGGGTTACGCACATATCTGTGCGTACACAACATTGATAAATGAGGGCCCTGCTATTTCGCCATCCATCTTTTCCTCATCTCTTGCTTCTGCTGCATCGATGCCAATAGCACTAGTACCTCCATCCGCTCCAATATAACTCGCTCACCCGCATTGATTCTACCCTCTCGCCTCCCCTCGTCTCCCGGAGCTCACCGCTCTCTGAACCGGCCTCCTCGACAGCGGAACACAGAGGCTCTTGGCCCGTCTCGTGGGCCTCTTCGTTTCCTTCCTCCTCCTCCCTCCCTTCCCCTCGGCTTTCTAGGCATATCTTCTTCCAAATCAATTCTCTGACTTATGAATATCCCATCGCCACGTTTCATGCTTTATTTCTTCAGAGTTTTATCAGATGTCTCAATGTTTACACCAGGGGCTCAGCTAAGCTCGTCGTCTCACCCCATACTATCGCTAACCGGAAGTCCGGTCAGGGAACATTCTGTAGGAAGTGAAGTATAGGTAGTCTGCCGGTTGGTCAGGCAATCTCCAGTGAGGTTAGGGTTACGGTTAGGTTTATAAATGCAAAGGTTAGAGTTGGGCTTTATAAAGAACATTTAAGGTGGTGAACATTTAAGGAGAAATGCAAATACCTTCTAGCCATGATCCTGTGAGTTGTTTAGTATTTTGTATTTTGTATTTATTGGTTTAAAATACAGAGACAGTGCATATTAAGGAACATTTGACTGTAAATATGCCAGTTTAGCCAAGTTGGCTAATTTTCAACTGTAGTCTCTGGGGCAGGTGACATGAGCACAACAATAATTAAAACATAGTACAATAATTAAAACACAGTAGGAATCAATATAGGTTACAATACACTAAAATACATACAAATAAATACATTAAAATACAACCCCTCAGTTAAAAAACATAGTACAATAATTAAAACACAGTAGGAATCAGTATAGGTTACAATACACTAAAATACATACATTAAAATACAACCCCTCAGTTAAAATGGTCGCACACTTGACCATCTCTCAACCATGATTTTAAGTTAGTTTTAAATGAGATGTAACTTTGATACTCCCTGAGCCGTGTTGGCAGACTGTTCCAGGTGTGGGCTGCTCTCACGGAAAAGGCTGTCTGACTAAAAGCAGACCTCCTGTTTGGGACTACACAGTCCCCTCTGACTAGTGTTGCTATCTTCTCTGCTGTTGTAAGCCTGGTCTCTCTGCTGTGGTAAAACCTGCTCTCTCTGCTGTGGTAAAACCTGCTCTCTCTGCTGTGGTAAGCCTGCTCTCTCTGCTGTGGTAAACCTGGTCTCTCTGCTGTGGTAAACCTGGTCTCTCTGCTGTGGTAAACCTAGTCTCTCTGCTGTGGTAAGCCTGCTCTCTCTGCTGTGGTAAACCTAGTCTCTCTGCTGTGGTAAACCTGGTCTCTCTGCTGTGGTAAACCTGGTCTCTCTGCTGTGGTAAACCTAGTCTCTCTGCTGTGGTAAGCCTGCTCTCTCTGCTGTGGTAAACCTGGTCTCTCTGCTGTGGTAAACCTGGTCTCTCTGCTGTGGTAAACCTAGTCTCTCTGCTGTGGTAAACCTGGTCTCTCTGCTGTGGTAAACCTAGTCTCTCTGCTGTGGTAAGCCTGGTCTCTCTGCTGTGGTAAGCCTGCTCTCTCTGCTGTGGTAAGCCTGCTCTCTCTGCTGTGGTAAACCTAGTCTCTCTGCTGTGGTCAAACCTGCTCTCTCTGCTGTGGTAAACCTGGTCTCTCTGCTGTGGTAAGCCTGGTCTCTCTGCTGTGGTAAGCCTGCTCTCTCTGCTGTGGTAAACCTGGTCTCTGCTGTGGTAAACCTGGTCTCTCTGCTGTGGTAAACCTGGTCTCTCTGCTGTGGTAAACCTGGTCTCTGCTGTGGTAAGCCTGCTCTCTCTGCTGTGGTAAACCTGGTCTCTGCTGTGGTAAACCTGGTCTCTCTGCTGTGGTAAAACCTGCTCTCTCTGCTGTGGTAAACCTGCTCTCTCTGCTGTGGTAAACCTGGTCTCTCTGCTGTGGTAAACCTGGTCTCTCTGCTGTGGTAAACCTGGTCTCTCTGCTGTGGTAAACCTGCTCTCTCTGCTGTGGTAAACCTGCTCTCTCTGCTGTGGTAAACCTGGTCTCTGCTGTGGTAAGCCTGCTCTCTCTGCTGTGGTAAACCTGCTCTCTCTGCTGTGGTAAACCTGGTCTCTCTGCTGTGGTCAAACCTGCTCTCTCTGCTGTGGTAAACCTGCTCTCTCTGCTGTGGTAAACCTGGTCTCTCTGCTGTGGTAAACCTGGTCTCTCTGCTGTGGTAAACCTGGTCTCTGCTGTGGTAAACCTGGTCTCTCTGCTGTGGTAAACCTGGTCTCTCTGCTGTGGTAAACCTGGTCTCTCTGCTGTGGTAAACCTGGTCTCTCTGCTGTGGTAAACCTGCTCTCTCTGCTGTGGTAAACCTGGTCTCTCTGCTGTGGTAAACCTGGTCTCTCTGCTGTGGTAAACCTGGCTTCAGCACCGTTGAAAGTGTAAAATGACCTCATACATAAATGCATGCATTTTAAAGGCAAACATGCATATTTTAAAACATACATACATTTTAAAGTTTAATGTGGGAATAAATACATAATGCTATACATGTTTGTGTGTGTGCATGGGTGTTTGTGTGTGTGTGTGTGTGTGTGTGTGTGTGTGTGTGTGTGTGTATTAGCTTTTAGCCTGCTCAGCCACTAATGCAGGTGATATTCCATAAATGTGTGCAAAACATATACATGAATACATACATATATTTAGGAGAGTTGATAGGGGTTATTAAGTGTGTGTGTGTTTTGTGGTTGTGGCTATTCAAAGTCTTGGTTTTGATCCTCAGCAAGAAGCCAAGGCTGTCTCTCTACCTCTCTCCGCTCCTCCCATCTCATTCTCTCTCTTGCTCCCTTTCCTTCCTTATTCACTCGCTTCTTCTCCTCTCCCCCCTCAGCCTCTTTCTCCCCTCAGCCTCTCTCTCTCTCTCTCTCTCTCTCTCTCTTTCTTTTGCCTCTTCTACGCAGCCTGTTCAAGGTAGAAATGTTGTGCCGTTATTCTGCCTCTCAGTTCTGTATAAAAGGTATGAATGCAGAATAGGGGGCATTGTTGTTCCGGCATCAAGCCGCCAGCAGGGGCAGTCACATTGCCGGAATGGGGTGGCCTCGGCGTCTGTGTAAATTGATGCTTTGATGATGTTGTTCATTCTGTGGGGGGTATAGGCCTGGCCCTTAATGTAGCTTGTAGGTAATATCATAACCACAACTATTTTCACAAGTGGAGCCACTATCCCTGCACCACCAACCCACAGCAATATGACTCCATCCAGCTCTCAGTTGTTGCATGAAGGTGGGATAGAACCAAGGACCAGAACAGTCCTTTATTCAACAGAAAATACTGGCAAACTCTGAACACAAAAACCACCAGTTCTTCTCTGAACCTAAACATTTTTTTTTGTATCCTCTTTTTCTCCGCCTGATTTTCAATTTTTTTCTCCCCATCCCAATTTAGTCGTTATGCCAATACCCCCCCTCCCCTACCTGGTTGTTGTGCGCATGTTCCTCCTACTGGTCGGTACAAGGGAACCCTGAAGTCTACCACATGCTTCCTCCAACACATGTGGAGACAGCCAGTGGCTCTCTTTTCACCTGGCAGCGAGGACTCTCATTGGTGAAGCGTAACGCGTGGGAGGTCACGCTGCCTTCACCACTTCCTGCCTTTTCGCTGAGCAGGCGCCCAGACCTGACCTGTAGGCGTCGCTGTCCACAACGCCAGATTACCACCCACGACTTCCCTCCCCCTAACTCAGCCAAACGGGTTAGTATGACGACCGGCCCAAGCCGCAGGGCAATGATGACTCCGGGAGTCGAGACCGCAGCCTCTTGCATTGGTGACGAGCACAATCTCCGCTACGCCACCCGACCGCCAAAAACCAAACCATTTTAAGCAAAATCGAGACAATAGAGCACTGAGCACACCTGGGACATCCCCTCTTTGATGAGGCGTGCCAGGTGTGACCGATGCCTCATTAGAAACTCTGGGAGCCACTCGTCTCACCATCTAGCTGACTGCCAGTTGATTAGCCGCGTGGACCCGGCTCTGTGTTACAGGGACTGCATACAGAGTTGGGAAGTGGTTAGCGGAAAAAAACGGTAGCAACCTGCCTGGAAGCACTAAATCTATTCCAATCTTCTCCCAAAACTCACCACAGACCGTCCAAAGCCTCCTTTTCCCCCAGAACAGTTGAGTCTTTAGTCCATAATGAATTATTTGTTCACCAGCTCTGTGTTTTTGTGACCACATGCTTCTAATTGTATAATAACTCAACTTGGCGCACACACACTACGACAAAAGAATGCCCAACACCTGGGTCGTTTAGCTGATTTTGCCAAGTGTAGGGCATTACTTTGTTGTAGGGAGACACTGGTGTGTATACAGTGCTGGCGATTTTGCATCCAGTCTCATTGCAAATCTTGATCGGAACTGGCCTTTATACGTCACACTTCTAAAACGGGTCTCACTCACTCTCTCTCTCTCTCTCTCTCTCTCTCTCTCGCTCTCGCTCTCGCTCTTGCTCTCTCTCTCTCTCTCTCTCTCTTTCTCTCTCTCTCTCTCTCTCTCTCTCTCTCTCTCTCTCTCTCTCTCTCTCCCTCTCTCCCCCCTCAACCTCTCCAGTAGAATGTGTGGGGTTTCCTTGGGCTGTCAGCATGGGCTGTGTGGCTAGTGCATCACTGATAGATTCCTCAGCACCGCTTGTGTGTGTGTGTGTGTGTGTGTGTCTGTGTGTGAGGTGATACATTAAGATAAATATGTGCTAAAATGAATGAATACAGTATTTTAATGAATTTTATACTACAAACAATGTTTGTCTGAGTGGTGTGTGTGTGTGTGTGGGTGTATGATAGGATAATGCTTTGCATCCATGATATTAATCATCACAGCTCAGGGAAAGAGGCCCTCCCCCAACACACACAACACACACACACACACACACAATCTCCATTTCCCCAGCTCTCTGTTGCTCTCAGCAGGGGGTTGCCAGGGGCAACAGGAGGTCTGCACTGTGTGTCAATCACGCACTGGGAACTGTGTGTGTGTTGACGGCACAGTAGGCATGAGTCACAGAGACGTATGCATATACATAGACACACGCACACACACTCACACACACACACACACACACACACACACACACACACACACACACACACACACACACACACACACACACACACACACACACACACACAGGGTCGATCAGTGATTGCTGCTCTATACTGCAGCATAATGCTACGCTACTGCATTAAGATACAGAGAAACGGTGAGAGAGAGAGAGAGAGAGAGAGAGAGAAAGATGGGGGACAGAGACAGAGAGGACACGCACACATACACACACACGGTGTTATCATAACCTCTGTGCAATACATCAGCTTTATCTCCAGCCTAGAATAGGAATATCAATTTCACCCGTTAATATTTATAACATATGGTTGTGTATATGGTGTGTGTGTGTGTGTGTGTGTGATCTACAGTATCAGTCTTTTTTTACTCATCTATAATCTACACACATGGTACCATGACAACAGAACCTCACATAGAAACACAGAAGGAACATGAAACAATACACATATGTATCACTCTCCATACACACAGTACTGTACAATACACAGTAGTAGACTATATGTATCACTCTCCATACACACAGTACTGTACAATACACAGTAGTAGACTATATGTATCACTCTCCATACACACAGTACTATGTACGTCAAACAATAATCAGTAGACAATATGTATCGCTCTTCATACATTTAGTAACATGTAGAATACACAGTAGAGACTATGTATACCATTATACATTAGGGGTGTAACGATACACAGAAGCCACGCTTTGGTACGTTCCTAATGTTTGAGGTCACGGTTCGGTACGAGTTTGGTACAGGAAAAAAGCAAGATAAATCCCACATGCATAAGGCTAGGTCTCTTTTCATTTATTTTGAACAGACGGTAGTACAAGTTATACTTAGTTTCACCAGGTGTCACATTGTCCCCCCTGAGATAGTTTGGTACAGCCTGGTCATGTAGTGTATCAAGCAGTAAACACAACAGTGAACACACAATGGTTTTATGTCTGCTTTGGTATCTAGAGGCTATAAAAGCAGCAGGGATAACTAGTTGTTATTGTCCCGTTTATTTTTTTTGCCTGGCTCCAGTGATTGGCACATCGGGATGCTAATATCTCAAATTAGCTATCAAGATTCTAAAATAGCTAGCTAATGTTATCGGTCAAAATACTTCCCAAAGGTCAGTGAATACCACGACCACAACACCAGAGGGAGCTCCACAAATCATGTTAAACCCAGATTCGGCTCAAACAAGGGACTAAACACGTTTCGCAATTATGTCACATCAATGTGGAACGCCCTACCCAAAGCTGTAAAGGAATGTGAATCACTACCCACTTTCAAAAGCACTCTCAAAGAACACCTACGGGAGACTGCAATTCGAAACTGGCCCCTACAAATGTCCTAACCCAGTTGTACAGTAAATGACCAAGTATGGCTTTGTCAGTATTCCAATGTACAGTGTACAGCGCGATCTCTCAGCGGCGAGGGTCTGCGTGGGAGGGACACGCCGCCCTCGTCACTTCCTGATTCTACTGCGCAGGCGCACCAACCGACCTGTAGGAGTCGCTGTCCACAACGTCCGATCCCCACCCACCAGCTTCCCACCCCCTAATACTGCCAATTGTATTAGTATGAGCGACCAGCCAAGCTGGTAGCAACGCCGAGAGCTGGGCTCGAACCCAGCATCTCCTGCGTTGGTGGCGAGCGCCTTACCCTGTGTATATCACTCTCAATACATTTAGTACTATGTACATACAACAATAGACAGTAGACTATAAGTATCACTCTCCAAACATTTAGTAGTACTATTATATACACCAAATCTGTTCCTATCTCTGATTCCATTAGCTTTAAATGGTGCTGTATTGATTACACATCATGTTGGTTTGGATATAAACTGCTAGGTGCTTTTATTGATCAGTTGGCATGTAGACTATATGAGGAAGAATGGCCTCTTATATTTAATGTGTTTTTAATTTGTATTGCTGTTATTGTTGAGCCGTTTAACTTTTTAGTATGCACACCTCTACAGGATTTAATACATTAAAACATTCATACTCTACAGGATTTAATAAACATTCAAACCTCTACAGGATTGAATAAACATTCAAACATAAATGTTGGCTCTTTCAGGTGTTTATAGTTAGATTAGTTAGTTAGTTAGTTAGTTACAGTATTTTGTCTATTTTCCTCTCTCTCTCTGTTCATCTCTCTTCACCCCTCCCTCTCTCTCTGTTCATATATCTCTCTTTTTAACTCTCAGTATGTCTGCTCATTATCTGCATGCTTCACTGTGTGTGTGTGCAGTAGTATGTACAGTATACACAACTGTATATGCTGTATTTAAAAACGTTATAAAACATTTCGTTTCATTAACATTTTTCTGTACAGACAATCTAATCATCTTTAGATGGATCTAGCTGCTGTGCGTGAGTGTGTGTGTGTGTGTGTGTGTGTGTGTGTGTGTGTGTGGAGTGTGTGTGTGTGTGTGTGTGTGTGTGTGTCTGGCTAGTATGCCAATCTGTACCGTGTCTAGCATCTTAAATCCAGACGTGTGATATAGCAGCACTAATGGCAGCACATCCATCACACACACACACACACACACACTCTCTATCTCTCTCTCTTTCTCTCTTTTTCTCTCTCTCTCTCTCTCTCTCTCTCTCTCTCTCTCTCTCTCTCTCTCTCTCTCTCACACAGAGGGACGGGGCACAATGATTTGGCGTGCTCTGATTATGTCTCAATGTGGCATAGAGGTGGAGAGAGAGGGTGGAGAGAGGGATTGATTGATTGAACATTTTATTAACAGATTGCAGAATGGGTACAATACAATACAGCTCAGCTCAATACACACAATTAAAGGGGATGCAGACCAGAGAAAGACTTTCGTCTTGTTTACATCAGGGTCCCCCATTTTCAATTCATCATAACATATATGACATACATGACAGATAAACAGTACTGCTACATCTAGACATTTATGACATACCAGATTTACAAATACAGTACTGTTTGTGATACAAAAATAGTCTAAAAAAGAGTATATACATTTGACGAAGAAACTGTAGAGGGGGTGGAGAGAGAGGGTGGAGAGGGGGGGTGGAGAGAGAGAGAGAGAGAGAGTGGAACAACAACACCATCATCAAATTTGCTGATGACACAGTAGTGGTGGGCCTGATCTCTGCCAACGACGAAAGGGCCTACCTGGAAGAGGTAGAGAACCTGTCACAGTGGTGTCAGGAGAACTGCCTCTCCCTGAACGTCAGCAAAACAAAAGAGATGATTGTGGACTTCAGGAGGTCGGGGGTCAAGGACTACAGCCCCCTCAGCATCGACGGGGCACCGGTTGAGAGAGTGAACAGTTTCAAGTACCTCGGAGCCCACATATCCGAGGACTTGACATGGACCACACACATTGACAGTGTTGTGAAGAAGGCACGACAACGCCTCTACTTCCTCAGGCGCCTAAGGAAGTTCCAAGTCAGTCAGAAGATCCTTAGGAACTTCTACTCATGTACAATAGAGAGCATCCTGACCGGCAACATCACCTCCTGGTTTGGGAATAGCACTGCACAAGACCGTAGCAGACTACAAAGAGTGACACGTTCAGCCGAACGCACAATTGGAGGGGGGCTTCCCACCCTCCAGAACATTTACAACAAGCGGTGCAAGGGGAAGGCTAAGAGAATTATTAAGGACTCAAGCCACCCGAACAACTGCCTCTTTGAACTGCTGCGGTCAGGCAAGCGATACCGGAGTCTTAAGGCGAGCACAGAAAGACTCAGAAGAAGCTTCTATCCCCAGGCCATCAGGCTGCTAAACGAACAATAATCACTATGCAACAACCATCAAATGCACACAGCACACACACCCACACGCACACACTCACTCAAACAAACAACACACTGCAGCACCCACTCTCCACACTTTAGATCACACAAACACACTTACACTTTATATTTATTGATAAAGGATTTGCACTACAACTCGTACACCTACTGTGAATTGTACCTAAATTGCACCTCGTCCCATTTCTCCATTTCTGCCTTGCACTATATAGTATTGTATATTAGTACACTGCACAGTATTGTATATTGTATGGTAACTACGTCTATTCTGCATCGAACATTGTACATATGTCTAAACTGAACACTGTGACCTCATTTTTTTTACTTCTAATTTTACTATGTTATTTTATTTCATACTTATCTTGTCTTGCACAGTCTCTGGAGCGCAACAGTAAGAAGCATTTTGTATAAAAGTATTCTGTACTTCTGTATGACAACTATTAAAGAAACTTGAAACTTGAGAGAGAGTATAGCCATATGAAATCCGCGTTCACGGAATCATGGACGGAATTGCGGAATTGACCAATAAAAATGGAATCAACTGCAAAACGTGGAATATTGCAGAATTTGGCCCAATCTGGACTGAAATTCCGTTTTTGGGTGGAACGTTTGGTGCAAAGCAAACATGGCCGGGGAGGCGGGGACGCTACAGCGTGTTACACACAACACGCAGCAGTGTCCAAGCGTCTGGCTGCTTCAGTGTTAATGTCGTCAAGAAGCTAAGAAATTCCGCAATAAGCCCTAAATTCAGAGCAGAGCAGTATCCTAATGACTTTTATGCCTCCGGCGATAAGGTGTTTTGCTAATTCTGTCAACGTTCCGTGGACTGGACCCGCAAAAACACGTGCGACACTATTGTGATTAAATAGCTAACGTTACAGTACATAGGACTATAGATGGAAATGATAGCTTCTTGCTAAATCTAGTGCACCCATCCATTTGTTTAATGCAAACGATTGTCATTACACACTGTCCTTTATAAACTAAATAAACGTAAATAGCTATGTAACGTTACAGTACATAGGACTATAGATGGAAATTATAGCTTCTAGCGAAATCTGGTGCACCCATCCATTTGTCACCTGTTAAGCCTTAAGGTCCCCCTATAGGGGGAACCTGCTTTTCTTTATCATAAATCGATCAATAGAGACCGTATTAGATCCCCAATTATCATATCTTGGGGTATCATTGGAAAGCCACACTCATTGGCTACAACCCTGTGCAAAGATTTTCGAGATCGCCAAATGATTGACGGAGCTAGAGCCCCGGGAGTCGGGGTGGTAATGTGTACTTTTGCATACTTTGGGGCACGCCTCACATATCGGCATGTAACTCGAGAACCACTGAACGGATTTTGTCACCTGAAAGGGCAATCGACAGGCAACAAATAGGGCTTTAATTCTATCTATATATTGTATTAAAAGAAATGCACACCCGAGCCACTAGAGGTCAGCAAAGAATCGTCCACATGCGGGCCCTTGGATGTTAAGAGGTTAATGTTTTTAAATATATATTTTTTGTAGCCAAGAGTAAAGACCATAACCCTATCAAAAACAGTAGTCATAGTGTATATTTTCATTTTTACCGATGTTTTATACGATTTATCGGAAAATGCTAATTATCGTAAAAACCGCAAGGAAATGACTAAATCCATATTCAACCATGCCATTGGAAAGATGAGCATTTTCCCTATCCATAGATGTATGATTTGGCCATAATAAGGTCACGGTCAAGTTCAAGGTCAAATATGAATTTATTATTAAAATCGATTATCATTCATTACTGTATCTACAAATCCTTCTGTTTAATCATCTTCCCTTTATTCATTTGCTTAGATTTTTTGTACACATGATCTCAATAAGGTGGTGAATGAGCTCAGTGAGCATTTTCTCATACCCGCAGATTTAACATGATCAAAGATGCAAAAATCATAAATCATAATTTATATTCTCCTTTTCTTCATTACAATTTACTCAGCCTAGTAACAGACACAATATTTCTGACACTGGAAATACATACCCCCAGATGTTCCTAGATACCAAGAACATGCTAATTGACCTTGCATAAGTGGAGCAATCTTCCATTTACTTAGGCATGTACCTTTAGGCGAAATATTCCTACAGCTTAACAGGTTAATGCAAATGATTGTCAGTACACACTGTCCTTTATAAACGAAATAAACTAAACTAAAGGTGCCTAAATTATGCATTACTATATTTCATCACAATATAATAGATATAGCTAGGCTACTGACATTGTGATAATGTCAGTAGTAGCTAGCTGTATCTATTGTTTACACTTGAAATGTGTATTTTTATTTGGTGTGCATTTCTATTTTGTCACAATATTATTTGAAAAATATTGTGTAAAATTGAACTGTATTTCTGAGTTGCAGCACTTAAAAACATTAAATGGACTGTTATATCTTATTCAATTGTGGACATTTATTCATTCCCACTTATTAGACACTATTTCTGATGGTAAAATTAGCATAAAAAGTGAAATACAGAACGGAACAAACGGAATTTGGGAAAATTTTTAATGGAATTTGGAAAATAATAAAACGGATTTCATATGGCTCTGAGAGAGAGAGAGAGAGAGAGAGAGAGAGAGAGAGAGAGAGAGAGAGAGAGAGAGAGAGATACCCACCCAAGTAGTTCATCTCATCATCAGTGTCAGATAAGTATGTTTGTTCCAAGATATAATGAGATTGGTGATTGGCAGTCTCTTCTGTTCAACTAATCCAAAATGTAACAAAGCATCTGATTGGCTTATACGACACACATGGCAGCACACATGACGTGGCACACGCCACACTGTTCAAATCACTGGAAAATTAAACATCTAACGATGATTTTTGATACATCCGTTCACTAGATTACTAGAACACTGCAATTTGTATTAGAAATATAGACCGGTTCATTGGTCTGGCTGAGTAATCGGGCAGATATCTGGCATTTTTAAGTAATAATAATCAATAACTAGGGATGCCCCGATCACGTTTTTTGCCACCGATACCGATCACCGATCGTCGTGAGCCATATCGGCCGATACCGATCCGATACCGATTGTTTTTGATTAAAAAGAAATAAAAAAATATTTTATATAAAAAGTTTTTTTTTTTTTTTTTTTATAAAATATATATATTATATAATTAGACTTGTACTTGTATTATCTGCGACTGCGAGACATCGCCACCACGCAACAAGTCAAAATGCTCACTATCTGCAAACAGCTCCACTGTCTGTGTGTACTCTAGTAGCCCAGCTCCAAAAAGGATTCTCCGGCGCTGCAGCGGGACCCCATTGGTAACGTTAAGTGCTTTGGTCATTTCACATTCAGCAAGCCCTCAGCTCGAATACGCATTAAATCAATGTTATAAGACATTGATATCAAGAGCTATCTGTAGCTACTGCTAGCCGGCTAGATGACGTTAAGACAGAACTTTAGTTCAATGGGACATTTCTTTTTGAACAGTAAACGAACGTCAGCTAACGCAAGCTAACTGAGGTATGAACATGAACTACTAGACTTTCTGGATCATTTGTTGATATCAGGAGCTATCGGTAGCTAGCCGGCTAAATACCGTTAGACAATGCCTACTAAACGTGAATAGTTGACTGGGTAATTTTGTTTAAACAGTAACGATAGCTAGGTAGCTAACGTTAGCGCAGGTCGAATGCAGTGCACTACAGACTCGAGCAGAGGAGCCGCACCTCTTTGTTTACAAACTCTACACGGGGGCGGGCGGGGCTAGGGAGGAGGAGCAGCGGCAGTTTGCAGGTCGTGTGTGTCTGAGACAGACAGCGGGTGAGAGCTTCGCTTGATCGGTTTCCGCTATCGGCGAATATGACTAATTATCGGAATTCACAGATTGCATATTTATACTGAGTATCGGCCGATAACGATCGGTGGCCGATCGATCGGGGCATCCCTATCAATAACCATACCCACATGGCCGATTTACAGAAATGTTAGCACTCTCCCTTGTGTCAAACCTGAAAGTGTCAATTGATTAAAATAAGTGTATGTGTACAAGATGGCGGCTCGCTCGTAGATCTTCTCTTTTAAAGTTGACCCTGAAATATGTTTCCGACAACATTTTGAACGGTAAGTTCGATATGCTATTGCTGGATCTTGAGTCATATTTTATCTGCAATGTCTAGTTTGACTGGATTTTGTTTCCATGGTACAGGCTTGCGCACCACTGCTAGATTTACGATATTTATTTTATTTGTAGGATAAAAGTGTCTCGCTCGTTCCAGGCACAGAGAGAACAGGACTAGTGGCACAGCAGCCGTGGGAACACCATGAATGTACCATACCATGTTTTCCTTCCAACCCAGGGAAACAGTGGCTCAGGAGGTAGAGCAGTCGTCTGGTAATTGGAAGGTTACTGGTTCGATTCCGGCTCCTGCTGGCAGCATGTCAAAGTACGTAGTAAACCCCTAACTCAGTGGTGCCCAACCAGTCGATCGCGGGCTGATTTCAAGTAGATCTCGATTAATAAAATTAAGATTATAATTTTTTTTTTTTTTTGCAAAATCAACTCTGCCTCTCCTTGTTAACTACAACAAGCAATGCTGTTTGTTATTTAAGATGAGGTTGGACTCTGCACTGACAGATTTGTGTTCATTGTGCTGCTTTTATAAAGCCTCAAATGACGGCTTACAAATATAAAATTTTGGCTGGTAACTCTCGGCTAGGTGGTAAATTAAAAAGTAGATCTTGGTTCAAAAAAGGTTGGGCACCCCTGCCTAACTGTTCCGGATGAGCAGGTTGGCACCTTGCATGGTTGTCTCTGCCCTCGGCGTCGTGAGTGAATGGGTGAATGTGAGGCATAAGTTGTAAAGCGCTCTGGATAGAAACGCTATGCAAATTCTCACAAAGTAATTGTCTTTAAGACCATCCTGGGAGCGTTCTCCTCCCAGAGGCCGACACACCTGCATTAGTCCACACAGCTGCTGCTAATGGGAACTGATGAAGGTATGAGCCGAGTGATCATCATAAACATATAGGTGGTGAGTGTTCATCTTTCTCTCTCTGTCTGTCTGTCTGTCTCTCTATCTGTCTCCGTCTCTCTGTTTTAACTTCTCTCCTTGATTGATTGATTGATTGAAAACTTTAATTAACAGATTGCAGAATGGGTACAATACAGTACGGCTCAATACACACAATTGTTAAGGGGATGCAGACCAGAGAAAGACTTTTGTCTTGTTTACATCAGGGTCCCCCATTTTCAATTCAGAATGACATTTATGACATACAGATATAAAAATCTAATCTAATCATCTAATCTAATCTAATCATGACATTTATGACATACATGACATACAGATATAAAAATCTAATCTAATCATCTAATCTAATCTAATCATGACATTTATGACATACAAGATATGAAAATATACAGTACTGTTAAACAGAGATCCTAACCGTAAATATATAATAATAATAATAATAATAATAATAATAATAATAATAATAATAATAATAATAATAATAATAATAATAATAATAATAATAATAATAATAATAATATAATAATAATAAACTTTATTTGTATAGCACCTTTCATACAGAAACTGCAGCTCAAAGTGCTTCACAACAGAAAAAAGACAGACATAAAATGAGCACATAAAGTGCAGACATATAAAATCAGTTTTTCACATTAGGATCTAACATCCCAACAGGCCACCTTGTTTATGGTTTGATTCAGTTTTAAATAGACAATAATAAAAAGAGTAAGATAAAATAGACAGAGTAAAATATTGCAATGGTGCAGTGCAATAAAATTGTAGAATAGAATAGATAAAAAAAAATATATATTTTACAGTGCAATAAAATAGTTCTGGATTACTGTTCAACAGTTCAAAGTCGTCTTTACCTTCTCTGTTTGGTATCCACAGTTTAAAACTTAACAGTCTTCCTTCCTGTTTTATACCCACTTTGACCCTTCGAACCTCCCACCCAGGGCAAACCTCCCTCTCAGGGCAAACCTCCCTCTCAGGGCGCAGTTCCCTCTCTCAGGGTGCAGTTCTAGGCCTGGGTCCTACACAGTTTTAAAGCCTGACAGTCTCTTGTTTGATACCCACACTTTTTTTTTTATTATGTTTTTGGTAGATTTTTTATTTGTTTGTACTACCGGGCAGTTCGGTAGCGGGAGAGAGAGAGGAAGAACGGGAGACAGAGCGGGGGGAAGACATTCGGCAAAGGACGTCGGGTCCGGGAATCGAACCCGGGTCGGTCGCTTCGCGACGCAGCGCGTTACATGGGTCGCCACTTGGGTGCCCACCCACACAGTTTAATACCTGACAGTTTTGAACCTGTAATAAAAAGCAATAGACAGAGTAAAATAATACAGTGCAATAAAATTGTAGAATAGAATAGATAGTCAAATTATGCAATAGAATGGACGGAGTAAAATAGTGCTACAGTACAATCAACAGCGGAGTGTATTAGAAGGCTATGGTGAAGAGGTACCTTTTTAGCTTATTCTTTTAAATATTAAGAGATCTAGCTTCCCTAATGTCCATAGGTAGTGTGTTCCATAACTTTGGTGCATAGTTTGCAAAGGCTGCATCCCCGATTTTCCTTAGACTGTGGCTTGGAACCTTCAATAGACCAGTAGTAGATGATCGCAATGTTCTAGGAGGCACATAGTTGACTAGAGAATTTGCAATGTAGCTTGGTCCTGTTCCATTTAGTGCTTTGTATATAAGGAGGAGGACCTTGAAATCGATTCTAAATGTTACCGGAAGCCAGTGTAGGTTAGCTAATACAGGACTGATGTGGTCGCTCCTCTTGGTTCTAGTTAGTAGCCTAGCTGCCGAGTTTTGAATGAGTTGGAGTCGTTCTGTGTTTTTTTTTGGGAGGCCGGTGAGGAGTGCATTACAGTAGTCAAGTCGGCTTGAGATAAAGGCATGGATCCATTTTTCAGCGTCTTTTTGATTAGCTTAGCTATGTTTCTAAGGTGGGAAAATGATGTTTTTGTCACCTTGTTGCTTAGGTCTGAGTCTATTATAACACGAAGACTTGTAACTTCGGGTTTATAATATACATACGAGGGGGAGGGAACTGTACATTAGGAGGGGGTGGGTGGCGCTGGGTGGTTCGGACATTTACGGGGGCCAGTTTCGAATTGCAGCCTCCCGTAGGTACTCTTTGAGAGCGGTTTTGAAGGTGGGTAGGGATTCACATTTCTTATGGCTGTGGGCAGGGCGTTCCACGTCGACGTGGCATAATTGCGAAACGTGTTGAGTCCCTTGTCGTCCTCATCTCTCTCTCTCTCTCCTCTGTCTGACCTCCAGACCTCCCTCCATCCCTCGCTCCCTCTCTCCTCAGTCCTAAAAAGGAATAAATTAGTCTTTCGTCCTGCTTACAATTGTACTTATTTTCCCTCCTTCTGCAGCCTGACGTTCCTGTATTCCTCCATTCCTTCTCTCCTCTCTCTCTCTCTCTCTCTCTCTCTCTCTCTCTCTCTCTCTCTCTTTCTCTCTCCATCTTTCCCTCCAAAACGGTATAATCCTCCTCAACCTCCACCCCTCCTATCTCCGTATCTCTCTCCCTCTCGTTCCATCCTTCATCCCCCACTCTCAGAGAGAGCAGTAAATCGTTTTCTTCTTCTCTCCCTCCCTCCAGTCAGCAGATGGGTTTCTTCCTGGTTTATCTGTAATTGACCTTTGACCTCAGCCATGATGGGGGGCTATCCCATGCCTGATTGTATAGTCTACAGACTGAAGGAAATTGGGGGGGGGGGGGGGGGGGACACTAGATAGAGAAATTAAAATTAGTATAGAGAGGGTAAGATGGGAGGAAGGAGGGATAGAGATTGAAGGAGGAGGACAGGGTAGTGATGGAGGGAGAGAGAGAGGAGGAGAGAGAGTAATGAGGGTGTACATGGAAGGAGAGATGGAGTGAATGGAGAGAGGGAGAGATGAGGAGTTTGGGATAATGATTTGAGTGTCGGAGAAATACACATAGAGAGAAAAATGGAGAGCTGTTAATTTCAGACAGATGCTTCTCCACTGACCTTTCAGCTAATCCTCCCCCTCTCTTCGTCCCCCCTCTCCTATAATTTCCCATGCCATCTCTCTCTCTCTCTCTGTCTCTCTATCTCTTTCTCTCTCTGTCATTTTACTGTCATTATAAGGTCTTTAGTGTTACTAATCAAAATCAAACCAGTGGAGTTGAACTGTGACGTGAACTAGACTGGAATGGTTTCACCCGTCGACACAGTGAGTTTCAACGCGCTAAGGAGAGTCAGCTGGCTGTCGGTTGTCCCTAACAACACCATTCCACTAGGAATAGGCTGAAATTATATTATGGTCATTCAATTCTAATATTAATGAGACAATTTACATATTATTACCACATGGCAGGCATGAAATGCCTAAGATTAACAAGTTTATTGTGCGTTGTATTTGTGTGTATGTTGTATTTGCTATTATAGGCAGTACCAATAGGAAACTATAAGGCTGTGCTTTGTAACACCCATCTGTTGGCTTGCATTGCAGGCATTGCGTTTTCAGTTCACCTTGTCAATAACGTTTTTAATTTATTTAGAATTTTTTATTATTATTCTATTTATATATTATTTATTATTATTATTGATGTATATACATTTGAACGGCAGTTTGGTAGTCAAATTCATATTATATATAATATGAAGGGGAGACAGAACTAATAATAATAATAAAAAAAAGATATATATAATTATTCTTTTCTCCTCCCCCCCCCCTTTTTTTTTCTTAGTTCAGACCTAAAGCCTCATTTGGTGGAAAATGTATTTGGAAAGATACATATGTCAGTTTCTTTTATTTTTTATCCTCTCTTTCTCTGATTTTTCTCTGTTTTTCTCCCCGTCCCAATTTAGTCGTTGTGCCAATTACCCCCCTCCCCTGCCTGGTTTGTTGTGCGCATGTTCTCCTACTGGTCGGTACAAGGGAACCCTGAAGTCATCCGCACGCTTCCTCCGACACGTGCGGCGACAGCCAGTGACTCTTTTTTCGCCTGGCAGCGAGGACTCTCATTGGTGAAGTGTAACGCGTGGGAGGTCACGCTGCCTTCCTCAAGTCCTGCCTCCGCTGAGCAGGCGCCCAGACCTGACCTGTAGGCGTCGCTGTCCACAACGCCAGATCCCCACCCATGACTTGCCCTCCCCCTAACCCAGCCAAACGGGTTAGTATAGCGATCAGCCCAAGCCCCAAGCAATGCTGACTCCGGGAGTCGAGACCGCAGCCTCTTGCATTGGTGACGAGCGCAATCTCCGCTACGCCACCTGACCGCCCCATATGTCCGTTTTCTGTGTGTGTGTGTGTGTGTGTGTGTGTGTGTGTGTGTGTGTGTGTGTGTGTGTGTGTGTGTGTGAGTGAACATCTGGAGTCTTGGCTTGTTTGACTAGGATGTTATTAAAACACGCACACATGAACTGTATAGGCCTCTACATATCCTTACTGGGATGCAAGCAGGCCAGAGCCCAGTGCTGGACCAGTGATGGTGATATTTTATGACAAATGACCAAATTCTGATCACACTGCAATGGGATACTGACCGGCACTCTTTTATTTTTATTTTTTTACATTTGATCCATTTCCCTACCTGGACACAGGGCACGAAATTACCCTTTTGACTCACCGGCCAGTGGCGGGTAGATGGGAAGAATCTACCCGCCAAGCATATTTCTTACCTGCCAACTTATTTTTGATTAAAAAAAAAATTATTATTTTATATAATTTTTTTTTTAAATAAAATATATATATTATATAATCATACTTGTAGTTGTATTATCTGCGAGACATCGCCACCTCGCTGTCTGCAAACAGCTCCACTGTCTGTGTGTATACTCGAGTGGCCTCCAGCTCCAGCAAGGATTCTCCGGCGCTGCAGCTGGACCCTAAACTCTTACATTCAGCATGAAAGGATTCTCCTGCGCTGCACCTGGACCCTAGTCAGCAGCCCTCATGCGATGTAACTGGACACTTGCTGGAGCAGTTGTTGATGTCGGGAGCTATCAGTAGCTAGCCAGCTGGATAACGTTACACAATGCCTCATGTATTAAACTAAAAGTGAATAGTTGACTGGGTCATTTTGTAACAGTAGCTAACATCAGCTCACGGAGGTCCCTCTGACTCGACTAAAGTCACGGTGACTGTCCTCTGTTTACATGCAGCATACAGAAACAGGTGCGGGAGGGGTAGGAGCAGCAATGTGCTGAGACAGCGAGTGAGAACTCCGCTCAGAATTGGATCATGATTTTCGGTTTTCACATGACTATTTGATTGCCCGCCACACGGCGAGCAGACCTCTCAGTGGGAGGCGCCAAACGTAAAAACTGAGCGCCAATGGCGGGTGGCGGGCACTAGTTTCACCCCCTGCCTGGACATATTACGCTTATAAGACCTACAATGAAAACACATATTCACAGACCATAAACTCTCGGTTCTCTTCGATGCTGCTTCAGATAAAGCTCTGTAACAGCTCTGCAATCTCATGCAAATCCTCTCGCCACCAAAAACGTGCCAGACTTGGGAAATCTATCTCAGACATGTCGCCTATCATATTAAACGTCCACATTTCCTCTGCTTTCTCCTCCTCCTAGTCTCTCCTCCTTTTTAGATCAAATATATTCAGGAGAAGTGCCCATTTCTACCAGAGATAACAGCGGCCACAACCAACGCTTCGGAGCACTTTCCCCTGCCAGCTGGTCTGTGATGGACACAGCGCCTAATTATTGGTTGCATGTATTATTCCATAACCCTTAATGACCATAGAATGCTGAGCATCTTTTGAAAAGTCTATCATATGATGTGCACTGTTTACGGTCTGTTTGGGTCTTGATAGTCAGTCTGGACTTGGTCTGAACTGGGCTGGGCCTGGTCTTGGACTAGAGTCACTAGACCGAATCTAGTCCGTCTTGACTATTAGCCCTGCTGTCCTACATCTATCCTGTCCCAGTCTCTCTGCAGCCTACAGGACATTTGAGGAGGAGGACACACACACACAGACACACACACACACAGACACACACACGCACGTGCACACAAACACACACACTCACACGCACACACAGGCCAAGTTTAATCTGTCCAGCTGCTGTGCTGTGAATTGGTGTTGAACTGAGAGGCCAAGCAATTTACTCCCCATTCCACACCACCAAGCTCCCTGTGTGTGTGTGTGTGCGCGTGTGTGCGTGTGTGCGCTCGCGTGCGTGTGTGTGTGTGTGTGTGTGTGTGTGTGTGTGTGTGTGTGTGGAAAGGGAGTATGATGGAATTGAGGGGGGAGGTGAAATAAATGAGGGATAAATAGAGCGAGAGAGAGAGAGAGAGAGAGAGAGAGAGAGAGAGAGAGAGAGAGAGAGAGAGAAAATTAAAGAGATAAGGGAGAAAAGGAGGAATAGGGACAGGGAGGAGAGAGAGAGAGAGATGGACAGAGGGATCAGAGTGAATGAGAGGGGGATTAAGGGAGGGAAGATGAGAGGAAGAGAGTGATAGCACCATGTCCAGGCAGAGGAAGAGATGGATATTAGCGATGGGCTGATTCCGCCAGGCAGAGAGAGGATGGGATGGGGGGGGGGGGGGGGGGGGGGGATCACAGGGCTTAGGAAACACTGTTGAGATACAGTACTGATACAGTAGCACTGCTGTCGGGTAAGAACGTAAAGAGAGAGAGAGACAGAGAGATACGTGTTCATACTTCCATCCTCATAAGCCGGGAGGAGCCGTAGTCGAACCAGGAACCTTCAGATTACCAGACGACCGCCCGCCCTACCTCCTGAGCCTCTGTCGTTGCCATATTTCTTTAGCTGGGCTTTTCCCGTTGAGAATGACACACACACACACACACACACACACACACACACACACACACACACACACACACACACACACACACACACACACACACACACACACACACACACACACACACACACACACACACTCTATCTAGCAGTATCTATCTAGTTGGTTCTGTGAGGCTTCACACATGATTACACTGGTACTGACTGACCCTCCCATCAGATGTAAGAGTACCATCTATATCACTGACCAGTCAACCATGAACAGCCATTTAACGACCACTGGACACATCATCACACAGACAGTTAGTCCCTATTGTCCAACAGGGGTGGGAATCGCCAGAGACCTCACGATACGATACTTATCGCGATACTTGCGTCACGCTACGATAGTATCGCGATACTAAATATATCGCGATACGCTTATATTAGTATAGTATTATTTATTTATTTATTTTTTCAAATTTAATTTATT
This sequence comes from Notolepis coatsorum, assembly GCF_963971535.1. Taxonomy (NCBI): domain Eukaryota; kingdom Metazoa; phylum Chordata; class Actinopteri; order Aulopiformes; family Paralepididae; genus Notolepis; species Notolepis coatsorum. Next base: position 51,347,002 of record NC_140170.1, on the reverse strand, counting down.
ACCTTTTTTCAACTGCAAAGTAAAACTTTGTCAACATGTTTTATCTAATCAAATAAAGTTCAGTCTGTTCATCTCACTTCAATAATTTTTATTGCTGAACGTGGTATTTTCTCAAGCAGACAGATGTCAACACTGTAATCTGTGTTGCATGTACCTGACAAACTGAACTGTTTGTATTACAGTCATATTCCAACTTAACTGAATGCACACGTGTGTGTGTGTGTGGACTAGTGTACTATTACAGGTATTGAAATGAACAATGCAACTTCCTTATACAAAATAATAAAAAAATAAAATGTATGAATAATTAAATGTTGATACTTGGTGTCCCTGTATCGATACAGTATCGCCATGCAAAGTATCGCGATACTACTACGTATAGATTTACCCACCCCTATCTGTGTAGACCAGCTTCTTATGGACTGAGGAACACAACAACTATTGATCTGTGTTGACCAGCTTCCTATGGACTGAGGAACACAACAACTATTGATCTGTGTTGACCAGCTTCCTATGGACTGAGGAACACAACAACTATTGATCTGTGTTGACCAGCTTCCTATGGACTGAGGAACACAACAACTATTGATCTGTGTTGACCAGCTTCCTATGGACTGAGGAACACAGCTATACATGCACACAGATGGACAGACAGACTTGACAGCCACACATAGACAGTACAGACACACCCACTCATAGGACGACAAGAACACGGTTAACTGTCTGGTAGTGACAGGGTTAACATTATGTAGTGTGGTAGTGAAAGGGTCAACCTTCTGTATTGTCGCAGTGAAATGGTTAACCCTTTGGTAGTGTGGTAGTGAACGGGTTAACCCTTTGGTTGTGTGGTAGTGAAAGGGTTAACCCTTTGGTCGTGTGGTAGTGAAAGGGTTAACCCTTTGGTCGTGTGGTAGTGAGAGGGTTACCCATTTGGTAGTGTGGTAGTGAAAGGGTTAAACTGATGCTGATAAACGAAGTCACTTTGAGAGTGTAAATTGTTTGCCAGGCTAACAAAGCGTGAGATAAGATAAACGGATGATTCTCGACTCCCGGAGAGTCAGCATTGCCTTGGCTCGGGCTGATCGCCATACTAACTCGTTTGGCTGAGTTAGGGGGAGGGGAGCCGTGGGTGGGTCCTGGGCGTTGTGGACAGTTCGGTCGGGGCGCCTGCACAGCGAGGGTAGGATCTGGAGAGAGGTAGTGCGACCTTCCACACGTTACACTCTCCCGGTGAGAATCTGCGCTGCCAGGCTGGCTGCCGGCTGGCTGCACATGCGTCGGAGGAAAGCATGTGACAGTCTCCGGCCTCCCGGACCAACAGTAGGGGGGGGGGGGGGGGGGGGTGCGCAACAACCAGGAAGGGGGTTGGGAATTGGCATAACGACTAACAGTGGGATGGGAGAAAAAATCGGAAAAAGGAGGGGGGAAAAGATAAAAAATAATAATAATAAAAATAAAAATAAATAGATAAACGGATGATGATGGGAATGATGCATAGAGAAACATGGTAACAAGCAAGCAAAGGGTTAAAGCATCGACCGGGACGCGTAAAGATTTTCCCTAACGCACTTTCAGTTCCACGTTCGGGTTCCGCGATCTGATTGGCCACTGACGTTTCTCTCAGCGCCAATCGCGTTACGCCTAGTTCTATCACTGGTTAAGCTTGGCGACTCTTTCGAAGTTGGTTAAGTTTGGAATCAGGGCTGGTGTTCTATCACCCTGCTCTAAACCAAACTCTAACCTTAACCAACTTCGAAAGAGTCGCCAAGCTTAACCAGTGATAGAACTAGGCGTAACGCGATTGGCGCTGAGAGAAACATCAGTGGCCAATCAGATCGCGGAACCCGAATGCGGAACTGAAAGTGCATTAGGGAAAATCTTTACGCGACCGGGACATCAATGCAATAGGGGTTGGAATCACCAGAGGCCCCACGATACGATATTATCACCATACTAGAGTCACAATATTGTAATATTGTGATATATTGCTATGGTGCGACGTATTCAACTGCAAATTATGTCCCCAAATGGAAAACCTTGTCAACATCCGCAATAAAAATATGTATAAACATAATATGTTTTATCTAATAAGCCTATTTTATTTTGGTCCTTGGACACGTCTCAAACTGGCCTCTCCGATCTCCTTGTATTGTTTTAAACAAAAAAATATCAGAAATCCTTTCCTCCTGCTGCTCCTGCTTTGATGTTGAATAACAAATTTGGTTGATTGCTATTGTTTTATTATGCTTGTATTTTTTTTAAACTGAATTTGACTTTTCATTTAGAATATCGGTTGTATGGTAGTCTACTGTATGTGTATTGTGTCTTGTTATGCATGTTTTGTCATAATTTGTGATTGCCTTCTTGGCCAGATCACCCTTGAAAAAGAGACCTCTGTCTCAATGGGTTTTTATTTTTTGGTTAAATAAAGGTTTGATGATGATGATGATAATGTTTTCAGTCTGTTCACCTCACTCCAATAATTGTTTTTAATTATTCATTCATTACATTTTTTAAATATCGATACTTTGCCTCACTGTATTGATATAATATCGGCACACCAAATATTGCAATATATGTTGCTGTATCGACCCCCCCCCCCCACCCCTACAATCCAAGACATCCATTCAGGCCCACATGATGTTGTGTGTGAGTTGGCCAGTGGCCTAGATACGTCTGCAGATAAGTGTGTGTGTGTGACTCAAGGTGGTGGCTCTGTGCAGTGTGCACATTCTGTCGGGGCATGAATTAATTAAAGCTCAACTTGATTTGTTAGCGTGTCTGGTAGCATCATGTGAGTCGTGTGTGTGTGTGTGTGTGTGTGTGTGTGTGTGTGTGTGTGTGTGTGTGTGTGTGTGTGTGTGTGTGTGTGTGTGTGTGTGTGTGTGTGTGTGTGTGTGTGTGTGTGTGTGTGTGTGTGTGTGTGTGTGTGTGTGTGTGTGTGTGTGTGTGTGTGTGTGTGTGTGTGTGTGTGTGTGTGTGTGTGTGTGTGTGTGTGTGTGTGTGTGTGTGTGTGTGTGATTCTGCTGATGTGATGTTTTCTACTGTAAGCTATTTTTACTTACTGGAACGAGTAACAGGACACAGACGGAGGCGGAGGGAGCCTATAGGCGCTGGCCTTGTGTTTCTTACAGTAGCAGCCACTTATTTGTCACACTGAAAACTAGGGTTGGGCATCGGTTAGGCTGGTAAAGATATGCCTCCTAAAGTGTGAAAACGGAAAGTACAGGAAGTACCGGCTACAGGCTTTCCGGTTTCGACAAAACAATTATAGAAATGTGTGAAGTGCACAATATGTCCTTGTTTAAGCCACTGCAACGGCTTTGCCTGAAGAATTTACTACATGACCGGGACGTTCTTCTAGCTTGTTTGCCGACAGGATTTGGGAAAAGTTTGGTCCGTTCGGAGGCAGCTTCCAGGGGAAGTACATACATCGGAAATTCACACTTTCGGCCGTAGTGCTTTACCAGTCTTTATCTCACGGAGGAGATAAAACTGGGAACGAGGTTGGGCATCGGTTGAGTCTCCATTCCGGTTCTTTACACGAAAGGGTCCAAATGGATCAACATTTTAATATTTCTTTCTTTACACAAGCCATATTCGTACAGTATTCACAATTGACTTCATACAGTTTAACCTGTAAATGATTGCATTCTGTTTCATTTGGTTTCTGTTATTAAAGATTCAATAACAAATCCATAATCTTTTTTTTTATTTACTGTAAATTACTATAACTGCAACAAACATTAACATATAACATTACTGTTAGTGTAGGCCAGGGTGGTGGGTAGCTAGCTAGCTTAGCTTAGCTCTATTCTTATGTTTTCTTACCTAAATGTTGGTGCTTCAACATCTATGCAGCTTTTTCACCACATAAGCAGAGACACTCCTCATCTTTCCCCCGCTGACATCTGTCCCCGCTGATACCGCTAACGGGCATGGAGTGTAGGGCTGTCCCTGACTCAGAATGCTAAATGACAATAACACTACCATCAAATGCACTCACAGCACACACATCCACACATCCACACGCACACACTCACTTTAAATAAACAACTCACTGCAGCACCCACTTTAGAACACCTAACACACTTTATATTTATTGGTAAAGAATTTGCACTACAACCCATACCTCATTACACCTTACTGTAAATTGTACCTCAATTGTACCTTATCCCATTTCTGCATTGTACTGTATAGTATATAGTATATTGTATTGTAACTCAGTTACTTTTCTACTCTGCATTGTACATTGTATATATGTATATATTGAACACTTTTGTCTACGTACTTGACTTCTATTTTATACTTACTATACTTATTTTATACTCATCTATTTTTATCTAGCACAATCTCTGGAGCAAAACAGAAAGAAGCATTTTATATAAAAGTATTCTGTACTTCTGTATGACAACTAATAAAGAAACTTGAAACTTGACTAAGGATTTGTAATATAGTCAACTTTGATTGGCCGAAATTTGCAGATAGCATAGTCCTATAATATTTTTTTCAAAAAGATTATAATTTTCTTTTTTTATCATTCCATTTGGGCTGTGGGGGGTGCTTAAAATAAAACCTAAAATAAAAAATTGCTAAAAATATACACACACTGGTTAAGCTTTATGGTTTACAGAAATTAAGATTTTGGAAAATTAAGCTGAAGTCAATTAGCATGTCTAATAGCGTCATGAGGGCTGTGTATGTGCGTGCATGTTTACGTGTGTGCGTGCACATGTTTGTGTGTGTGCGTGCATGCACATGTTTGTGTGTGTGTGTGTGTGTGCCGTGCATGCACATGTTTGTGTGTGTGTGCGTGCTGATGTGATGTTTTCTGAGTTATTCTGCTGACTGTCACTGTACTGTTGAAGCACGCTAGACCCTGATGGTAGATTAGTGTGTGTGTGTGTGTGTGTGTGTGTGTGTGTGTGTGTGTGTGTGTGTGTGCGTGTGCGCGTGTGTGTATGTCTGTGTGTGTGCAATCTGGTAATGTGTATAAAGATGGATGGAGAGAGAGAGAGAGAGCAATAAAGATAGAGACAGACAGAAAGATAAAGACAAAAGGGGAGGGGGGGAATGTTTAGATGCATTTGGTCTGCTTGTGTGTGTTTTAGGGCTCTAGAGCCCAAATGCGTTTTTTTTGGAGTTTGGACGTTCAAGCTAGCCACAACTTGCGTGTCCATCCATCCGTCCATTTCTGCTGCACTGATCAGCATTCTGTGTGTGTGTGTGTGTGTGTCTGAGTGAGTGAGTGAGTGAGTGTGTTAGGGTTTGTAACCGACCTCAAGCGCAACGGCACAGAGAGAGTTGTTTCAGAGTTAGCCAAAGCAAGGGCGTATTTATTCTCAGAGTCACAAGATTGAATTAAGTTGAGCAACAGAACAAACGGGGAATCTGGCATGTGAAGATTGTTGCGGCTCTGCAGATTCTCGCAGTAGGTGGTGGTGAGGAATTAGCTTGTGACGTCTGAAGCCGCTCTGCAGATCCTCCCAGCTTTCGCTCCAGGTGGAAACGGAGAGAGAGAGAAATCTCAGTTAGCCCAGCGCACAACAGAAACAGAGAGGTGACTGATCCAAATAAATATCCAAGTGACTTGATCTTCGGTGTAACACACACAGTTAGCAGAGTCCAGAGAAAAAACAATACGGTAATCCAAAGTGTAAATCCAACACAAAAAAGGTGAGAACAGTATCAACAAAACGGGATCTCTTCGGTGTTTCACTAACACACAAAAAACTGGTGATCCAAAAAGAACTGTTTCCAAAAACTCACCAGAGCTCAACGCGTAAAGCGGGCTGATAACGAGGCGCAGCTTCGAAACGGGGAATCAGGTTCTCCACAGGGATTACTTCACGAAAGTCCTGGGGAGCAACAGACAGGGAAACAGCGACGGGGAAGAACAGGCAAATGCAGGAGTATATTCAAAACGATCCAACATCGATATTAGGGGGATCAGGGTATATAAAGCCACAGGGCGCTGATGACAAGCTGTGACAGCTGCGGGATGAAATTGATCATTGCTCCAGAAGCGTGTGGTGGGGAGAGCGCCAATCAACACGGCTCCTTACAGGAACGGAGCGTGTGGCAGGGAATGCAATTAATCAACAAAGTACCTTAAAGGAACGGAGCGTGTGGCCGGGAACGGACCAATCATCACAGTACTTTAAGAAGCCTGTGGTGGGGAAAGAACCAATCCTCACAGTACCCCCCCCTCCACGGGAGCCACCCGGCGACCCACTCGGCCCCGGCCTGCCCGGACGGGACCGAAGGAAGCCGGCGATCAGGGGCACTGGAGAGGGGGACAAAGACAGAGGACCGGCGAGGGAGGCCGGAGACGGGGACTGGAGCCCGACAGCGGAGGCCGGGCACGGGGACAGAGGACCGGCGAGGGAGGCCGGAGACGGGGACTGGGGCCCGACAGCGGAGGCCGGGCACGGGGACAGAGGACCGGCGAGGGAGGCCGGAGACGGGGCCGGAGACAGGGACTGGGACCCGGTGAGGGGGCTGGACGGCACCTGAAGACACTGGGCACGACAGGAAGGGCCCCACCCCCTGATGGTGCCGGAGGACCAGGTGATGTGGGGCTCATGCAGCGCGAGCCAAGGCCTGCCCAGGACCACAGGGACAAGAGGAGAGCTGGTGATGAAAAACTGGAGTCTCTCAACGTGGTTACCAGCAATGGTGAGAAGGACTGGACAGGTGCGTTGAGTGACGTCAGCCAAGCGGCGATGATCCAGCGCGAAGACCTCCAAGGGCCTCTCGAGGTCCTCAAGTGGAATGTTGGCCCGGGTGGCATACCCAACGTCCATGAAACTCCCATCAGCACCAGAGTCAATGAGTGCACCCACCGTCGCCCGCTGGTCCGCCCAGGCTAGGGTGACGTCCGCCAGACGGTTAGGTGGTGCACGGGTGGGGGAACAGGAAAAACGGCTCACCAGGATCTCCCGGGGTCCTGGCAAAGGCCGGACCTGAGCCTGGACTCCCGTTCGGCCGGGCTAAGGCGGTTGCGTCCCAGCTGCATGGGTTCCTCCTCGGTCACGGCTCGGGAGGGAAAAAACCCACCAGTCACGGAGGGGGCAGGACGGTCAACACTGTAGAGGCGGCCGCCGGGAAAGGGAGCCCCTGAGCGGAGGTCGATGGCACAGTCGTAAGGCCGGTGAGGCGGAAAGACCTGAGCCCTGGACTCACTGAAAACCTCCTCGAGGTCGTGGTACTCGGGGGGTACGTCTGGGGTACTGAAAACCTCCTCGAGGTCGTGGTACTCGGGGGGTACGTCTGGGGTACTGAAGACCTCCTCGAGGTCGTGGTACTCGGGGGGTACGTCTGGGGGTCCCCGTCGTGCTCGCTCACGCCTTCTCTCCCGGAGGCGTCCGTCGATGCGGATAGCGAGGCTGATCAGGCCCTCGAGAGAATCGGGCTCCTCTTGGGTCGCGAGCTGGTCCCTTACTGCGTCGTTGAGCCCCCTCAGGAAGGTGAGACGAAGCGCTTGATCGTTCCAACCGCTCTCCGTTGCGGCCAGTCTGAACTCCAGCGCGTAGTCTCTGACACTGCCACTGTCCTGCCGGAAGGTGCCCAACCGAGCTCCTGGGTCCTGGCCACGGGCTGGGTGGTGAAAAACCCTGCGGAGCTCTGCCACGAAGTCTGGGTAGGAAAAACAGAAATCAGCCCCCATTGCCCAGGAGGCAGTAACCCACTGTGCTGCTTGGCCCGTGAGCAGGTTAGTCATGTAGGCTACTCGGGATCCCTCTGACGAAAAACGGCTGGGGTGATGATGGATGACCAACTCACATTGCATGATGAATGTGGCACAATCCTCGAAGTTACCATTGAACAGACGTGGTTCGGAAAGACGGGGCTCCCGAGGTGCGAGGTCTGCCGCGGGTGGTGAGCTGGCCGAGACTCCTGGGACAGGTGGGGTCAAAAGCAGAGTGTTTAATGATGTACGGAGAGCATGAAGCTGGTGCAGAGCAACAGCCTGCTGATACTCCTGAGTGCCAATGGCATCCAGAATAAGCTGGACCTCGGCCCGGAGGTCCTGTAAAGCGGCCGCAACCGCACCCAACTGTTGGGTGTGGTCGTTGACCAACTCGATCTGGACCGCCAACGCTGCCCTAACCCTCTCTGTGTCGGCTGAGGTTGTCATGGTTGGATCGTAATGTTAGGGTTTGTAACCGACCTCAAGCGCAACGGCACAGAGAGAGTTGTTTCAGAGTTAGCCAAAGCAAGGGCGTATTTATTCTCAGAGTCACAAGATTGAATTAAGTTGAGCAACAGAACAAACGGGGAATCTGGCATGTGAAGATTTTTGCGGCTCTGCAGATTCTCCCAGTAGGTGGTGGTGAGGAATTAGCTTGTGACGTCTGAAGCCGCTCTGCAGATCCTCCCAGCTTTCGCTCCAGGTGGAAACGGAGAGAGAGAGAAATCTCAGTTAGCCCAGCGCACAACAGAAACAGAGAGGTGACTGATCCAAATAAATATCCAAGTGACTTGATCTTCGGTGTAACACACACAGTTAGCAGAGTCCAGAGAAAAAACAATACGGTAATCCAAAGTGTAAATCCAACACAAAAAAGGTGAGAACAGTATCAACAAAACGGGATCTCTTCGGTGTTTCACTAACACACAAAAAACTGGTGATCCAAAAAGAACTGTTTCCAAAAACAGAGTGAGTGAGTGAGTGAGTGAGTGAGTGAGTGAGTGAGTGAGTGAGTGAGTGAGTGAGTGAGTGAGTGAGTGAGTGAGTGAGTGAGTGAGTGAGAGGGAGAGGAAGTAAACAAATAGCTTCAATTCCCTGTGAAGATGGTCATCATTCAAATCAATTTAACTTACCATGGTGATGTGGTGGCATTTTGTTTCTCATCTCTTAATACATTGCTGCCACTGTATAAGTACAGGCAAGAACACTTTGTTTTCCCCCAAGGCAACCGTGTACAGAGGATTTTATATTGAAGTTCAAGTGTAACTGTTTTCTCTGTAGGCTACTAGCCGGCAGATCTCTCCTTGCATGTATGGAGCTAAACTTCAACATAAAACCTTCTTCTTTTTCTTTTTTTTTCACCTTTTCTCCTCCTGTTTTTCTGTGTTTTTCTCCCATCCCAATTTAGTCGTCATGCCAATTCCCCCCTCCCCTTCCTGGTTGTTGCTCGCATGTGCCCCCCACTGGTCGGTCTAGGGAGGGTTGATGGATACTATCACGTGTCCCCTCCGATACATGCGGAGTCAGCCAGCCACTTCTTTTCACCTGCCAGCGCGGACTCTCATTGGTGAAGTGTAACGTGTGGGAGGCGCACACTACCCTCACCATCTCCCTTCCTCGCTGTGCAGGCGCCCTGACTGACCTGTAGGAGTCGCTGTTTACAACGATACCGATACGTATGTATATATATTTAGAACACATTTTAATATATTTAGAAAATACTGTATGTTCAGCTGCTGTGTGCATGTGTCCGCTGAACAGAACACACTGAAAGCTTACTGTAGCCTATATGACTTGGCTGCTGGTGGCCGTTGTACAAATCGGGACTGTGTTGCCAATGAAAACACCCTCACGCTGGTGTTATGCTTCATTATATCTGAGAGGAGGAAACACCACTCATTTAAATTGGCCACAGTAGCGGTCCGCGGCCCTTGGCCTCAGCTTAATAGAATGATGCCAAATTACTTGTTTTGGACAAATTTTGCCTACAGTGAAGATTTGTCAAATATCAATTTCATGAGGTTGTTCTCAGCAGATGGATCACAGGCTATGAACTTCGCCATTTGATATTAGTCACAGCAGGCGTAGTCACAACTGGCTCCTAGTAGTAGTAGTACTATCAGCAGTAGCAGTAGCAGCAATAATAATAATAATAATAATAATAATAATAATAATAATAATAATAATAATAATAATAATAATAATAATAATAATAATAATAATAATAATAATAATAATAATAATAATAATAATAATAATAATAATAGTAGTATCAGCAGCAGCAGCAGTAGTAGCAGCAATAATAATAATAATAATAATAATAATAATAATAATAATAATAATAATAATAATAATAATAATAATAATAATAATAATAATATAATAATAATAATAATAATAATAATAATAATAATAATAATAATAATAATAATAATAATAATAATAATAATAATAATAATAATAGTGGTAGTATCATCAGCAGCAGCAGTAGCAGCAATAATAGCACTCTGTGTGTACTGAGCATGCTCATAGCACTCTGTGTGTACTGAGCATGCCCATAGCACTCTGTGTGTACTGAGCATGCTCATAGCACTCTGTGTGTACTGAGCATGCTCATAGCACTAGGTGTGTACTGAGCATGCTCATAGCACTATGTGTGTACTGAGCATGCCCATAGCACTCTGTGTGTACTGAGCATGCTCATAGCACTCTGTGTGTACTGAGCATGCCCATAGCACTCTGTGTGTACTGAGCATGCCCATAGCACTCTGTGTGTACTGAGCATGCCCATAGCACTATGTGTGTACTGAGCATGCTCATAGCACTCTGTGTGTACTGAGCATGCTCATAGCACTATGTGTGTACTGAGCATGCTCATAGCACTCTGTGTGTACTGAGCATGCTCATAGCACTCTGTGTGTACTGAGCATGCCCATAGCACTCTGTGTGTACTGAGCATGCCCCTAGCACTCTGTGTGTACTGAGCATGCCCATAGCACTATGTGTGTACTGAGCATGCTCATAGCACTCTGTGTGTACTGAGCATGCTCATAGCACTCTGTGTGTACTGAGCATGCCCATAGCACTATGTGTGTACTGAGCATGCCCATAGCACTCTGTGTGTACTGAGCATGCTCATAGCACACAGGAAATGGAGCATTCCTTTGTACAGACAAAGAGAAGAGCGAGGCCACCCAGGCTGTACAACACTACTGTGTGTGTGTAAAATGTAAGTGTAGTTAGGTCATCTAACTGTGTCCAGGTCATGTCTTGTGTAACAAGGGGCTCGTTCACTCCCCTAGACTCACCCATACTAAAACACACAACACACTGGCATTGTTGTTGTGGTTGTTGTGTTCGCCAAAACTTTCCACAAAGTAATAACAACTCAATTTGACCGAAAGCTGTGGGAGGATTAGCAAAACTACATTTGGGTAGAAATAATAATAACTTGACTGACAGTGATACAGCTACCACGTATATGTGTGTAGTGTAAAAGGTTATTGATTGGGGGATAATGAGATGTCCTTTGTGTCAAACATACTGTCAGATAATATTCACTGTTTGTTAACCATAGGCAACATTGTTGACAGAAAGGCTTGCTAGCATAAAGTAACATTTCTGGGTCATTGTCATTGGCACATATGTGAGAAGTTTGCCTTCAGGGCTTTCTGCCAGTAAGCCAAACAAGCACATACATGTTTAACTGTGATAAGGCTACTGTCATGTAGTATATTGAAAAATAATAACACCCCTCCAGCCAATCATAATTGAGTATTCACCAAGGCCATGGTATAATAGTAGTGTGGTTGTCTAGAGGGTGATGATAATGGTGATGATGATGACGCTACATATATTGATGATGATAATGGTGACGATAATGATGATACATATATTGATGATGATAATGATAATAGTGATGATAATGATGATAAAGATAATGGTGATTATAATGATAAGGATAATGATGATAATGGTAATGACAAAGCTAATTATGACAATGATGATGCCGATGATGATAATTATAATGATGATGATAATGATGATGATGATAATGATGATAATAATAATAATGATGAGGATAATGATGATGACAACAATCCCTCCTGCGGTGGTTATGTCTGCAGGGTGTAGTTAAGTTAACACGCTGAGGTTTTCCTTTACGTTTGTTTCACTTGCACACAGTTTACACCAGTACTCAACCTTTTTTGTGTTACGGACCCCAGATTGAAGATGTTAGGTCATGGACCCCCATTGATACGATTTTGTCTTAGTCCAGAATTGGATTGTTGCTTATACTGTAGTTGTACACACACACACACACACACACACACACACACACACACACACACGCACACACGCACACACACACGCACACACGCACGCACGCACACACACGCACACACAGTTATGAGCCTATTTTTTGTAAACCGTAGGCCTACTTAGGAAAATCTTTATAGGTATTGAAGATGATATATGAACATGATAGCTGTTAGCTGAACTACTGTATCCCTGTATTTCTCTCCTGGTCTCTCTATCCTCTCTCTCTATATATTCCTGTTCCTACCCTGAGGTTTATTAGAATAATATAGGTCATTCATGTTAGTGTTCCTCATCCACTCTGACAGGACAGCTTCCCCAGCCCCTCCACTCCCCATTCCATCTTCCTTCCTTCCTTCCATCTTCCTTACTTCCATATAGTTATTATAGGAGTACTAGAGATGGGTATAACCACTGAGCCACTTGCCATGCATGTTGAAAAACAGAGTCTCAATACTCTTAATAGTTTTTAAAATAGGAAGAGCAATTGGTATTTCCAGGAAATGTGCTTCTTTTGTTGCCTGTCCCCTTTTATGTCAGATAGTGCAAAGTTTAGTTTTATGTCATCTTGACTATTGCTCTGCGATGTGGTCATCTGCTGCCGGTGGTGACCTCAGGAAGCTCCAGGTGGTCCAGAACAGGGCAGTACGGTTGGTACTGGGCTGCTCACTAAGGTCTAATGTGAGCCGTATACATGCCCGCCTCTCTTGGCTTAACGTTGAAAATAGATTGTCTTTTAATATACTTGTGCTGTTCAAATTGGTCATGAGCAGTAAAACTCCTGTTTTTATACATAATCAGATTGTTTTTAGTAATACTGTGCACAAGCATTACACTAGAGGTTCCAGTAGTGGGCAGCTTGAATTGCCAGGTCCTAGAACCAGTGCTTTGGGGAGATCTTTTATTTTTAGAGCATTAACTCTTTGGAATGGCCTGCCTCGGAACCTCTGCTGCATTTACAGTAGATTCACTTTTTAAAATAATCTTAAATTGTTTTTAACTAAAGTAATTTTTGTTTTTGTTTTACACTAATGTAATTTTAGCTATCTTAATTGTTACAGTAGTTTCATTATGCATTGTGTGTACTGACTTTTAATAATTTTGTTTTTGCAATAGTGATTGTTTTTGTATGTTTTTTTGTGTGTGGACCCCAGGAAGACTAGCTGGTTGCTATCGCACCAGCTAATGGGGATCCCTAATCAAATCAAATCAAATCAAATACCAAAAGCTAGACACTCTAGATTCCATTTTCAGATGTGGAAGATGCATCTCTTGGTTGCTCTTCTAAAGTACTTGGGACAGAGATGTTTCAGCTAGGGATGCACCCATCCGA